>NC_036839.1:42676605-42684353 GCF_002910315.2 Salvelinus sp. IW2-2015 | reverse complement strand
TGGGAGCTCTTAGAGCTTAGACAGAGGGGTTGGGAGCTCTTAGAGCTTAGACAGGGGGGTTGGGAGCTCTTAGAGTTTAGACAGGGGGGTTGGGAGCTCTTAGAGCTTAGACGTTTGGCATATAGTTGTGTAGACTGTAAACCTATACTGACTGTAGGTCTATACTGACTGTAGACCTATACTGACTGTAGACCTATAATGACTGTAGGTCTGTAATTACTGTAGGTCTGTAATTACTGTAGGTCTATACTGACTGTAGGTCTATAATGACTGTAGGTCTGTAATTACTGTAGGTCTATACTGACTGTAGGTCTATACTGACTGTAGGTCTATAATGACTGTTGGTCTGATTGTATGCCTGATTGTAGTTGTTGTAGGTCTACAGTATACTTACTGAAGGTCTATACTGACTGTAGGTCTATACTGACTGTCCAAATTAGTGTCTCCCGTTTCCACAGACTTGTGTGCCAGCATTTGACACGGTGATGTGGACATCTCTCTTGCATGACAAGCGCACAGAATTACTAGCTTGCAAGAACTGAAAGTCCAGAGCATGAAAATCACTTATCAGGAGACTTGCTTCTGGCAAGAGGACTAGAAAGTCTTCAAGAGCACATGTCAATATCAATGGCCACATCCCGTCGTTGGCCAAGTTACTGTCTCTCGGACGACTCACACAGTACTGTGATAAACACATTGAGAGGATCATGCTCCTTTTACAGTTTCCTGGAACTATCTCCAGTCATTACAGGAGCTGTCCTGGTCCAAAGGCCAAAGGCCTAGTTCCAAAATGTGACACTGACATGTGTTCTGGAAGACAATCAGTTTAGATGCCATGCAATGGAGACTTCACACTTATGACATCCATGAGTAGATCCATGTTGATTTGTCATTTCATTTTCTTTTGTTCATTTTTTTTTCTTTGTGTTTGATGAATTCACAGGCCATTGTTCCTAGTTTAAGCTCAGCCTTTTTTTGTGGTTTACCCCCTCCGCCCTTTTTAAACTGTGTGCTTTTCTGTTCTGTTTGTTGAACTTGTGTGTTATTAGAAATATGCCTCATTTTGCGATCGTTTTCACTGGGCACGATGGTATTACTCACCCTACTGGCAAACTCTATGTTTGTTTTTTCATAAATTCACTTCTCTCTAATGACTTCTCTGATCGTGTCATTAAACTGTTTTATATCTGTTTATGCAATAATGTTTTGTTCTGTTCTGGTCCCCCAGGGGCCAATCAGGGAAGACTACATCTCTGACTGAAGCACTGTTGGCCATTCCAGGGCCCACATCCCACAGTCAGCAATTCTGAGTATTGCTCAATCACTACCAAATGATGTCTTCATGGACCAATACATCATTCCTTACTATGAGCTAGTCTTATTTTGATCAGGGTGTTTTGAAGTGTTCACTAGTTCCACTAGTTTGATCCATCTCTAAATTAGATGGATTAACCAACATATGTGTGGGGTTTGACCACTACATGTTGTTTGTGTTAGGAATATGTAAACTTACACAGCAAGTTGCATAACATATACTTGATGGCACAGGAGGTTGGTGGCACTTTAATTGGGGAGGACAGGCTCGTGGTAACGCCTGGAGCGGAATCATTGGAATGGTATCAAATGGTTTCCACGTGTTTAATGCTATTCCATTCTCTCTGTTCCAGACATTATTATGAGCTGTCCTCCCCTCAGCAGACTCCACTGCAGTTGAAGGTGTATACAGTTTACACTTGTGTTGAATATACTAATTTTGTTAACACACTGGTACCTCCTTTCAGAGAGGACACTTCACAGAGGGACCAACCCCGCTTCCATCCACCACTAAAAACAACAACTCTTAAACCCTCCTATCAAGTCGTTCTAAAATACAGTGCCTTCGGAAAGGATTCAGACCCTTTGACTTTTTCCACATTTTTGACTCATTTCAGGAAACTAGGCATATGTCGTGTGTCACTAATTCAGAGGAGAGCCATTTGAACTTAAACTTTATTTATTTTTTTTAATGTGTTTGTGGGCAGAAATGCCTTCTGGAACATGTGAACCTAATAACAAACTTGTATGCCGTCTGTAAATATGAATACAATTGTTAAATTACGAGCCTAGTTGGTTTAGCCACAGAAAAAAATGCTGCATCCTTCCCACTAGCCATGATTGGCTGAGATAATGAGTGGGCTGGACATGCCGAGAAATGAGTTCGGATTGGTCTGCCATATAGCACACTTCAGTCTGTATGAGCTGGTCAGTATGTGTAGTTAATCCTGTCTAGCGCTAATTTTGTATATATAGTAGAACTGCATAAGTGTTGCTCTCCACTTACCATTGATTATTGAAGAAGAAAAGATAATGAGCTTAGCTTAGATCAACCCCATCAGAACCCAACATATAAGCTTGTTTTACTCCAAGGTCTGTAAACAAGGTCAATGTATTTGGTTAAAACTATCATTTTGAAATCATGGATGGTCAGTCCTTGCATCCATAGCTCTGTCTATGAATTTGAGAGAGTTTACATTTCCTTACAATTGCTTTACAATCTCCTTTCTGATCTGAGAACCATGTGGTCTACCTGATCCGAGGACAATGTGCTTATATATATCAAAGAGGCACCTGCATTTATATCAGCAAACTGTCCTTGCTACGTAGTCATTGAAGGGAGATGATGATGCTCTCACAACTAGTGCTTCAAGGCTAATAAAGCTCAACCAGGTCACTGTATTTGTCGCACACGTCTCAGCTGCTTCCGATATCTTAATAACTTCAAAGCTTGACATTGCAAAACCAGGGGTTGTAGATTTCCACTCCACGATTGTCATGAACCAGTAGAAAATCCCAACGGACATACTGGCAGCATCTTAAATTACGTGGTTTAAAATGATAGTATGTGCAAGCGGGTGAGTACATGTGTTTGTATATGCATGTTTTGGGGGGTAGAAGTCGTTGGTAGTGATGTGCATCTTTCCCTTTCAAGACGATGTGATAAGTATCTAGATACATAGGCTCCGATACCATACTGGAACGATATGTTTTGTTTCAAACGATTCGATTTGATTAGAGAACGAATTGACACGATTCGGTTTGATACGATACTATTCAATGCACTAACATTCGTTGCATTAACACATTCATTTCCATTCTAAATCTGCTGCAGATGGAGCTCATGAGCTGGACCTCTCTGAGCTGGACCTCTCTGAGCTGGATCTGTCTGAGCTGGACCTCTCTGAGCTGGACCTCTCTGAGCTGGATCTGAGCTGGGTCTCTTTGAGCTGGGTCTCTTTGAGCTGGATCTGTCTGAGCTGGACCTCTCTGAGCTGGACCTCTCTGAGCTGGATCTGTCTGAGCTGGATCTGTCTGAGCTGGATCTATCTGAGCTGGGTCTCTCTTAGCTGGAGCTCGTCTGAGCTGGGAACTCTTCTGAGCTGGATCCTCTCTGACTGGACTCTCTGACTCTGACTTGCTCTGAGCTGGATCTGCGAGCTGGATCTATCTGGGCTGGTCTCTTTGAGCTGGACTCTTTCTGAGCTGGACCTGTCTGAGCTGGATCCTCTCCTGAGCTGGATCTGTCCTGGCTTTGGAATTGTTCTGAGATCTATGAGCGATGATCCATCTTTGGCTGGTCGCTGCTGGACCTTCTTGAGCTTGGATCTGTCTGATGACATCCGGGACGTCCTACTGGCTGGAGCTTGGACCTCTCTGAACTGGACTCTCTGAGCTGACGTCTGATGCATGACTGAGGCTCTTGAATGTCCTGAGCTGGTCTCTTTGAGCTGGGGACTCTTGACTTGGGATCTGTCGATCTGGGACCTCGGCCGCTTCTGCGGATCTGTCTGAGCTGGATTGGTCTCGAGGCTGGATCTATCGAGCTGGTCTGGACTGGAGTCTTCTTTGAGCTGGACCCTCTGAGCTGGGAATCGTGTCTGTCGTGTTGTGTTGGTGTGTGTGTGATGTGGTGTGTGTGTGTGTGTGTTTTGTGTGTGTGTGTGTGTGTGTGGTGTGTTGTGGTGTGCTGTGCTGTCGTGTGTGTGTGTGTGTGTGTGTGTAAATGATGTATGTCTATCTATGGTGTATCCTATGTAGGTACCTGATCTAAGCCATGAGGAAGACTTAAGCATCTAGCACCCCACTATCAGATTAAGGGGCCGATGTACCTTGGTTCTGAATTCACCTTCACACACTAATTAACTTGTCATTTTTGCTGATTAAGTGTTTGAGCTAGTAATGTATCAATAGTTATAATTTACAAAGTAGCTGTGACATAGCCAATTAATATATAGCACAACCTGTGGATTTCACCCCCATCTCAAAATCGAATGGTTTTGAGCGTTTGGAAATTTAGTGAGCTTTTTTTCTCCTCCCGCTTTAGCCCGTTATGAAATTATAAATGTTACCCTGTATATTTTAAAAATGACCATATACACTGTTTATAGCAAAACTACCAAACTATTGCTGATGGTGAACCTGAAAAATCTAAATAAAATCTATGGTTTAGCAGGTATAGCCATAATGAGAGTTGTGTGTCCGCTGGCTTACTTTTATTCAAGTAAAACACAATTTTCAACAGTGCATTGATAACAATAACCTAGGACAGTTTATTAGTCCAACAGGCATCAGGTCAATTGACACCTGATTGATGATGACTATGGTGTCAAGGTACAGGCTACACACTTTTATGATGGAATATGAGGAGGTCTTGAAGTAAGTTATGTCAGTGTTCCTACAAAGACATACACACACCCTTTACTTTACAACAGAGCAGATGGCTACGAAGCAATCCACTACCAAACTACTTGCAATCCTTCAAAATGCATGTAATCAACGTGATGGTTTGCTAACTGAGTCATCAGCAGACTTTTTATGCTGTCAACACACAGATAAACCAAAAAAGGTTTCTTTGATTTAAAATAAGTATAAAATAAAATAATTTAGATCACCCCAATCACCAGGGGCCTCATTTATCAACCGTGCGTAAATGTCTAACTAAATTCTGGGGTGCGTGGAGATTCTAGGATTTACGTGAGACACAAATTATGAGGATTTTTTAAACTGTTGCACGCAACATATAAGCATGTTTTTATTGTTAAATCAGAGCCATATTATATGGAAAACGCCCGCCATTCACCTTTTAGGGTCAAATTAAGGCCCTCATTTTCTGTATGATTTGGAAATGTTGGAACTGGGCCATGTAAAAAAGTGGAGTTGCATATTTGATCGCATTTCTGTAGAGATGGCGGCAGAACGTTTGAATCTTTTGCTGTGACTTTTTCGGATTAAGGGCCAAGGTCATATTTTCCCATTTTATGTTCCAGTTAAAGGGTTTCAATTACATCTGTGGACCATACTTTTTTAATGGATAGCTCAGAATATGAGCTTTCCAAAAGATGTTTATATATTAAAGAGATCAATCCTTTCAGGAGCCCAGATAATTTATTTATAAATCCCACCATTGGATGGTTCGGTAGTTGGGTTTCCCAAGGGACTCAACAGGCAAACTATGCTGACTTAAAATGTAAATATAGGAAAAATGAGTTTTCTAGTAATGTGTGTGTATCTTTCAAATCTTGGAATGTTCTCGTTAAGGGACCGGATTCCACATGTGGACCATTGGGGGGGGATGCAAAAGGCCGCCCTCCAGATCGTAAGGTATTATTGTAAAATATTGGAGTATGGCATGCCATTTTGATTCCAACAGTTTTTGTGGGGGGGGGGGGGGGGGATTTAATCTATTTTGCACCAAATAGAAATTGCAGTAGCACAAAATATGACCAAAGCGTAGTTTACATTGGTAAAGAGATATGTCAGTGAAGACCACCTCTTCCAGGCTAATAAAATACATAATATGTATCTCTATACTTAGGCAGGTGGCAGAATAATCATATCTTAACCACTTTAGGATGCAGTGAAATGTTAGTGCCTGGAAATAGAATTGATAGTTTGGTACGGATAATCCTCCTACGTCTTTTTCTCTTTGTAAATAATTACATTTTATCGATCATTTTTTACTGCAATATACACTTTGAAAGCAGACTATGAATGTATCCCAATAGCCAGAAGAGGGAGACAAGGGAAGTGTTGAACCATAGAAATTCATTTTGACATTAGATATTCTGCCGGTTAAAGCAATTGGGATAATATTCCATCTACTGAGGTCGGATTGAATTGATTTGAGGATTCTGTTAAAGTTTCTGGCAATGGTTTTATCTAAGGAAGGCAATATATCTACTCCCAAATATGTAAAATGGGAAACGATTGGGATTCCATAAGCAGAGATGTAGTCCTCCATCGGGGTCTTGAGCGGCGGTAAGGCTGATTTGGTTAGATAAATTCAGCTTATTCTCAAACTATAAAATGAATCTATGATATTCAATGCATTTGTAAGTGATTGAGATACATTGTCTAGATATAGTCAAATATTGTCTGTGTATAATGAGATGAAGTGATCATTCGATTTTAGGAAAATTTGTGTTATTTCCCTCGATTGACGAAATTTGGACGAAATTTGACGAAATTTTCCCAGTTGCAAGACACCAACCCATAACATCTGGAAACTGTAATCAAAGTGAAGAGAGAACAACTAAACATGTCAGTAGTGGTGCCAACATGTGCCCACCAAGATAGATTTCTACTCATTTCAGTGTCAATGTTTCTGAAAATGTATCAACACAGTCCATCATACTATGTTAAAAATAGTACGCTCCCAGGAAACAGGCTTCAGTTAACTTCCTATCTGAATTACAACTTGATATGTGTTAATACAGAGATAACCCTTTGCCTCTAAATCAAACAAGAACTTGAGTGATTAAAGTGTGTGAGTTCTTACAACAGTTCTAAATGTTTCTCTTCAGATGTCATACATACATTAATAAAGATAAAGATCTATACTTGTATTTCCAAAAGATCAAAAAAGATGCAATGTCCTTTTAATGACTTCTAAACAGAGAGCTAGGAGATTGAAAGGGTGTGTCAGTTCTATAGTGAGTATTCTCAAGATGTGTGAGGGACAATATACTGCGGTTTTGGACATTTATTTGTGATATTTGTGGTCATCATTTAACATTTTGTCACATTTTGGTAACAATTTAAAAGTTTTATTTATATGGTCATATTGCTAAAATAAGCAATTTAGAATTAGGAACGTAAGCATTTAGGAAATGATTGACAGCGTGACCATCTGCAGAGCATCTAGAGATGGACTATTCGGACTATCCGATTAAAGTGTGACCTATTATTTTAAGATGACATACTGCAATATACTTTTACATACTTTAATAATTGCAAAGTGATGGAGTTGAGATAATAATCCGCATTGCCAAACGTTTTCAAAGAAAATTATTAGAATCGTGTGATAACTAAAGTACTGAACTAAAGTAGCAAATCAGTCTATATAGGCCCATTAAAAATCAGACGCTGTGAACGTCCCTATTAAATCTGTTCAAAAATCTACTCGGAATGTGTCTTGTAGAGCCAACGAAGGCAATTCTCACATGAAAGAGAACTTAAGCACATGAAAGAAATTAAGCTTTTTAATGAGAGTGATTCTATTCTCTTATCAGCAGCCTAGCTTAAACCTACCTTAAGTTTGCACATCCTCCCACGGCTATTCCTTCCTTCCATCCTTCCTTCCTTCCAATGATGACTTCTCCCTCCGTTCTCAGCCGCACATATCACCTCCTCACAACCACACCTATCACCTCCTCACAACCCCACCTATCACCTCCTCACAACCCCACCCATCACCTCCTCACAACCCCACC
>NC_036839.1:42663524-42671024 GCF_002910315.2 Salvelinus sp. IW2-2015 | reverse complement strand
TGAAGAGGTGATAGGTGGGGTATGTGAGGAGTCGGATGGGTGGGGTTTGTGAGGTAGGTGACAGGTGGGTTGTGAGGAGGTGATGGTGGGGTTGTGAGGAGGTGGATAGGTGGGTTGTGAGGGGTGATGGGTTGGGGTGTGAGGGAGGTGAATAAGGTGGGGTTTGTGAGGAGGTATATCGTGGGGTTGTCAGGAAGGTATAGGTGGGGTTGTGAGAGGTGATAGGTGGGGTTGTGAGGAGGTGATAGGTGGGGTTGTAAGGGTGATAGGTGGGGTTTGTGAAAAGGGGATGGTGGGGTTGTGAAAAGGTGGATATGTGGGGGTTGTTGAGGAGTGAATGGTGGGGTTGTGAAGGGGTGGTGGGTTGTGAGGAGGTGATGGTTGGTTTGTGAGGAGGTGATAGGTGGGGTTGTGAGGAGTGATTTATTGTGGGGGTTTTGTTGAGGAGGTGGGATACGTGGGGTTGGTTGAGGAGTGATAGGTTGGGGTTGTGAGGAGGTGAATAGGGGGGTTGTGAGAAGGTGATCAGAGAGAAAGGGAGAGAAAGGGAGAGAAAGGGAGGGAGAGAAAGGGAGGGAGAGAAAGGGAGAGAAAGAGAGATATGCTGACAGCACAAGGGACTACAATGTATAAATGATGATGATAATGACAATGATGAGGGAAATATAATAACCTCTTGATTAGCCCAAGTGCTGTATTTTAAATACACGAAAAGGAATCGTAAACATCCTTCAGCCTACCATGAAATACAAGAGACAAGACAGGCGGCGCAAAACTTCCAACACTTGTGGAAGTTATTGAAGATGTTGGCTACTGGTATAAAAATAAGAGAAACAAGGGTTGAAACGTCCAATGCCTTTTTGATACAGTAATGATTGGCAAGGCTTTTTAACGCAACTTCCTCGCCAGTCCCAGACTTGTAAATTCGCTGTCTCGCTATTTAAAACACACCTAACCTAGGCAGACTGCCACTCCAGTGGCCCGCACCCTCCACCCCCACGTCCCACAAGGTTTCTCACTTGGACCCATAAATGCCTGGTAAAACATGCACTGCACTTCCTCTTGAACGGAGTGCACAGTTGCCACCTCCGAGTAGTAGGTGTTTTTTCTGAGGCTGCTTATAACATTTTGTCAAGTCTTTGCTACGGTTTATTTGCTGTGGTTTCTCCCAAATGAATTAGTGTGTGTCTATGTGTATTTGTTTGTGTGTGTGTGTCGAGCCTGCAAAAGGCTGGTCCGGCCTCATCGTGACTTATGGATATGTGTGATTCTATGTTAGTTCTTCACACATGCAAAACAGTTTGCTATGCTTATTAAAAAATGTATTTGATTTGTGGGATTATTTGGTTATTTGAGATTAGTGGCAAAGAGTTTTACTAAACTTATCATTTCTATCATGCTTCAGTAAAAGATTCTGTGGGTAAAACATTTTGCAAAGCTTTTCTATTTTATGCTAACTTCAACAATAATCCCATGTGAAGCATCAATGAAAACTTCCATTGCATATTCTCTGTAAAATGTATCCTTTGCTATGCCCCAGCCCAGAATTTTGGGGAACCAATCGCAGCGCTCCAATGGAGAGAAACTGTGGTTGAGTCCGATACCTTGGACAAGCTCATGATTGAAACACATGAAAGCCAGTGAGGGCAGTGGTAAAAACTGATTTAAAAAATAATATATATATATACATTGTTTAAATCCTTAAAGATGCACTATGCAGAAATTGCTCTGCCATTTCCTGGTTGCTAAAATGCTAATAGTTGGCCTAATTTTATTTTATGTGACAAAACAAGCAGTTATTGCGTAGAGAATCATTGTACCATCTAAACCACTCTATAATATAATTTCTACAATAAAAATGATTGTATATTCAGCTGTTTGAAGCTGGTGTACAAAACCCAAAGTAAAAGACGCACAAACGAAACTTCATAATGGTAAGCATAGAAATAGCACACATCTACCACTTCTTAAACTTGCTTTCAACGGGAATGAAAGATCTATATCTCACATTTCTACGTGAATTTGGACAGGTCGCCCAAAAAGTTACATATTGTAGCTTTAAATATTTGAACAGTACACCAGGGGTACCTGCTAATGTAATCCCTGAAAGGCAGAGCCTGTTGATGGAATATATTTTGAATCTGTAATTCTTTTTTTTGTTACATTGTTTGCTAGCTCAGCTGGTTAGCTAGCTTTAAGTCTCATTAACCACCAAATGTTGCTAACAAAATGTAGCTAGCCACTTAATGAATATAACTTGTTTTCTAGAAATGTCTGTTAGCTAGCTGTGCTGCCATGTTCTCATTACAAACCCCACAAGCTGTTGACAACAGGATATGATCTGAGAGCAATACTTAACTCCAAGAGTGGTTAGTAGCTTTGACTGCTGACAGTGATGATCCAGAGCCATTCACAGTGGCTAGCTACACTATAAACATAATTTTATGAAGCAATTGTAATGACCCTTCACCACAACATACCCGAGAGTTTCCCGAGTGGTCGTCTGTGTTTAATTTCATTGTGTATTAGAAACACTATTTAAGATCATTGTGAAGTGATTTCGAAAGTGGAATCAGGTTTCCCGGGAAATTGTTGTCCGAGGTTGCAACAGTAACCACGAGGGGGCGGGGCTTAGGGTCAATTACGTAACAAGTGTCCTGTAGTAGCCTAACTTAAGTGTGCCTCTTCTCTCAACACCAGTTTTGTTTGTCATAATTGCGCCTGAAGGCACTAAAAGAGTTAACTGAACTGAGGTGAATAAGACTCGTCTCAGCACTGGGACGGTAACCGAAAGGTTACTGGCTGGAATCCCTGAGACGAATTTCTTACAAATCTGCCGATGAGCTCTTGAGCAAGACACTTAACCCTAATTGCTACTGTAAGTCACTCTGGATAAGAGCGTCTGCTAAATGACTAAAATGGTAATGTAAAATGTGTGAGTTGCTGATTTAAGAGGGCTTGACAGGAATGAAGCATTAGCTCTCGCAATACTCTCTTGACTTGAATTGACGATGAGGGAAATGAGCATCTGACAGACTATCTGCATTCAGTTACATGCACTGGCAACACACTTTGTAGCTGCAGGCACTTCAACAGTTGGTCTTTACTTGTTCTGAATTACCTTCAATCTGACATGGTGTGGTAGGTGCTTTGCAGCTTAAAAATGTTCAACTTCTCATGCCCCTGCCTGTTGTGAGAAAGAAAGAGAGAAACATTTGGGCAATTGCTGATTTCATATCACTATCACTCAACACATTGATAATGGTGCTGTGCCATCTCAGTTTGAGTAATTGGATGTGTGGATGAGGACAACTCGTGTGGGTGTTGTGCTCCTAGTCAGATCTCTGACTGATGCAGGATTTGGCAGGCAGGCCGTGCTAAGCGCCTGTCATGTCATCCGAAGGTCTCCTCGTCCATGGATGGTCGGCCAGCCTTGGCGTCAAGAAAGATTAGCACTGTCCTCGCTGTGTCATACTGACGCGACAGTACCAGTACCGTTGGCAACTCTTTATCTGAAAATATGCACAAAAATGTTGAGTTAATGCAATGAAGCCATGACTGAATGGTTGTGTAAGAAGTTGGGCTCTTAGGCTCTCCTTTCTTTTTAGTTGAGTTATGCTTAATGGATGAGTTATGTACAGTATGCTGTGTCAGGAGCCATCGTCCTTGGCTTGTTGTGGAGGTTCCATTCATTTCGACTGTTGGGCCACAAAGTCATAAACTTCACGGCCACGTCGGTAATGAACTCTGGGAACTATCTGTAACAGTGGAGGCTCCTCAGAAGAGGATAGGGAGGACCATCCTCCCGGAAAAACATTGAAAAAGTTATCCTTTTTAGATAAACCTATACTAAATATATTCAAGTCACCAAATAATTGATTAAAACACACTATTTTGCAATGAAGGTCTACAGTAGCCTCCACAGCACTCTGTAGGGTTGAACCATGGTCCTCCCTCATCATAAATGGCACTGACAGCCACTTATCTGTAATTAACCTCTCTGGATTGCAGTAGCATTGCTCCGATCATCATTTGAGCCTCCCTTTTCATTAGAGTCCTCCCTCATCTTGTCACTCCAGAAAATGGCGCCTTATCTTTTACATTCAACTGCAATATAATGTCCATGTGAATCTATATTGCTGTGAAAGGTAGGAATTGCAACACACTGGACAGTATTTTTTGGGGCAATATCGTGGTATATGTATTTTATGTGTTTAGTTGAGGGTTGTTCTTTAAGCCAGGTTAGGCACAGGGGGTAACGGCTGCCTATCTCGATGTTAGTAGAGGGAGTGGCTCTGTTTGCTTTGGATATTGCTCGTATTAAATAGCTCTTCCCACAGGCCAACTTTTCTTTACAATTGGAAGAATTTATTAACAGGAGTCCTTTTTTTCTAGCCACAATCCAGAGCTGCCCCCTCTTAATGGCCCGTAGACCAGTTACGGCCCGTGGACCAGCTACGGCCCGTGGACCAGCTACGGCCCGTGGACCAGCTACGGCCCGTGGACCAACTACGGCCGCGTGGACCAGAATACGGCCTCGTGGACCGCACGCGCCCGTGGACAGCTACGGCCCCGTGGACAGCACGGCCCGTGTGGACCAGTTACGGCCCGGTGGACCAGCTACGGCCCGTGGACGCTATGTTACGGCCCGTGGACCATTACGGCCCGTGGACCAGCTACGGGCCCGTGGACCAGCTACGGCCCGTGGACGGGAGTTTACGGCCCGTGGACCAGTTAACGGCCCGTGGACCAGCTAACGGCCCGTGGACCAAGTGGTACGGCCCGTAGGACGCAGTTACGGCCCGTGGACAGTTACGGCCCGTGGACCAGCTACAGTGCGCCGTGGACCAGTTACGGCCCCGTGGACGCAGCTACGGCCCGTGGACCAGTACGGCCGTGGACCAGTTAGCGGCCCGTGGACCAGTTTACGGCCCGTGGACCAGCTACGGCCGTCGGACCAGTTACGGCCCGTGGACCAGTTCAACCGCCCGCTGGAACCAAGTTCCTACGGCCCGGCGTAGACCCAGCTACGGCCCGTAGACCAGTTTCACGGCCCGTGGACCAGCTACGGCCCGTGGACCAGTTTACGGCCCGTGGACCAGTTACCGGCCCGTGGACCAGCTACGGCCCGCGTGGAACAGCTTACGGCCCGTGGACCAGCTACGGCCCGTGGACCCAGCTACGGCCCGTGGACCAGCTAACGGCCCGTGGAACCAGCTAGGCCCGTGGACCAGCTCGGCCCGTGGACACTGAAGCTACGGCCGCCGCGCTGGACCAGCTACGGCCCGTGGACCAGCTACGGCCCGTGGACCAGTTACGGCCCGTGGACCAGTTACGGCCCATGGTCAGTTACGACATGTGGGTAGTGCTACAGACTCTGTCTCCCTTGGGCTGGGCTAATTATTACACTAGTGGTGCTGTGCCATCTCAGCGACACATCATTCATAACGCAACACAACCAATCAAAGGGCTCTGCTAATCTTTAAAGGCCCTGTCTGGAGACAGTGGCAACATAAATCCACCAGTGTCATGGACATTGGCCTTTTTTCTAATAGTATAAGAGAATATAAAGTGGCTTGTAACCCCTGTAAGCTGTTATTTCTTTTAAGAAGTGGACGGGTGTTTTTCTTCAACCATAGAGGAATGTAAAAACCATGTAGGAATTTAAGGCACCAGGCTGGCAAGATGTACTCTGGGTACTCGACAAGGGCTGTGCCTGTGTAATCCTAGCTTGGCGGTGGGGAAAGTATGTTGGGGTTGAACGTGGGAGCCCGCGCGGCGGCCGTTATGGAGGCTGTAGGACCATGACACCTCAAGCATCCTGGACGGGATCCCGAGAGCAGGGCGGCATCGGCGGCTCTAACTGGCTAGTGGCAGGAAGTGGTTACTGGTCTCTAGGAGGAGCACCGTCTCGCTGGCCTTCACTGACTGGATAGAACAGTGCTTCATAAAAGCTGTACATTGCCGCACGATTGAGGAATGAACTTTCCTAAATTCTATTGGCCGGAATACTTTGTGTTTGTCACGTTAAACCATAATGTATGAAGGCTAATTGAACTACCTCTTCATGTATGAGAAGTAACTGAACACAGCATGAGCACAACACAATGTAAGCCTCCTACAATAGAACCACCTCAAGTTGTTATTACAGTACATAGTACCATTTCCTCTAGGAGCGTAAGGTACATGTATTAGAGGGGCGACCTTAAACTGAACTCCTCTCCACTTTCAACCAGGTCAGAGGTGAATAGCCACCAGTTAGATACGTGTCATCCTGTTTGGGTGGATTCCTTGTTTCTGTGGACGTCACAGGATGGGCAGTGCAGGGGTGTCTGAACACACCTCGGCCACCAAGGGTTAATCAAAATGACCTTTGGTGTTATCAAAATAAGATGTCGTTGGATGACTCGTGTTATCAAAGGCAAGAATCTGACAGCTGATATAATAACTAGACATTTTGGTAATTGCATTTCAAGTTTATAAAACATGCAGAAAAAAAGGGGATTTGAGCTAAACTGCTGCCTCTGTAAGAGATAGTCAGTGAGTATTATTTCAGCTTATGCCAGCATTGAGCTTTAAGGTTTAATGGATAGCTTTAGGAAGCCAAAAGGGCATACTGGTCTCCAGTTGGAGATTGATTCACATTTGATAAACATTAACTTATTGATGTATCACAAGATCACCCTGAAGAAGTTAATAAAGGATACAGCAACATTGGGATTTGGCTTGATATTAAAAGCTGGATCCAATCAATCTGTTCAATGTATGTCAAGTCAATCTGTTCAGCCAATATGCTTCACTGCTTCCAGCTCTCCACCTTAGAATCCCTGATTGGCCATTTCTACACTTCAAGTTGTTACAGTCAAACAACTACAGGCACTCACATTGAGCTGGCTGTCAAAGTGGGTGTCACACCCTGTTCTGTTTCACCTGTCTTTGTGCTTGTCTCCACTCCACCCTGATCTGTTTCACCTGTTTTTGTGCTTGTCTCCACTCCACCCTGTTCTGTTTCACCTGTCTTTGTGCTTGTCTCCACTCCACCCTGATCTGTTTCACCTGTTGTTGTGATTGTCCCCACCCCCCTCCAGGTGTCACCCATTTTCCTCATTATTCCCAGTGTATTTATACCTGTGTTCTCTGTTTGTCTGTTGTCAGTTCGTATTGTCATGTCAAGCCTGCCCTCCCGGTTCCAACCTGTTCTGCCTGACCTGACCCCGCCTGCCTGACCTGACCCTGCCTACCTTTGACCTGACCCCGCTTGCCTGACCTTGACCCCGCCTGCCTGACAATGAACGCCGCCTGCCTGACCTGACCCACGGCTGCCGTGACATGACTGACCCCGCTGGCCTGACCTGACCCAAGCCTGGCCCTGACGGGCCTGTACCTGACTGCCACTGCCCTGAACCTGGACAGCCCCGGCTGCTGACCTGACCCAACCTGCCTGACCTTGACCGCTGCCTGCCTGAAACATCGACCTGCCTGACTGACCCCGCATGCCTG
>NC_036839.1:42660583-42663437 GCF_002910315.2 Salvelinus sp. IW2-2015 | reverse complement strand
CCTGACCCCGCCTGCCTGACCTGACCCCGCCTGCCTGTCCATTCCGCCTGCCTGACCTCGAGCCTGCCTGCCCCACTGTACCTTTCAGACTGACCTGGTTAATTAACTTCTGCCTGTCCTCAACCTGCCTATTGCCTGCCCCTTGTATTTTAATAAATATCAGAGATTCGAACCATCTGTCTCCTGTGTCTGCATCTGGGTCTCGCCCTGTGTCATTACAGTGGATATCTGTTGCCAAAATCAAGATGCAGATTGCTGAGCTTCCCCATAGTTCTCAATAAAATATTTAAAATCACTCAAACCTAAGTGCTCCCTTTTTTACTAAACACCTTCAAAATATACGTTCATTTCATGATTGTTTGGTGACAATTCTCTTGCAGCTAGTGTTGTAGAATGAAAGCAATTTTAAGACCAAGGTCGTGACATTTGGTTGAACTTTTCGATCCTTTTCAAAACGTTAAAGCTTTAATTTAATTGACTGTAATTAAATCCACTGGAATGTTTTCATTTTCCTCAGATATATCAGCAAACAGCCTGTTAATTCCACAATGGACATTTACATTTCAAACAACTGCAACTCGACTCACAGGGTTACAGTATCAAACTCACAGGGTTACAGTAACAAACTCACAGGGTTACAGTAACAAACTCACAGGCGTACAGGTAACAAAACTCACAGGGTTAAGTAACAAACTCAGAGGGTTACAGTAACAAACTCACAGGGTCTACAGTAACAAACTCACAGGGTTACAGTATCCAAACTCACAGGTTACAGTTATCCAAACTTCACAGGGTTACTATTAACAAACTCACAGGTTACAGTAAAAACTCACAGGGTTACAGTATCAAAACTCACAGGGTTACAGTAAACAAAACTCACCAGGGTTACAGTAACAAACTCACAGGGTTACCAGTAACAAACTCACAGGGTTACAGTATCAAACTCACCAGGGTTACATACAAACTCACAGGGTTACAGTATCAAACTCACAGGGTTACAGTAACAACTCACCAGGGTACAAACAAACTCACAGGGGTTACAGTATCAACTCACAGGTTACAGTATCAACTCACAGGGTTACAGGTATTCAAACTCACAGGTACAGTAACAACTCACAGGGTTACAGTATCAACCTCACAGGGTTACAGTACAAAACTTCACGGGTTACGCAGTAATCAAAGCTCACAGGGTTACGAGTAACAAACTCACAGGGTTACAGTAACAACTCACAGGTTACAGTAACACACTCACAGCGGTTACAGTAACAGACTCACATGGTTACGGTATCAAACTCACCAGGGTTACATAACAAACTCACAGGCGTTACAGTAACAAACTCACTGGGTACATAACAGACTCAACATGGTTACGGTTATCACCTCACAGTGTTACAGCTAACAAACTCACAGGGTTACAGTAATAAACTTCACGGTGTTACAAGTAACAAAACTCCACTGGGTACAGTAACCAAAACTCACTGGGTTACAGTAACAAAACTTACATGTTCGGCTATCAAACTCACAGGGTTACCAGTATCAAACTCACAGGGTTACAGTATCAAACTCACAGGGTTACAGTATCAAACTCACATGGTTACAGTAACAYACTCACATGGTTACGGTATCAAACTCACATGGTTACAGTAACAAACTCACAGGGTTACAGTAACAAACTCACAGGGTTACAGTATCAAACTCACAGGGTTACAGTATCAAACTCACATGGTTACAGTAACAAACTCACAGGGTTACAGTAACAAACGCACAGGGATACAGTAACAAACTCACAGTGTTACAGTAACAAACTCACTAGGTTACAGTAACAAACTCACTGGGTTACAGTAACAAACTTACATGGTTACAGTAACAGACTCACAGGGTTACAGTAAGAAACTCACAGGGTTACAGTAACAAACTCACAGGGTTCTGAAGCCTAAACTTTCTGTCTACACAAGCAGTGTTCCTCTACTTTATTTTAACTCTGCATTGTTGGGAAGGGCCCGTAAGTAAGCATTTCACTGTTAGTCTACACCTGTTGTTTCACAGGCATTTCACTGTTAGTCTACACCTGTTGTTTCCCAGGCATTTCACTGTTAGTCTACACCTGTTGTTTACCAGGCATTTCACTGTTAGTCTACACCTGTTGTTTCGCAGGCATTTCACTGTTAGTCTACACCTGTTGTTTACCAGGCATGTGACAAATACAATTTGATTTGATTTGAATACCTGGCCTACTGAATCCAAGGCAGTTAGACCTCTGAGATTTGAAAGGTTTCAGATCGTTGGCTTCTGAAAAGCCAGGAACAGCCTTGTGAGGCATGTTTATTATTTGTAATTTTTTCAACACTATCAAGAACAATCCTCGTGAGCATCAACAAAATGAAGTTCTCAGTTAAGCAGAGACTCTAATTCGCTTGTAGTTTTAACGCATCGTCTTAGTCGATGCAACAGTTCAAACGGAGGCTTTTCTCAAGTCCTCTTCCTAACAAAACAGATGGCAAAACCTAATGTGATGATGATATATTTGAACAACCTTTGCTGTGTTTATGAAGATTACCGCATTGCCATATCAAAGTGCTGGACTCAATGGATTTGTAATGCAAGAGAGAAAAGAATAAGTCTGAAGAAAGCACAATCCCGTTAGGTCAGAGGGAGATCATTTCTTCCCCCACTTTGTTTCTGGGGCTTAGGTTCATGGGAAGAAGGCGGTGCCAGAGAATGAGGCAGAGAGAGGGAGAGAAGAGGGAGCAAGAGAGAGAAGGAGAGAGCGGGAGAGGAAGCGAGAGAGAGAGGGAGAGAGAGAGAGAGAGGGAGAGAAAGTGAGAGAGTGTGCGGGAGAGGGAGTGAGAGAGAG
>NC_036839.1:42591957-42660558 GCF_002910315.2 Salvelinus sp. IW2-2015 | reverse complement strand
ATCCATCGTCTCCTACTCCTCGTCTCGTCATCCTTCCTGGTCCTCGATGTTCTACTCCTTCCTCTCAATTCATTATCTCTCTCTCGCTTCTCTTTCTTCTCGCAGTCGGATCATCTCCTCTTCTCCTTCTCTCTCCTTCTCTCTCCTCCTCCAGATTCCTTCTCTTCCCGCTCTTCTTCTCTTCTGCTCTCCCCCCTCTCTCCCTCTCTCTCCCTCTCAATCTCTCCTCTCCTCTTCTACCTCCCTCTCGTCTTTCTTCGCCTCTCCATCTGACCGCTTCATATCTCTCTCCTCCTTCCTCTCTCCTTCCTCCTTCTCTTTCCGTCCTCTCTCCCCTCTCGGTTCTCTCCTCTCTCCTCTCCTCCGATCCCTCTCTCAGTCCGTCCTCCTCCCCTCTCCACTCCCCTCCTCTCCCCCTCCTCTCTCAGTTCCTCATCTCTCCCTCCTCGCTCTCTCACCCTCTCTCCTCTCCTCCTTCCTCCTCCTCCTCGTCCCCCTCCCCTCTCGCTCTTCCTCCCCACAGCCTCCCTTGTCGTCTCTGTATTCTGCTCCATCCTCCTCCCTCCCTCCCTCCCCCTCTTCTCCCATACATATCCTCTATCTCTTATGAATCTCTCTGCCTGTTTCTCTCCCTCCCCCTTCTCTGCTCTTTTCGCCCTCTTCTCGTCACAACGCCGCTCCCGCCTCGCCCGGCCCGTCTCCCCGTCTTCTTCTCTTCTCATCTCTCCCCTCCCGCGGCACGGTTCTCCCGCTCAGTTGCCCATCGTCAGACCTCTCTCTCTCCCCCCCTCCTCTCCTCGTCTCTCCCTTTCTCTACCTTTCCCTCTCTCTATCTCTCCCCCTCTCTCGGTCACTCCCAACTCGTTCACTGGCCGACACTCTCTCACTTCCGGCGATCCCTCTCGTCTCTCTCATACGTTCGCTTCGCCCTCTCCGTTTATCCTCACCTCGGCTTCCCTCTCTGCCGCTCTTCGCCGATCGCCTTCTCTCTCTTACGCTCCCCTTCTTCTCTCCCTTGCTCTCCCTCTCTCTTCCTCGGAATTCTCGTGGCACCGGCTTCTTCTTCGCCATGAACCTAGCCCGCCAACAGATAAATAAACAAAGTGGTGGAAGAAATGTCTCCCTCTGATCTCTACGGCGGACGGGGAGCTGGGTGCCTTCTTAGACGTATTTTTTCGTCTCTCTTGCTTGACAAAGGATGGATGGAGGGAGGGAGGGAGGGAGAGTGAGAGAGACAGAGAGAGGGGGAGAGGTAGAAAGAGGGCTTGGCCAGGGACAAGGATCCCTTTCGAACCTGAGCTGACTTCAAACGACGCACCTGAGAACACAGATTTATACGCAGCCGTCGCGCCGAGGCCCGGAATATTAGAAGAGCTGCCTACTGTCATCATTACAGCTGGTGTGAATTTACAATATCCAAGCCCTGTCCAGCTCTCTGCATTCGCTCTCTCTCCCTCCTCTCTCTCTCCCCCTCTCCCTCCTCCTCTTGCTCCCTCCTCCCTCTCCCTCTCTCTCTCCCTCCTCCTCTCTCTCCCTCCTCCTCTATCTCCCCCTCTCTCCCTATCCCTCTCTCCCTATCCGTCTCCCCACCCCTCTCTCCCTATCCCTCTCCCCCCTCTCTCTCTCTCTCTCCGTCTCTCCCTCCTTGTCTTGCTTTTCCTCTTCTTTTGTTCTCTCTTTTATTTTCTCCCCGCCAAGCCCCAGCTGATCCAGGCATGTCCCTTGCGGCAGACCCGGCTTCAACAGAGTCCAGCAGCTCAGGACCACCAAGTATGAGTTAGCTCTGCCTGATATGAGTGTACAGCACCAGTGTACAGCACTGGCTAAAGCAAACTGCTTGACAGACTTGAGGGCCATTCACAGAATTTTAAGTTGAAATTACAAACTTTAGAAGCCTGATTAAACCTTGATTAAACTACAATTTGCATTTCCTGTTGCATAGGACAAATCTCTGCGACAACAGAGTAATCAAATGAAGATTTGTAGATCTGTACATACCTGTCAAGTTACACTATGGGGAGGACGCTTATACAATATGTGACGCTCAACTGCAAGACTATGGGATGGCACCTCTATGGTGCTCAGCTATTCAACCTGCATGACTATGGGATGGCACCTCTATGGTGCTCAGCTATTCAACCTGCAATGACTCATGGGATGGCAAGCCTCTATGGTGCCTCAGCTAGCTCAACCTGCACTGATCAGTATGGATGGCAACCTATGGTGCTCAGCCTATTCAACCTGCATGACTATGGGATGGCACCTCTATGGTGCTCACAATTCAACCAGCAGACTTTGTCCAACTGTTTACCAACCAGTTCATAATATCATACGGACCTGTGATGTTGCTAGCTAATATTTTAACACTGCCACTGAGTGTTTTTAGCCTTATAATGTCATTTACAGTTCTGTCTAACATGTCCAAATGTGAACTTGAGAGGCTAGGTTACAGTTGGATCCTGTATGTCTCGCTGGACAGAGCATGGCCGTTGCACCACCAGGGTTGTGGGTTTCTTTCCTAGGCCACCCATACGTTAAATGTACTGCATAACCGTTAGTTGCCTTCGGTTAAAAGTGCTCTGCTAAATACATGATGCCTGTTATCCAGAATAACTTAACAGGCACCAATTAGGGTTTAAGTGCCTTTCTGAAGGGCACATCAACCGATTTAACACCAGTCAGCCTCGGGATTTGACCAGCAACCTTTTCAGTTTACTGATCCAAATGCTCTTAACGCACTAGGTTACCTGCCTTCGCAGAGGGGTTTTTCCAATCAGTCCTCATCAGTGCCGGATGGAGGGGTGTTTTCCATCATCGCCTCATTGTGCAGGAGGAGGGGTGTTTCCATTCAGTCCTGCATAGTCCAGGAGGAGGGGTGTTTCCATCAGTCCTCAATGCAGGAGGACGGGTGTTCCATCTCTCTATCAGGAGCGAGGGGTTGTTCCATCAGTCCCTCATAAGTGCAGGAGGATGGGTGTTTCCATCAGTCTCATGTCCAGGAGGACGGGTGTTTCCATCAGTCCTCATAGTGGCAGGAGGAGGGTTGTTCCATCAGTCCTCATAGTCCAGGAGGAGGGGGTGTTTCCATCAGTCCTCAGTAGTCCAGGAAGGGGTTGTTCCCATCAGTCCTCATAGTGCAGGAGGAGGGGTGTTTCCATCAGTCCTCATAGTCAAGGAGAGGGTGGTTTCCAATCAGTCCTCATGTCCAGGAGAGGGGTGTTTTCCATCAGTCCTCATAGTGCAGGAGGACGGGTGTTTTCCATCAGTCCTATAGTCCAGGAGGAGGGGTGTTTCCATCAGTCCTCATAGTGCAGGAGGCAGAGGGTGTTTCCATCAGTCCTCATAGTCCAGGAGGACGGGGTGTTTTCCACTCAGTCCTCATAGTGCAGGAGGAGGGGTGTTCCATCATCTCATCAGTCCAGGAGGAGGGTGTTTCCATCAGTCCTCATAGTGCAGGAGGAGGGGTGTTTCCATCAGTCCTCATAGTGCAGGGAGGAGGGGTGTTTCCATCAGTCCTCATAGTCAGGAGGAGGGGTGGTTTTCCATCAGTCCTCAAAGTCCAGGAGGAGGTGTGTTCCATCAGCCTCATAGTCAGGAGGAGGGGTGTTCCATCAGTCCTCCATAGTCACGGAGGACGGGTGTTTCCATCAGTCCTCATATCAGGAGGAGGGTGTTTTCCATAGTCATCCATAGTCAGAGCGAGGGTTGTTTCCATCAGTCCCTCATAGTGCAGCGAGGAGGGGTGTTTTCCATCAGTCCTCATAGTCCCAGGAGGAGGGGTGTTTCCATCAGTCCTCATAGTCCAGGAGGAGGGGTGTTTCCATCAGTCCTCATAGTGCTAGGAGGAGGGGTGTTTCCATCAGTCCTCATGGTCAGGAGGAGGGGTCTTTCCATCAGTCCTCATAGTCCAGGAGGAGGAGGGGTGTTTCCATCAGTCCCCATAGTCCAGGAGGAGGGGTGTTTCCAATCAGTCCTCATAGTCTAGGAGGAGGGGTGTTTCCATCAGTCCTCATAGTGCAGGAGGCGGGGTGTTTCATCAGTCCTCATCGTGCAGGAGGAGGGTGTTTCCATCGGTCCTCATAGTGGGAGGGAGGGGTGTTTCCATCGGTCCTCATAGTCAGGAGGAGAGGGTGTTTTCCATCAGTCCTCATAGTACAGGAGGAGGGGGTTTTCCATCAGTCCTCATAGTGCCGGAGGAGGGGTCTTTCCATCATACGTCTCATAGTGCAGGGAGGAGGGGTTTTCCATCATCCTCATAGCGTAGCGGAGAGGGGTGTTTCCATCAGTCCTATAGTGCCGGAGGAGGGGTCTTTCCATCATGTCTCATTAGTGGCAGGAGGAGGGTGTTCAATCAGTCCTCTAGTCCAGGAGAGGGTGTCATCAGTCCTCATAGTCCAAGGAGAGGGTGTTTCCATCGTCTCATATGTGCAGGAGGAGGGGTGTTTCCATCCAGTCCTCATAGTCAAGGAGAGACGGTGTTTCCATCAGTCCTCATAGTCAGGAGGAGGGGTGTTTCCATCAGTCCTCATGTCTGCAGGGAGGAGGGGTGTTTCATCAGTCCTCAAGTCCAGGAGGAGGGGTGGTTCTCATGCAGTCTCATAGTCCAGAGGAGGGGTGTGTCCATCAGTCCCTCATATGCAGGAGGAGGGTGTTTTCCCCCATCAGTCTCATAGTGCAGGGGGAAGGTGGCGGTTCCATCAGTCCTCATAGTCCGGAGGAGGGTGTTTCCATCAGTCCTCATAGTCAAGGAGGAGGGTGTTTCATCAGTCTCATAGTCCAGGAGGAGGGTGTTTCCAATCAGTCCTCATAGTCCAGGAGGCCAGGGGTTTCCATCCAGTCCCTCATAGTCAGCGAGGAGGGTGTTTCCATCAGTCCTCATAGTCCAGGAGGAGGGTGTTTCCATCAGTCCTCACTAGTCAGAGGAGCGGGTGTTTCCATCAGTCCTCATAGTCAGGAAGGAGGGTGTTTCCATCAGCTCCTCATAGTCAGGAGGAGGGGGTTGTTTCCCATCAGTCCTTCATAGTCACGGAGAGCGGTGTTTTCCATGCAGTCCTCATAGTCCAGGAAGAGGGGTGTTTCCATCAGTCCTCATAGTCAGGAGGAGGGGTGTTTCCATCAGTCCTCATAGTCCGAGGAGGAGGGGTGTTTCCATCAGTCCTCATAGTGCAGGAGGAGGGGTGTTTCCATCAGTCCTCATAGTCCAAGGAGGAGGGTGTTTCATCAGTCCTCATAGTGCAGGAGGAGGGTGTTTCCATCAGTCCTCATAGTCCAGGAGGAGGGGTGTTTCCATCATCCTCCATAGTCCAGGAGAGGGTTTTCCATCAGTCCTCATAGTCCAGGAGGAGGGTGTTTCCATCAGTCCTCATAGTCCAGGAGGAGGGTGTTTCCATCAGTCCTCATAGTCCAGGAGGAGGGTGTTCCATCAGTCCTCATAGTCCAGGAGGAGGGGTGTTTCCATCAGTCCTCATAGTGCAGGAGGAGGGGTGTTTCCCATGTCCAGAGAGGCCTCACCCATAGCCAGGCTCAGCCTAGGAGGAGAGGGCGATCGTTTCCATCAGTCCTTCATAGTTCATGAGGAGGGGTGTTTCCATCAGTCCTCATAGTGCAGGAGGAGCGGTGTTTCCATCAGTCCTCATAGTCCAGGAGGAGGGGTGTTTCCAGGTGTTGTCTGACCATTTACAGTGGCTTGTGAAAGTATTCACACGCCTTGGCATTTTTCCTATTTTGTTGCCTTACAACCCGGAATTAAAATAGATTTTTGGGGGGTTTGTATCATTTGATTCACACAACATGCCTACCACTTTGAAGGTGCAAAATATTTTTAATTGTGAAACAAACAAGAAATAAGACAAAAAAACTGAAAACTTGAGCATGCATAACTATTCACCCCCCCAAAGTCATACTTTGGAGAGCCACCTTTTGCAGTAATTACAGCTGCAAGTGTCTTGGGGTATGTCTCTATAGATTGGCCCATCCAGCCACTGGGATTTTTGTCCATTCTTCAAGGCAAAACTGCTCCAGCTCCTTCAAGTTGGATGGGTTCCGCTGATGTACAGAACTCTTTAAGTCATACCACAGATTCTCAATTGGATTGAGGTCTGGGCTTTGACTAGGCCATTCCAAGACATTTAAATGTTTCCCCTTAAACAACTTGAGTGTTGCTTAAGCAGTATGCTTGGCGTCATTGTCCTGCTGGAAGGTGAAACTCCACCCAGTCTCAAATCTCTGGAAGACTGAAACAGGTTACCCTCAAGAATTTCCCTGTATTTAGCACCATCCATCATTCCTTCAATTCTGAGCAGTTTCCCAGTCCCTGGAAAACATCCCCACAGCATGTTGCTGCCAGACCACCCTTCACTGAGGGGATGGTGTTCTCGGGGTAATGAAAGGTGTTAGGTTTGCGCCAGACATAGCATTTTCCTTGATGGCCAAAAACCTACAATTTAGGTACATCTAACCAGAGTTCATTCTTTCATATGTTTGGGGTCTCCCACATGCCTTTTGGTGAACACCAAACATGTTTGCTTATTTTTTTCAGGCCACTCTTCCCTAAAGCCCAGCTCTGTGGAGTGTACGGCTTAAAGTGGTCCTATGGATAGATACTACAATCTCCGCTGTGAGGCTTTGCAGCTCCTCCAGGGTTATCTTTGGTCTCTTTGTTGCCTCTCTGAGTAATGCCCTCCTTGCCTGGTCTGTGAGTTTTGGTGGGCGGCCCTCTCTTGGCAGGTTTGTTGTGGTGCCATATTCTTTCCATTTTTAATAATGGATTTAATGGTGCTCCATGGGATGTTCAAAGTTTCAGATATTTTTTTATAACCAACCCTGATCTGTACTTCTCCACAACTTTGTCCCTGACCTGTTTGGAGAGCTCCTTGGTCTTCATAGTGCCGCTTGCTTGGTAGTGCCGCTTGCTTAGTGGTGTTGCAGACTCTGGGGCTTTTCAGGACGGGTGTATGTATACTGAGATCATGTGACACTTAGATTGCATACAGGTGGAACTTATTTATGTAATTATGTAACTTCTGAATGTAATTGTTTGCGCCAGATCTTATTTAGGGGCTTCATAGCAAAGGGGGTGAATACATATGCATGCACCTGTCACGCCCTGACCTTAGAGAGCCTTTTTATGTCTCTATTTGGTTTGGTCAGGGTGTGATTTGGGGTGGGCATTCTATGTTTTGTTTTTCTATGATTTTGTATTTCTATGTTTTGGCTGGGTATGGTTCTCAATCAAGGACAGCTGTCA
Source organism: Salvelinus sp. IW2-2015 (assembly GCF_002910315.2). NCBI lineage: Eukaryota > Metazoa > Chordata > Actinopteri > Salmoniformes > Salmonidae > Salvelinus > Salvelinus sp. IW2-2015. The sequence continues at coordinate 42,653,312 of NC_036839.1, read as the reverse complement.
TACCCTTTTTCCCTCCGTTCGTTGTGGGAAGTTAACTTTGTTTGTGGCATATAGCCCTTAATCTTCACGGTTGTTTTGTTTTGTTTATTGCTTTGTTGGCGTCATTTCTAATAAAAAGGGAATATGTACGCTCACCACGCTGCGCTTTGGTCCAGTTCTTCCTTTGACGGCCGTGACAGAACTTCCCACCACCAAAGGACCAAGCAGCGTGGCCAGGAGTATGAGACAACCTGGGAGGAGGTAGAGAGGTGGTCGGTCGAACCAGGGAGAGTGCCAGAGCCTGCCTGGGATTCAATTGAGCAGTGCGAGGAGGGATACTCGAGAATGGAGGCGACGGCACGTACACGGCTAGCGAGGAAGCCCGAGAGGCAGTCCCAAAAATGTTTTGGGGGGTGGCACACGGGGAGTTTGGCTGAGTCAGGTTGGAGACCTGAGCCAACTCCCCGTGCTTACCGTGGGGAACATTTGACTGGTCAGGCACCGTGTTATGGGGTGATGCGCACGGTGTCTCGAGTGAGCATTCACAGGCCGGTGCGCTCTGTGCCAGCGTCCCGCATGTGCCGGGTAGAAGTTGGCATCCAGCCAGAACGGGTTGTGCCAGCTCTGCGCTCGAGACCTCCAGTGCGCCTCCACGACCCAGTGTATCCGGTGCCAGCGCCAAGAACCAAGCCTCCAGTATGTCTCCCCAGCCTGGTGAGTCCTGTGCCTGCTGCCAGAACCAGGCCTCCTGTATGTCTCCCCATCCTGGTGAGCCATGTGTCAGCTCCACGTACCAGACTGCCCATAAGTCTCCTTTCTATTTCTAATAAAAAGGAATATGTACGCTTACCATGCTGCGCTTTGGTCCAGTTCTTCCTTTGACGGCCGTGACAGCACCACTTTTTCAAAAAACATTTTTCTTTCATTTTTTTAAACAAGTAATTTTTTTAAATTTCACTTCACCAGTTTGGACTATTATGTGTATGTCCATTACATGAAATCCAAATGAATATCCACTTAAATTATAGGTTGTAATGCAACAAAATAGGGAAAACGCCAAGGGAGGTGAATACTTTTGCAAGGCACTGTACATGTTATGAAATAAGAACATAAAACCAGCATGGGTCTGATACAATACCTTTGTTATCATACCAGTAACTTATTTGGTTTTGATGGCCATTCGATACGGTGCAAGCAAAGGCCTTTGTTCAGAAATGCAGAACATTCATTGAGGAAAGGGAACTTCTGCCGCATCTAATTTCTTAAGTCATACAAGCTTTTTTGACATTTTGCATTTTTCAATTGACACCTATATTGGGCACTTAATATCCTGCATTTGTAACCAATTAAGTAGTATTGACTTGATGCACAAAGCATTCTTACGAAATATGATTTTAATGACTTTCAGTTGACAGCTAACATGGTGTACATAGAAGATGGGGGTAGGAGCAGAGGGAAAAGTGAAAAGGTGACTGAAGACAGAATAAAAGTGATTGTAAGAGCCAAAATCCACATGAACCTGTGGTTGATTGCACGAGGTCTGCAAATCCCTCACCCAACTTTGTTTGAAACTCCATATAAACAGGATGGTGGTTCAATTACCTACACTGCTCGTCAGCGTGTGAAGATAGTCAACCCACATAATGAGAAGGTGCTTGTACAGCACTCCTTGCTGGGAAGGGGGATCACATACTGTACATGTGGAAACGATGACTCAGCCTAAGAATCTTCAACTTGAAATCTCCAGCACTCGACAGATCCATTGGTATAAATGTAGATGAACTCTAAAGTTGAGGTACTACACATGGGAAGTGTATGTTATGTACTGTGCTATGCCTGCATGTGGCATTTCATTGGCATTTAGTATTTTACTTAACTGTACATGACAATTTACATTTTTACAGAGTATATATCAAACACAATTTTACTCAGGAATAGCCTTGGAAAGTCTCAGAATAAATTCTATGAGCAGAAGAGAGGGAACTGCTTACATCACTGCAGAAGAGAGGGAACTGCTTAAATCACTGCAGAAGAGAGGGAACTGCTTACATCACTGCAGAAGAGAGGGAACTGCTTAAATCACTGCAGAAAAGAGGGAACTGCTTACATCACTGCAGAAGAGAGGGAACTGCTTAATAACTTGCAGAGAAGAGATGGAAACTGCTTACATCACTGCAGAAGAGAGGAACTGTTTACATCACTGCCATAAGAGATGGAACTGCTTACATACTGCAAAGAGATGAACTTTACATACTGCAGAAGAGAAGGAACTGTTTACATCACTGCATAAGAGATGGAACTGCTTACATCACTGCAGAAGAGAGGGAAACATTTACACCACTGCAGAAGAGGGAACTGCTTACATCACTGCAGAAGAGAGGGAACTGCTTACATCACTGCAGAAGAGAGGGAACTGTTTACATCACTGCAGAAGAGAGGGAACTGTTTACATCACTGCAGAAGAGAGTGAACTGCTTACACCACTGCAGAAGAGAGGGAACTGCTTACACTGGAAAATTAGGGCTGTGAAGCTATACGACAAATTCTAAATTACGTAGACAGACAAGATAATCCTTAACAACATAATATAGACAGGTCACAAACCAACAAAATGGTACACCACTGAGCAAAAGGAATGTCTTACAGATACAAGTGGTTTCCATTCCTGGTTTCCAATTGAGCTCAGAATATCACTTTGTAGCCTTCGACATTAAAATGCATTTGCTCTAAAACAAACATTTCACTTTATGATATGCAATTACACCACAACCACTTAAAAAGACATTTAAACTTCCATGTAAAGTTGTTCGAAGTCTTCTCTTCGTGGGAGAAGATAACTTACTGTATACTTAAGATATTTAGCGTTATTTAATGACCTAACTTTTGTTTCTAAAAATGCAATACGTTTAAACACACAGGTACTTGTCAATGAATAAAAACCAGGTACTCAATAAAAGACGGGAGTATGTAAGGTTTGTCATTTAAAAGGGAAACAATAACAATGTGGACTTCTGAAATGAAGGATAGCTTTGCTTACTTGTTGCTGTGGTGACAGAGGAAGCAGTCCCGGCCCAGCAGCAGACTGTAGCCTACCTCTCCCCCCGGGGTCTTTGCGTCTAATTTGTGTTGATAATTGGCTATCTTATCATAACATACCATTAATCTGGTATTACAATAAGCCCTTCCTTTCTACTATGTTTTTATGACTGTAGGGACACCCATGGCTCTTGCTAGCTAATGACTTTTGCAGAGGGCAGTATTATCCGGACAACAATTAAAGGCCCAGTGCAGTCAAAAACGTGACTTGACTGTGTTTTATAAATACTTTCAAATAAGGTTGGAATAATGCTGTGAAATTATGATAATGCCATTTTAGTGTAGGAGTTGTTTGAAAATACTACCTGAAATTTCAGCATGTTTTGCTGGGATGGAGTTTTGGCCTGTCTGGTGTCAACACCAGGCTGTAAATTGGTTAATAGACCAAACCTCTCTGCCAATAACAGCTAGTTTTCAATCCTCTCCCCACTGAGAGCACTCCCAGACAGTCCTAAGAAAAATCTTGCTTGGAAAATGGCCATTTGCTAAGAAGCAATTTTTGTTTCTTTTTGACTATTTCAATTGAAAACAATCACAGTAAGATACGTCATTATTATACAGAAATGATTTGATTTTGAGATAAAAACTGCTGCATTGGAACTTTAAGTTTCTTAAATTAAAGCATATTTATAATAAACAAGGCAATATTATGATTGTTTCAACCTACTTCACACCATTGATTCTCAATATCATAACATAAACCCTATATTTCAGTATGTTCCATTTTCCCAAAATATCTATTCATTTCATAGAGTAGTTAGACCCTATCCCTGACATAAACTGAGTGTACAAAACATTATGAACACCTGCTCTTTCCATGAAATAGACTGACCAGGTGAATCCAGGTGAAAGCTACAATCCCTTACTGATGTCACTTGTTAAATGCACTTCAATCAGTGTAGATGAAGGGGAGGATTTTAAAGCCTTGAATCAATTGAGACATGGATTGTGTATGTGTGCCATTCAGAGGGTGAATGGGCAAGACAAAATATGTGCCTTTGAACGCGGTATGGTAGTACAGTAGGTGCCAGGCGTATTGGTTTGTTTCAAGAACTGCAACGGGGTTTTCCTTCTCAATAGTTTCCTGTGTGTATCAAGAATGGTCCACCACCCAAAGGACATCCAGACAACTTGACACAACTGTGGGAAGCATTGGAGTCAACATGGGCCAGCATCTCTGTGGAACGACACCTTGTAGAGTCCATGCCCTGACGAACTGAGGCTACTCTGTTCTGTATATAGTTATCCCTTTCCACAGAGGGTTCTACGTGGAACCTGTAACCAAAAACGGTTCTCCTATGGGGACAGCCAAATAACCTTTTGGGAACCTATTTCTGAGTGTATTACCAATCTTAGCCAAATACAAAAACTCAACCAATAATAATATACAGCTCTAGCTATAGGCCTACACTTCCTGCCGTCAAATGGCCAAATCACATTCTAGTAGCCTCATGGGTGGAATGTTATTCATATTCTTCATAATTTCATAATTAATAAATATTATTTAAATGAAAAACTGTATACAATTCTGTGTTTCTATGTCAAACGGTTTTGTTATATTTCAGTCTTCTGTGATGTATATGAAGTGTAATTTTGGTATGCAAACTCAAAATGTAATACATTTCAACTCTATATCTGACAAGGTACAGGTCTCTTCTTTTTTTAAATCCATAACCATATGTGTGAGGTGTATACTTTTGTTTCAAAGTAAATGTGTTTCAGACTTCCAAGCAACACTCTGTGTGACCCTGATTTAGCCCACTGCAGTAAAAGGTTAGGAGTTCCTCCTTGCCCCAGGACATATGGATAAATGTATCCATAGATAAGCATAATCCCTGGGATAATCTGTCCTCTAACATCCTCTGTATATTATACTGTAGACCCGTTTCCAACTTTGGAACATACATGAAGTTCTTCTATATGGCAAGTTTTTCCTAGAAGTCACGAGACTTAGGTCTCCCTATTCAGCTGAAGGTTGCATTGTGATTGACAGGAAAGCTCCTTTTCCCTTTTCTCTTCAGTATAAACTACAAATAAAATTGTCCCACAAAAAAATACAGTTGAGGTTTGAATGATAGGAGCATCCTTAATTAGCTTTGCCTATATCCAGAGCGTCTAATAGCCAAAGTACTCCAATACACATGTTTCTCCAAAAAAGTGTTAACGTCCAAGTTTCAAGAATAGTCTTAATCAGCGGTACGTCTTAACAAAAATACTTAATCTCTTGTAATTCCGCCCAACTACACTAATTCTGCAGCACTTTTGAATGGATTACTGTAATACCAAAACTGGAAAGGCTTCATTGCAGTATACTCTTGCAAAATCTCTCTTCTCGGTCCAACTTAATTAAATAGAGTCAGAAGTTTCTGATTAAAATAAGCTCCGTGCCAAGATCTCTTCAGCTCTGTGTTCAGGGAAATATGTAGAGGTCTGTGCCAAGATCTCTCCAGCTCTGTGTTCAGGAAAATATGTAGAGGTCTGTGCCAAGATATCTCCAGCTCTGTGTTCAGGAAAATATGCAGAGCTTAGAATGCGTTGGGAAGGAATTCTAAGGAAGTCCAGGGGAATTACTTTTTTCAGAATTTAATCAGACCTACAGTATATCATGCAGTCTTAATTATTGTGGGTCCACATCCATTGACCCCCCAAGGGTATTAAGATTCATCACATAAAATGACAGTTACATTTAAGTTTGAGAAGAGAAGCTGTCTTCTTACTATAGTGGATCAGTAATACAATACTCACCGAAAATACATTTTTAGTCCCTCTATGGTCTTACAGGTCTAACAGACACTGACTGAATATGGGAAACCCGGCCCAGATTGATACTTTGACATCATCATTGTGCTGCATCTGCCATGGCGATGGAGATGGATGTCTTTTGATTGGACTGAGTACAGGAAGTGGAAATTCTTCATGCGTCAGTCTTTATTTGTTTTGGATGAAGCTAACAGAAAAGGAACTGTTACCGCTGATTTAGTTCCTAAATTGCAATTTAAAAAGTTATGGTAGTTAAAAAAATATGTATATTTTGTGGTACGCTGGTGCCTATTTTCCACAAGGCGTGTACATTTCAAAACAGCATAGTGGCAGCTTGCATTCTAGTGACCTGCAGTAGTAGCAAGAGTATCATTACAACTGTAAAAACAACACAACAGTGAATAAACACATTGTTACATCTAAATGGACATAATACAAGATGCTGCCACTGGCATGCTCTGTCTATTCATTTGTGAATGATTTCCAGAGCCCCATCCTACCAAACAAAGTGACAGGGTTAGGATGTTGAAATTACCGGCCTTTAACATAATGGTTTTATTCCAATCTTCTGTCAGTGATAAGATAAAAAAAAAAGGAAATGATGCCATTGGACAATGGCTACATGAGCAGAGTGTGGGATGACGGATGATGTGCCCCTGTTTAGGGTTTGAGAGACCAGTGCCTGGCAACACATTTATCTATTTTATTATTATTATATTTTTTACAAGGAATTCGTGGACATGTTCCCAAAAGCTGTTATCGCTGCATTTTCGCTGCATTTTCACACACTTAAACTCCTCTGAGCCTGGCCCCGTCACTCGCCATCTCATCCTGATGGGAGTTGAGAGGCCCCTGCTTCTGGTTTCCAAAATGAGTCACCCTCTGGGTTTGAGACGAAGAGGGTTGATACAGACCCAGGGCCTGTGTTTAAAATAATCTCAGAGTAGGACTACTGATTAAGGATGTCGATATTTCTGCTTTCTAGAACACCTGGTACAAACATGCCCATATATCAGTGGTTGGGAGTTCCTGTTTGGAAGGGTTAAAATGTGACCTGTAGTGTTGTTTAAAACACATTGACATGGAAAGAGAGACAGAAAGTGAGCCAGAAAGAGATATATCGGAGGTGAATGATGTCAGAAAGGGCTGCTGTGAGAAAGAGCAGCTCCTTCGATGCAAAACGTCACGGTACAAATCACAGCTCCGGCAAGCGCAGAGGGGAAAGCACTTTTCCTCACCTCGTCGTCAGCCTTGGAATCCTGCTACTTTTTCCAGATGGTCCGAGCACATCGGCTTCCGCCAGCACCTCCAGCTGTCCGGCCGCACTGCCGGGGAATGGGCCCCTCACTGGAGACCAATTTGCGGGGTAGCTCGACGGATATCCCTCACCCAGTAAACAGCTTAATTGTTTTACTGTGGAGAGCAGGCTAGAGGAGGGAGGAGGGCTCCACGTCATGTTGGCCTCAATTGGCTCGCTTGTTGATGAGGAGCCGTGTCAGCTGGGCTAAGGGTGTGTGAATGCGTGTGAACTCAGTGGACTAATACAATAATGAGGTCTCTATTTGACCCAGATTTGAAACCTGTTAGCTTACACATGCAAACACTTCAAATGCTATATGCAACAACAAGTCAACCCTCAGATAGACCTAAATGTCTGATTGATTGATTGTAACCATGTCTTTTATATTGCTAGATCATCTCATGCAGTAAGTCGATATGTTTAACATCTATCCAGGTTTTGTGAGATCTGGCTACCGCAATGTAGTCAGCCTGGAACGAGGCCATAAAATTACATGCAGCGATAACAAAGACCTTACACATGACTAGGCTATTCAATTGGAAAGTAATTGGATACTATTTGTATTGGTTTTATTTTCATTGAATGTACAACATTTTCAATGACAAATCCTTTTTGTATAGGGGTTCGGCGATACCTGTATGCCTATTGTTAGCTGGGCTAGAAGCATTTTAACATTGCTTGATTTTATGATGATGTCATGCATCTTTATGAGTCCACATGTATTTGTTGTGTGCAAATAACCTGATCATACTTGTATACTTTATGCACCCAATGGGCACACACTGGTTTAATCAATGTTGGTTCCACGTCATTTCTATGAAAATACGTTGAACCAATGTGGAATAGACGTTGAATTCATGTCTGTGCCCAGTAGGTGTATGGCTACATGTACACATTTGCGTTTCTACTGAAATAAAACCAATTGAAACACAAGACAAAAACCTTTCAATTTGACGACTTATGTTGTTCCATCTTCCAAGCTTTGGAAGTAAAATGTGCAACCAGGAACACGTGTTTCCTGAATAGCCATTCAAGTTCTTATTCATCACTACTGTTATTGCTTTTTTTTTTTTTTAAAGAAGGTTAATCTGAGATCAGTACAAAACTGTTGTTAATTCTACATCTCCCCTACATTGCAGACTGTACATAGCTGCTCATAGCCTACAAGTATAAGAAACATCAGCATACAGTGTCTTAATAGGGCCACCACAAGACGGAATAGCTTCTAAGCACCTGGCGTAGATTCTACAATGCGACACCATTCATCCACGCAAAATTCCATCATTTGTGTGGTTTTTTTGATGCTGGTGGAAAACGTTGTCTCAGGCGCCACTCCAGAATCTCCCATTAGTGTTCAATTGGGTTGAGATCTGGTGACTGAGACGGCCATGGCATATGGTTTACATCGTTTTCATGCTCATCAAACCATTCAGTGAACACTCGTGCCCTGTTGATGGGGGCATTGTCATCCTATGAGGAATAGCCATGGTAGCTAAAATAATGGCCTGCCCAGCATTTTTATACATGACCCTAAGCATGGGGTGATGGGATGTTAATTGATTAATTAACTCAGGAAAAACAGCTATGTAGTAGCACCTGCTTTCAATATACTTTGTATCCTTCATTCACTCAAGTGTTTACATTATTTTGGCAGTTACCTGTACATAATTCAATTGTCAGAGCAGTATCCCAGCTCTAAACTGTGCACACACACATCTTTGACTTCTTGTTAGGTGACAGGTAACATAGGGTTCTGGATCATATGTGTTTTTGATCTGGTTACAAGTTCAGAGGTTTGGTTTTAGCCATACAGTTTATCAGTTGACCATGTTTATTCGTAGCTACGGTTTAACTTGTGTTTGATCATGTTGATATCGCATTGTAACTTGTTTCTAAATATGTGTTGTAGAGCTAAATTTCAATCATACACCTGTAGTAGAAAAGGAATCAAATTCCATGAGAAAGATGAATCGCTGCACGTAATTTTATGGCCTCGTTCCAGGCTGACTACAATCCAATATTTGTTTTACAAGCTTTGGAAGATTCCTGAACACGTACAGATCAACTTATTCAATAACATTAGTCAATAATGAATTGGATGAATAGTCAACTTTAGCTCACAAAGCATCTACTCAACAGCACAAAAAGTTGCCGTGACCAAGAAACAATAGTGCCCCAGTATATCAGGAAGGCCTAGTTGAGGCATCCCACTGCATAGGGAAACATTTGAACCCATTTAGTAAGGGTAATGACTCTAGAACCATCTCAGTTTCCACCCTGAAACTTTGCAGCGTGATGGCAGCATTCTGGAGTTAAGAGACAAGAGTCTCTCCGAGACAGGTTAAAAGAACGGGCCAGCGTCTAATCAGTTTCTAAACAAAATCTCCCAGCTGCTTCTTGGTGCCTAATATACAGGCCCAGGTGTTTGGGCAAGACTTGAAACCCAAGTCGGTGGAATCTTAGTGTTACTTATTCCAACCTAATCCTGCATCAGGTTGTCGTTAAAATGTAATACTCTATGTGATGGTTACCCTAGATCATCATCATAGAGGCACGCACTGTGCACTCTGCTTCACTGTATGTGAGTCACCCACCTATCTCCTGTTGTGTGTGTACGTGTGTGTGTGTGTGTACGTTTGTGTGTGTGTGTGTCTGTGTGTTTGTTTGTGTGCTTCACCGTTTGTGTGTATGTGTGCATGTGCGCCTGTCTGTGTGCATGTGCATGCATGTGTGTGCGTCTGTGTTATCCCAGTGCGTTGGTGTTCTTCCCTGTACGTCTGTGTTCTTCCCTGTGCGTCTGTGTCCCTCCCAGTGCGTTGGTGTTCTTCCTTGTACGTCTGTGTTCTTCCCTGTGCGTCTGTGCTGAGCTAGCCTGTTTGTGTGGATGTGGTTTTGATCTGGTCTTGGCTCCACATGGGGTAACTGCAGCTCTCCATGTTCCAGTCGATATGCTTGTGGTGTGGTATGGATTGTCTGGGAAGGAGAAGGCAACAGTGGTGGTGGAAGGGGGAGAGGGAGAGGGGGAAGGGCATTAGGATAATGAGAAGAGTTCAGTGAAAGTCCAACCTCACAGATTCCGTCTTCAGCAAAGCACACAAAGGCAGTGAGAGTTCACATCCAGCCGCTGAGGAGAATGGCGAGGTAACGGGTTCAAAAGTTCATCCAGGACTCGCTCAGTGCTCGAGCTTCACTTGGTACACTCAGATACTTTCAAATGTCAAGCGGGGTGGGGGTGGGGGCTCATTTACCAATTCAAATTGACCCATGAGAGGAACAAACTCTGAGGGGACTACCACACGAGGCCTCTTCAAAAGGACCTGTTCTTTCTGTGTCTTCTCCGGCGAATTTGTAAAACAGTTCCGAATAAACTCAAGGACAGCAATCTGTCGCATGGCCTCTTCTGGACCCCCACGCTGAGACAATGGTTGGTCTCGTCACAGAAGATACCATGAAATCAATTGCTTCACCTGCAACCCCTGAATGCTACAGGGCTATTCAAGTGTCATTCGGGAGGAGAAAGAGAAAATGTCTTCTCTCCTGCTTGCACCACAGGCCTAAGCTCTTTTATGAGAGCAAATAGTAAGATTGCATGCAGCGAATAAGGCTGTTCTTTTTACCTCCACCCACCTCTCTTTTCCTCTCCTCATCTCTAGACCTCATCTGTTCTCTTCACCATTGCCAGAGAAAACAGGGGAGCTTCTCAGGGGAAACCTGCCTCTGTCTCTTTTTTCCCCCATAGACGTCTGGTCGAGACGCATTTCCTGCAAACATTCAACTCACCACAGAGGAGGACAAATCCATCATTAAGGTACGAAGATATTCCCGGCCAACATTTCAGCCCCCCCCACCACCCCCCACCCAAATCCCCATGCCTTTTTACCATTTTGGATGAGTGTTTCTTCCTATTGCAAATGTGTGTGTCTGTGTGTCTTTTTGTGTTGTGTGTGTGTGTGTGGTGTGTGTGTGTGTGTGTGTGTGTGTGTGTGGTGTGTGGTGTGTGTGTGTGTGGTGTGGTGGTGTGTGGTGTGTGTGTGTGTGTGTTGTGGTGTGTGTGTGGTGTGTGTGTGTGTGTTGTGTGGTGTGTGTGTGTGTGTGTTGTGTCTTTTCTACTGTATGTCTATATGTGTTTTGCCTAAGTCGTGGGGTTCCTGCTCTGGGCTGGCCACCAGGAGACTAGGGGCCTGGCATTTCTCCAGGGCAGCCGTGGCCTGTGTCCTGCCTGGCTGGCTGCATGCATGCCCAGAGGTTGTGGAGCTTGCCTGCGCTGGCACCCAGCATCCCACATTTAAGGGAAAGCATGGCTGATCAATTCCAATTATCTATGATGTCAATGGTGCTCTTAGGAAAAGCAACAGAAGCATTTTTGCAGAAGCACAAATGTCCATCTGGTGAAATGATAAAACCCTCATATTAAAAATAACAGACGAGGTGAGGAGAAATAGAGAGGGCTTCTTGTTGAATCTGGGTAATGTCTCAGTGGCTTGACAGGCTATGGATACCCTCAGCTTTTTTTATGTGCCATCCACACTGCATTCTCTCAGACCTGCTGTGTAGCTTTGTTTATGTGCCATCCACACTGCATTCTCTCAGACCTGCTGTGTAGCTCACAAGTGCATTGTTTCAAGGCTGACACTATTCTGTTTCGCCAGCCTTCAAACTAACCTAATATTGTTTGGATTCAAAATACATAGGAGACACAATGCTCCCATGTGTGTTGTTTTGACAGTATACGAAGCCTGAGAAAATATAACTATTTTAAGTGCTCTGGTATGTGGGTGGAAGGCCAATTGAATTGTATCATATTGGTCCTGCTAAAGAGAGCAGCTGCAAAATAGCAGTAGCGTGCTGTCACCACAACTGATGGCCCTGCAGCTGAGCAATTATTCAGAGGTTAACCCCACAAACCTCACGTGGAATCTCTAATTTACCTGCCTCACCAACACACATACATACAGTACATACACATGTACCACTTACATCCCTCCCTAAAAAAAACAAAAAAACATGCGCAAGCAAAACACATTCTAAAAGTAAATGTTTACAACATCACCACGCCAAGGAATTTACAAGGTACCTAATACAGACAGCAAGGCTGTGAAGATCCCTGATGGCTTCAAGGATATGGAAATACATTGAAATGGAAAAGAGGAAAAGACGGAGAACAGTATGTGATGTAATAACCACAACCTCCAATCAGACTCTCTTACAAAAAGCTCTCTCTCGGAGTGCGATGCGACAGATTTCATCAGAGCGCGCAAAAGAACAATGTATTGTCTATCCTCAACTTGTTGCTTTAATTAAATCGTTTTCATTATATCATTTTTAATCATAGCTAAAGTTTGTATTTCTACAGATTCCACAAAGCGGTCAGCTTTGGGACCGCAAGTTTGTATCCCAGATTCCTGTTAAGTAGCAGTTAGCTGCTAGCCATCATGAAAATGGAGCAGGCTAACGCTAGCCATCATGAAAATGGAGCAGGCTAGCCCAAAACTGTTTTTATCCACAGCTGGAACAAATGCTTCAGGTGTGAGATGATGTCCACACAAGATGAAGATGAGATGGAACTGGAAAATGGACAGGGATTTGTCTTCCCTAATTTCATCACCATCTTAGGGAACAGATCCTCTGGCTGTTATCTCGGCTGCAAGAAAAGGAAAACCTGCTTTCTAAGTACACCAACCTTGCTGTAACCCAAGCAAACCGAATCTCAGTTTTAAAAGCCTCATATAGCAAAGCTGTCGATGACTCGGGCGGCGTTGATCTGTCCCAATACTACGGACAGATGTTCAGCTCTACTCCACGGCCCCATGGGAGATTGGACACAGGCGTAGGAGATCGGGGAGGAAGTCTGGCCACCCATCAATTCTAGAAGATCCGATCCAGCTATCAAACAGCTTTGCCCCGCTTGAGACAGACCTACCAGCCCCAGGAGACAGCACGGATCCTGAGTGTATACCAACAGCCAGTGGCCGCCCAGTGGCACCCTTCCACACAGTACAGCAGGTAGCTTGCCCATCGGATTCCATCACTATCACCTTCATTATGGGCAGCTTGATGGTGAGAGATTTTGGGCTGCCTGCACTGTCACCCAGGAGCCCGTGTCCATGACATCAACTCTCTCCTGCCCACGGTTCTGGCCAACTACTCCAATATTGACACCATCGTCACTCACATAGTTTTTAACGACTTTCATTTTTGTCACACCCTGATATGTTTCAACTGTCTTTGTGCTTGTCTCCACCCCCCTCCAGGTGTCACCCTTCTTCCCCATTATCCCCAGTGTACTTATACCTGTGTTCTCTGTTTGTCTGTTGCCAGTTCGTTTTGTTTGGTCAAGCCTACCAGTGTTTTTCCCGTGGTCCTGTCTTTCTCTAGTTCCTGCTTTCCAGCTTTCCCAGTTTTGACCATTCTGCCTGCCCTGACCCTGACCCTGACCCTGAGCCTGCCTGCCGTTCTGTACCTTTCGGACTCCGCTCTGGACTACTGAGCTCTGCCTGCCCTTGACCTGTTGTTTGCCTGCCCCCCTGTTTCTGTAATAAACTTTTGTTACTTCGAAACTGTCTGCATCTGGGTGTTCTCCTGAGCCGTGATAGTTTTAGGCGATCTGAGGAACTGACCCTCGCTAGCAGAGGGAAGAGAAGAATTATCTCCTCCCATGCTACCAAAGGGGTTCAGAACGTTTCAGCTGACTCTTTGGCCTAAACAAGTGCCAAAAGAAACTTTGCAAGGACAGGAATGTCTCTTTTTGTGACATCTTTGATTTGCTGTGGGAGCAACCAGCACTCTAACCACAGAGGTTCCAGGATTTTTTTCCAGCAACATCGCAAACCATTTTAGAGACTGACAGACAGGGTCTGGTAGTGCTCCAGTCCTCCCTGTCAGAATAAGCAACAGAGGACTTGAAAAGCATATCAGCTCCCCTAGAAATGGCACTATGGTTAGTGTGAGTAACCTAATTTATGTTCCTCTAACTCTGCCTTCTAGTGAGGTTTTACAAACTGTCATCTCCTACCATTCTGATAGATTGGAGACTGTCAGAAAACATTGTTGTAACATTAATATGTAATTTGGTTGTTATTCCATTGGCTACCTCGACGCAGAATATGGCACTTTTAAATGTAAGAGGAATCACTAGTAAAACGTTGGCTGTGGCTGTCATCAGACTGTGGTGCCGCACTTATTGAAGCTTCCCCCCCGGACTACAGCTTTTCATACTCTATTTTTACTAATGCTTTCCGCTGTAAGGACATATCACTTGGCGACTTTGGGTATTTTGAACATCATGCTATACTGTTTAAATGTCAGCCACCAGTGCTGGCTATAACCCTGTATAGGCCACCAAATCACTGCCCCACTTTCTTTACTAATTTCTCTGAACTATTGTATATTTTCCTTGAGAACTATGATACAATCATTGTGTTTGGTGATTTTAATATTCATGTTGACAAAGAGACTGACTCCAAGGCCATTGAATTTATGGATCTTTTGAGCTCTATGGACTTTATCCAACATGTTACTGGGCCCACCCATAACCACAGCCATATTCTAGACCTGGTTACTACCAAGGGGCATTATATTGACATATCCTCTATTGTTGATGTTGATTTATCTGATCACCACTCTGTATGTTTTACTACATAGTTGCCCATATGTCAGGGTAATACTGAATGCATTATTAAGAAACGCTATCTTACCTCTGAAGTTGCTACAGAGTTTATAGAGTGTATGAACAATACTCCACCTTTTATTCTGCCTTTCTCTTGTGATGACTTAGTTGATAACTTTAATAGCAAATAAAGGGCAACCATTGATGCCATAGCTCCAGTAAAGTTGATGAAGGCCACATCCAAACTGGAGAGCCCCTTGGATGAGTGAGGAAAACGTGCGTTAAACGAGCGTAAGGCTGCTGTTAATGCTTGCAAAGCTGCAGGCCCAGACAGCATCCCTAGCCGCATCCTCAGAGCATGCGCAGACCAGCTGACTGGTGTGTTTACGGACATATTCAATCAATCCCTATCCCAGTCTGCTGTTCCCACATGCTTCAAGAGGGCCACGATTGTTCCTGTTCCCAAGAAAGCTAAGGTAACTGAGCTAAACGACTACCGCCCCGTAGCACTCACTTCCGTCATCATGAATTGCTTTGAGAGACTAGTCAAGGATCATATCACCTCCACCCTACCTAACACCCAAGACCCACTCCAATTTGCTTACCGCCCCAAAAGGTCCACAGTCGATGCAATCTCAATCACACTGCACACTGCCCTAACCCATCTGGGCAAGAGGAATACCTATGTAAGAATGCTGTTCATTGACTACAGCTCAGCATTTAACACAATAGTACCCTCCAAACTCGTTTTTAAGCTCAAGACCCTGGGTCTCGACCCCGCCCTGTGCAACTGGGTCCTGGAATTTCTGGCAGAACGCCCCCAGGTGATGAGGGTAGGAAACAATATCTCCAACCCGCTGATCCTCAACACTGGGGCCCCACAAGGGTGCGTTCTCACCCCTCTCGAGGACTCCCTGTTCAACCATGACTGCGTGACCATGCACGCCTCCAACTCAATCATCAAGTTTGTAGACAACACTACAGTGGTAGGCTTGATAACCAACAATGACGAGACGGCCTACAGGGAGGAGGTGAGGGCCCTCGGAGTGTGGTGTCATGAAAGTAACCTCACACTCAACGTCAACAAAACAAAGGAGATGATCGTGGACTTCAGGAAACAGCAGCGGGAGCACCCCCCTATCCACATCGACGGGACAGAAGTGGATAAGGTGGAAAGTTTTAAGTTCCTCGGCGTACACATCATGGACAAACTGAAATGGTCCACCCACACAGACAGCATGGTGATGAAGGCGCAACAGCGCCTCTTCAACCTCAGGTTGTCACCAAAAACACTCACAAACTTTTACAGATGCACAATCGAGAGCATCCTGTCGGGCTGTATCACCGCCTGGTACGGCAACTGCTCCGCCCACAACCGTAAGGCTCTCCAGAGGGTAATGAGGTCTGCACAACGCATCATCAGGGGAAAACTACCTGCCCTCCAGGACACCTACAACCACCCGATGTCACAGGAAGGCCAAAAAGATCAACAAGGACAACAACCACCCGAACCACTGCCTGTTCACCCCGCTATCGTCCAGAAGGCGAGGTCAGTACAGGTGCATCAAAGCTGGGACCGAGAGACTGAAAAACAGTTTCTATCTCAAGGCCATCAGACTGTTAACCTCTCTTGGGTAGGAGGCAGAATTTTCACGTCCGGATGAAAAGCGTGCCCAGAGTAAACTGCCTGCTCCTCAGGCCCAGTTGCAAGGATATGCATATTATTAGTAGATTTGGATATAAAACACTCTGAAGTTTATAAAACTGTTTGAATGATGTCTGTGAGTATAACAGATCTCATATGGCAGGCAAAAACCTGAGAAAAAATCCAACCAGGAAGTGGGAAATCTGAGGTTTGTAGTTTTTCAACTCATTGCTTATCCAAGATACAGTGGAAATGGGGTCATGTTGCACTTCCTAAGGCGTTCACTAGATGTCAACAGTCTTTAGAACTTTGTTTGAGGCTTCTACTGTGAATTGGGGGCGAATGAGAGGGGAATGAGTCAGAGGTCTGCCAGAGAGCCATGAGCTGACCAGGCGCGTTCACGTGAAAGAGTTAGCTTGCGTTCCATTGCATTTCTGAAGACAAAGGAATTCTCCAGTTGGAACATTATTGAAGATTTACGTTAAAAACATCCTAAAGATTGATTCTATACGTCGTTTGACATGTTTCTACGGACTGTAACAGAACCTTTTGACATCTCGTCTGCACCTAGTGATCGCGCGTCATTAATTTTGATTACTGGCCTAAACGCGCTAAAAAAAGGATGTATTTTGACATAAATTATGGACTTCATCGAACAAAACAAACATTTATTGTGGAACTGGGATTCCTGGGAGTGCATTCTGATGAAGATCATCAAAGGTAAGTGAATATTTATAATGCTATCCTGACATCTGTTGACTACACAACATGGCAAATAGCTCTTTGGGTTGTGTTGGTCTCTAAGCGCTGTACTCAGACTATTGCAGCTCCTTCAGGGTTATCTTTGATCTCTTTGTTGCCTCTCCGATTAATGCCCTCCTTGCCTTGTCCGTGAGTTTTGGTGGAGTCTACAGCTTAAAGTGGTCCTCACTGAGCCTTAGCACAGTGAGAGAATATGGCTGAAGATTTTAAGTCATGGGCAGTAAAGATAAAACACCAGGTAAAAAACCTAGATGTAATTTTAGATTCTGAACTCAATTCCGAATCAAAAGTTAGGAATGTGACCAAAAGTTAGGAATGTGACTAAAATTCTCTCTCAGGCTGATACAGAGACTCATCAATGCTCTCCTGTCTGGTCTACCCAAGAAAACCATTGGTCAACTGCAAAACATACAGAATGCTGCAGCACGGGTACTGACCAAGACCAGACGGCGAGCAGTTATTATTTTAATTTATTTGTATTTGTTTGCTTTCCTGGGAAGCACATTGTGTTGCATTCCATGTCTGAAGTGTGCTGTATAAATAAAGCTTGATTTGATTTGATTTTACTTAAAATGGGTTGTTAGCTAGGCGATACCTAAAGACATCTTGCTCTCCACAAATACTGAGGCCAGAGTGTGAAGGTGGGAAGGCTGCTTGAGGAATGGCCCATCTGCAGGAAATGAAGCATTGGTAATTAGCATGACTCATGTCATGTGTCAAGGGAGAGTGGCGCTAGCTACAGTACTTCAGTGCTTTAGCAAAGGCAAAAGGAAGTGCTGTGTTACTGGTTAAGCAGATGGGTTATATTTTCGTAATACTGTATGTAGAAGGTTTTTAACAAGACATTTGTGGTAAAAATCCCCTTCCCTCCATAAAAAGCCTCCAGCCCTGCGGCGCTTAATTCCGTTCATCATGTGCATACTGGCTCATCTGCAAGGTCAAGCAGTTTTTTCTGACCTCACCTTTCTGCAGACTGAGTTATGCCTGTAAACTCAACAGTTCGTTTTGCTTCTCGTACTCTGCAGTTTCACCATCACACACTTACCAGGCCCGGCATAGATTTTTTTTATTACTAGTGACAGATGAAGTGAAGTGTCCACTTTACGGACAATTACCTCATATTGTTAGAAGCAGAGCCCCTTGTCAGGTTGAATAGAGCCTGTGCTATTTCCCATTAATTCCTTCTCATGATAGCCAGATTCTAATATTCTACTGCTTACTTCCACAACAAAAGGGACGGAATGAAATAAGAATCACCCTCGTCAGCATTTTCTGCTTTGGCCCTTAGGCCCACCAATCTTCTGATAAAGATCAACATTATTAATAGAAAATCACGATCTTCCCTTTGGCTTGTCACAGTTTAGTTTTGGGTTGCATTGACTGTGCCTGTATTAGAGATGTGTTCTGTTGAAAGAAAAAACCCTCAAGGTTTCCATCCCATTCATGGATTATCCTCTCTAAGGGATTGGGTCACTTTTCTGGGCCCTTTGCATTGTAAGTAACATAGCATTGTGCTGACTTTGAACAAGGGAGGGGGGGAGGATGCTGGCTAGGGGATACACTATACATACAATATCCATTCCTGAGAATGGAACAGAGAATGTCATCTACAAATGTCCTTTCGGCACCAAAGCTTGGAGATTGGCCACTGCAACAACAGGTTGTAGATCTGCAGCGTTACTGCACTTTTTCTTTTCTCTCCATGATGGCTCCGACCTGAGGTGATTCGATTATACCTTGACGTGGCAGCAACACTTTCTGATCCACCAAGCCAGTTCCATTCCACACCAATGGAGATTATTTTTAACGAGATTAGTTTTCTTCCTTGTGTATTGTTTCAAAGCCATGCAGTGTTTTAACGCTTGGTGTCTCCAGCGTGATACGCTATAATAAGGTTTCCATAAGGTTTCCATAAGGTTTCTACAGGGGCTGTATCTCTTCATCCTTACTGGTGTTTCAGCTGTTTTAATTGAGCATTAATTGTGTAGAAAACACTTACTATGAGACAGAACAACAGATTAGAAAAGGTGTGGTAACCAAACAGAGCAGAACTCGAGTAAAAATAGGCTATTATGAAGGGAGGTCTGTGACACGCAACTCTTGTTCATAAGCCTGTCGAATTACTTTTTAATATATAATTAATAACATTTCCTTTAGCGTCTACAGCCACTGCATCCCTTTCTGGAACGAAAGCTGAACAAATACACATGGCATAGTTAAGGTGCTAAACACAAATACAGCCAATCACTTACAATGTTACTACATTCCCATTATGCTTCCAGTCAGTAATTATCTAATATGTTCTAATGATCCCCTATCCCCTGCTCAATGAGGTCAGCTTGTAACTTAATTAGAGGTGAAAGTTAAGTATGATGTGGCATTCCAACTTTTCCAGTTGAAAGCAAAAAAACTTGTGCCACGTGCAAAGGCCAAGTACTAGGCACTTACATAAGAACATGATGGTAATATCAACCACAACCGGTGTTGCCACAACAGTCAGTTCCATGTTACATCAACCGCTGGCATCACTTTCTGTTCCATTACAGGTCATTAAAGAGTACAAAACAAGACCTCATAGGAAGTCACATTTGACACAAATACTGTATTTATTGTACATATGCATGTGTACGGAAGATCATTCTGTAACGGAACACCATTCTGTAACAGAACACCATTCTGTAACTATAGATCATTCTGTAACGGAATACCATTCTGTAACGGAAGACCATTCTGTAACGGAATACCATTCTGTAACGGAAGACCATTCTGTAACGGTAGATCATTCTGTAACGGAATACCATTCTGTAACGGAAGACCATTCTGTAACGGTAGATCATTCTGTAACAGAAGACCATTCTGTAACTGTAGATCATTCTGTAATGGAAGACCATTCTATAGGACTAGGCATCTTGGATCCATCCGGACCGAGAGGAGGACAGGAAGGCAGCAATCAGCCTTTATCTGCAACAGTGGGATTAGGCTAATCCTTCTGGTCTTCCTAAAACTCTGTTTGAGTGTTTGCAACACTTTGTCACTAACGTAATAAAGTCCCGCAACGCCTGCTCTCTGAGATCACTTGGAAGTCAGTCTACATCCCACCGGCTCTTCTCCAACACCGGCTGCAGAGCTAGAAACCCCTTCAGTTTAACTTCATAAGTATAATATCAATAAAATGATATTTCACCCCATAGTCTAACCTTAGAACACGGATAGTCAGAGCTACCCTAATTTGCTCCATGGGCACCGTAATGCTATGGTTGACCCTGTAAAACAACACATTTCAGTGCACTGCTGCACTGCAATGTTGTGTATGTGACAATACAACTATTTATTATCATTTTGGTGTGCAGGCTTTTGTCCCATCCCTGCTTCATCAAAGCTGCTTTGAAGTTCACATGTTTGAGAATGAATAATCATTGTAAAAAATTATAATAATCAAACGGCCCTACTGTGAAGTAGGAACTAGCGTCAAACATCCCCGAACCTGTAACCAGTCACATTTTTGAAACATTTTGCATCAGATGAGATCTGTTCCTACTCTCAGTAGAACCCTTACATCAGACGGTATACACCTCACTTCAACTCCAACTGGTTTGCAACCACACAGTGATTGCTGAATTACAGAAGGAATTAGAACCATCTGGGTAGATATGAATAGCACCTCAGCAGCACCCAAAGCCGAGGGAACACTTGAAGACTAGGAAAGGTCAAAATGTATGAACAAGTTATACTCAACCGGTGTGTTTCCAATTGCCAGGCTCGCTAGACACTTGTTGAAAGAAGTCTGTCTGCAGTCACATAGCTAAATATGGATCAGGAGGGAACAGCTAACGAAGGTTCCATTGACAATACAGGAGAAGATCTGTTGTCACGATGCAGCGGCTTGAAGGAGGAAATGGGCTGATGACATCGGATTCCATGCCGAGCCTCACACACGTGCATGTTACAACTCCACAGGCTTCTTTTCATGGTGGATGTTTCAAGGACATTTTAATTTGAGGGGTCCCCTGTGTCTCAAAGTTTTTAATTGGAACTTGTAAACCTTTTGTCAGAGTGAATCGTGGATGGTCATGTTTCACAGTAGTGGCTGGTCAGCACACTGAATGGTGTACTGGTGAATACATAATTTGGTGTAACACAGTGTAACTCATTGTAAGTCAACCCGCATAATGTTACAGAATTATACATTTCTTGCCAGATGAATGCAACTGCTTGTACAGTATGTATGAAAGCTGACCTTGCCCAACGGTAGAGAAAAAAAGGTAGAGTCATTGTCTATGCATTCATGCATTTGCTGTGACATGCTGGTACAGCACAAATATGCTCCGAGCAGATAAACGTTTCTGTGAATTCCTCTACAGTAGTTCTCTCCCTTACCATCTTATTCTCACAGATCCTAATTGGGATTTAAGTCAAGTGTATATGACATGTTAAGACTTTTGACGTTATAGGAGATTTAAATTGTTTTAGTTGTGTTAAATCCGTCGATTAAAAAAACCCATGTAAAAAACAAGATATAAAATAATAAAAAACAGAAAGGTTATATAAAGTGATGTTGCGTGTTGAGTGCTCTATTTTAACCATGTTATGGTATGTTTAAGGATTTAAGTTTAGGTGATTTTTGGATTCATCTATGTTGGGGAAAACACATTGCGGCTTTTGAATTCTTTATCCAAAAAAGGGAAGGGAGCCTGGATGGTAATTTCATGGATGCTGTGTCTGATCAAGTGAATAACAACTCACTCATATAACACCAATCTAGGCCTAACACAAGGCAGATGATGTTCTTCACTTCCAAATCCAAGCTCATTAGAACAACATAATGCATAATTCTGAGCATTTACTTGGCACCCATTTCTGCACATAATGGATGGATTTGGAAAATGGCTATCTAACTGAAAACATATCCCTCTGAAAAAAAAAAACATATGTTGCAGGTTCAAGTTTGAAACCGCATTGCAATCGAGAGAGGGGAGGGAGTGAGAGAAACAAGACTTTAAGAAACTGAGACAGAAAGAAAATGCATATTCAGCATCTCGCAGAGAGAGAGAGTGAGTGAGTGAAAGATGCAGGTGGTGCTGATTTGTGTGTGTGTGTGTGTGTGTGTGTGTGTGTGTGTGTGTGTGTGTGTGTGTGTGTGTGTGTGTGTGTGTTTGTGTGTGTGTGTGTGTGTGTGTGTGTGTGTGTGTGTGTGTGTGTGTGTGTGTGTGTGTGTGTGTGTGTGTGTGTGTGTGTGTGTGTGTGTGTGTGTGTGTGTGTGTGTGTGTGTGTGTGTGTGTTGTGTGTGGGTGTGTGTGTTCTGCTGTATGTCTATATGCGTGTGTGTAGACCTTGCCACGTCGTGGTGTTCCTGTCTGGGCTGGCCACCAGGAGACTAGGGGCCTGGCATTTCTCCAGGGCAGCCGTGGCCTGTGTCCTGCCTGGCTGGCTGCATGCCCAGAGGTTGTGGAGCCTGCCTGCGCTGGCACCCTGCGTCCCACAGTTAAGGGCCGTGTGTGTGTGTGTGTGTGTGTGTGTGTGTGTGGTGTGTGTGTGTGTGTGTGTGTGTGTGTGTGTGTGTGTGTGTGTGTGTGTGTGTGTGTGTGTGTGTGTGGTGTGTGTGTGTGTGTGTGTGCACACCAAACATGACAAGTCCCATCAGGCCTTATCTGGCTTTGCAGCTATTTCATGGTTGTTTGAAACAAGCGGGCCATGATCCTCTACTCAATCATTGTGTTTTTATCTAAAAAAGGTTTCATGATCCACCGGGGTCTAAGGGGGAGATGGGGGGGTATGAGTGGGTGTGGAGCTAGGCCGGGTGTTTGGTATGCAATGTGTAGGGCCTATTGTTCACCCTCTTCTTGTATAACCTCACTCCATTTACGTATTTCCTCTCAATGTCCTCCTGAACGTAAACGGCACGGCTTTACGATGGCACAATGGACATTTATCAAACAAAGCCAAGTTACTTGTAACAATCCCTGTCTGTCTGTCTGTTCTGTCTGTCTGTCTGTGTGTCTGTCTGTCTGTCTGTCTGTCTGTCTGCTCTGTCTGTTCTGTCTGTCTGTCTGTCTGTCTGTCTGTCTGTCTGTCTGTCTGTCTGTCTGTCTGTCTGTCTGTCTGTTCTGTCTGTCTGTGCTTGTCTTGTCCTGTCTGTCTGTCTGTCTGTCTGTCACTGTCTGTCTGTCTGTCCCTGTCTGTCTGTTCTTGCCTATCCTTGCCTGTCTGTCTGTCCTTGCCTGTCTATCCTTGCCTGTCTATCTGTCTTTCTGTCCTCACTCTGGTCTCCAGACAGTCACAAAAGGGTCAGCGTGAAGATGATACAATCCAAAGTCTGAGGGACAAAGGTTTCTTTCTTTTGTCTATTTGTTATTCCAAATCCATTTCACCATTAAACTTGGATTATTGTTGCAGTTTGGCTCAATCATTTTCGAGTTGAGGCTACATATTTCCCAACATTGCTATAGTCTGAACTCGTTGACTCCAACTCTCAAGGGCTCATTGTTATGTCTGACACATTTTTTATCAGGTCAGTGCAATACATTTCTCTAAAACATCCAAAACGGCTTTAAGAATACTGGAATGTTCCTGCAACTGACACTAGGTAGATAATGCGTCTGTCTTGTGATCCCATAGTTTAGTTAGTCATAGTCAATTTTGCAACAATGTTTATTGAGTCTATCTATTGGGATAGTGTTCTTTAAATAGCCTCATTATTTCCTCCTTAGATCTGGTTAAATATGATGGCCTCGCCTTCTAAAGCAATAGACAGGAAACCCTCCTGGCTATCTTTGATAAAATAGCCTCCGCACATGTGAATGGAAGTGTTTGAAACTCTCTTGCTTTGATTTACCATTGTTGAGACCAAGTTGGGATCCCAAAACCACACAGTGCAGATGGTTATCCTGACCCAGATTACGGCCTAGTCCTGGACTCTAAAGCTTGCTCAGTGGAGAATATCCATTGAAAGTGCCTTTTAGTCTAGGACTAGGTTTAGGCTAATCCGGGTTCAGGGAAACAGACCACTGTTGCAAATGTCACTTCTGTAGCGACTCAAGTACAACTTAAGAGGGAGAAATGAAACAGCCTTCACCTAAGACTACTGTCTGGTAGTTGAGCTAACTCCCCTATCCTCTATCCCAGTCAGTGACAAAATAAAAAAAATACACAATCCTACATTGGACAACTCATGTGGGGCCAATAGGCCACACAAATGATGCAGTAACTTAGCTCCCCACCCTGGGTCTAATTCAAATATCAAGATGGCTGTGAGTAGTTTGTTTCTCGCCGTCCTGCAGAGAGAAATTCATGGGAACTCACAGCGCTATAAATTATAGCCATAAAAAGACCCGCTGAAAATAAGTGGCAAAAGACGTTCTCTTCCACAGTCTTGAATTTAAGAAGCAGGCTACTCAAAGGAGGACTTGACACACATCCAGTGAATTCTTCCCCACTCTTTCAGAACACACAGCACTACTTTCAGTTAACCGACACAGGCCTCTTTGAATAGTGGATACAGATCACAAAAAAAGATTCTGTTTATTTGTCAGTTTGGACTTCTATTCCCAGTTCAAACATTGTCACGCCTCCTCACATATCCAAGACCATCGCTGAAAATCTCATTGGCAATTAATGACAGCCTCCAGATGTTTCTCTGGCATCACCGCCATGAGGATAAATGAAGGACACTGTGGGGGTGGTGTGTATATGGAGTGAGGGCGTATGGCATTATAATAATCTGTCATGTAACTCACGGCTATGAGCCCAGCTTTTTGAAAATGTTGTCATAATTGCCTACTGGGCAGAGACGTCAATTCACCTT
Source organism: Salvelinus sp. IW2-2015 (assembly GCF_002910315.2). Taxonomy (NCBI): domain Eukaryota; kingdom Metazoa; phylum Chordata; class Actinopteri; order Salmoniformes; family Salmonidae; genus Salvelinus; species Salvelinus sp. IW2-2015. The sequence goes on along the minus strand of NC_036839.1, from coordinate 42,628,363 downwards.
CTATTCCACCTTATTTCAACTAAATTTTGTTGAAATGATGTGGAAACAACAGTGATTCAACAAGTGTGTGCCTCCCCCCAAAAAACATTGTCCCTGCTACCAGTAAAATGTTTCTGCAAACAAGTTAGCTAGCTTGTTGGCTTCGTCTGCTCTGTGTTTGTTTCTGYGGGCTGTAGCTTACAAGTGACTTTCCCTTCCTCTCCAGCTCCGGAGTCATGCTCCAGTATGGTCGTTAGAGTGTTTTGTCAAAGTGAAAAAACAACACAATCAGTGGGGAGGTTGGAAGGGCCCCGATGGATAGCGGATTTCATCTTTAACCTCCCCGGGACGGTTGAGCTAACGTGCGCTAACGTGATTAGCATGACGTTGTAAGTAACGTTGTAAGTAACTAAAAACAACAGAAATGGGGATGAGCAACAGAGGTAGGCCAACCTTCAACCCATTAAATTCTAATTCCATGGGTCTCTTATCCTATTGGTGGATGGATCACTATTAACCCATTACTTGATCTGAGTTACATTGTAGTTTGGTTTAGGGTGTAAAGAGTTAATGTTAGGGCTTAGCTGAACTAAATAGTTAGTTCAACTATCTATAAACAATGTATTGGGGACTATTTAAATAAAGTTGTACCAAGCACACAGATAAAAAAAGCTGAGGGAAATCTGGATAGTTATGAGATTGATAATGTAACTGGGAATAGTGTATATTAAGCTGTATTCGCAATCATAGCTAAGCTCCCTTGTTCTTATAAGTTCCAAAATCAATGACACCAATGTCAGCAAATACTGAATTTTCACGTAGCAGCCAACGTCGACTTACAGTAAATCCTCCCTCATGTCTCCAATGTGAAAACATGCATGACGATGACTGTGGCCATACTATATTGATGCTACAATATCAGTCCATATAAAAGACAGTGAGCTGTATGTGTGCCAAGTCTGGCCGCTTCTTCATCTACACTGTGCTGTTTGGCCGGCCTCCACTGTGTGTTCATCTACAGGGCTGTTTGGCCGGCCTCCACTGTGTGTTCATCTACAGGGCTGTTTGGCCTCCACTGTGTGTTTAGTTATTTATTTATCTCAGAATGAGACTTCCTCGTAGCTGTTCAGAGTACACACACGCACATTTTTATTTTATTTATTTATTTCACCTTTATTTAACCAGGTAGGCAAGTTGAGAACACGTTCTCATTTACAATTGCGACCTGGCCAAGATAAAGCAAAGCAGTTCGACACATACAACAACACAGAGTTACACATGGAGTAAAAGAAAAATACAGTCAATAATAAGGTAGAAAATTAGTCTATATACAATGTGAGCAAATGAGGTGAGATAAGGGAGGTAAAGGCAAAAAAAGGCCATGGTGGCGAAGTAAATACAATATAGCAAGTAAAACACTGGAATGGTAGATTTGCAGTGGAAGAATGTGCAAAGTATAAATAATGGGGTGCAAAGGAGCAAAATAAATAAATAAATGAATACAGTAAGGGAAGAGGTAGTTGTTTGGGCTAAATTATAGATGGGCTGTGTACAGGTACAGTAATCTGTGAGCTGCTCTGACAGCTGGTGCTTAAAGCTAGTGAGGGAGATAAGTGTTTCCAGTTTCATAGATTTTTGTAGTTCGTTCCAGTCATTGGCAGCAGAGAACTGGAAGGAGAGGCGGCCAAAGGAGGAATTGGCTTTCGGGGTGACCAGAGAGATATACCTGCTGGAGCGCGTGCTACAGATGGGTGCTGCTATGGTGACCAGCGAGCTGAGATAAGCGGGGACGTTACCAAGCAAGGTCTTGTAGATGACCTGGAGCCAGTGGGTTTGGCGACGAGTATGAAGTGAGGGCCAGCCAACAAGAGCGTACATGGTCGCAGTATATGTATATGGGGCTTTTGTGACAAAACGGATGGCACTGTGATAGACTGCATCCAATTTATTGAGTAGGGTATTGGAGGCTATTTCGTAAATGACATCGCCGAAGTCGAGGATCGGTAGGATGGTCAGTTTTATGAGGGTATGTTTGGCAGCATGAGTGAAGGATGCTTTGTTGCGGAATAGGAAGCAAATTCTAGATTTAACTTTGGATTGGAGATGTTTGATGTGAGTCTGGAAGGAGAGTTTACAGTCTAACCAGACGCCTAGGTATTTGTAGTTGTCCACATATTCTAAGTCAGAACCGTCCAGAAGAGTGATGCTGGGCGGGCGGGCAGGTGCAGGCAGCGATCGTTTGAAGAGCATGCATTTATTTTTACTTGTATTTAAGAGCAGTTGGAGGCCACGGAAGGAGAGTTGTATGGCGTTGAAGCTCGTCTGGAGGGTTGCTAACACAGTGTCCAAAGAAGGGCCAGAAGTATACAGAATGGTGTCGTCTGCATAGAGGTGGATCAGAGACTCACCAGCAGCAAGAGCGACATCATTGATGTATACAGAGAAAAGAGTCGGCCCAAGAATTGAACCCTGTGGCACCCCCATAGAGACTGCCAGAGGCCTGGACAACATGCCCTCTGATTTGACACACTGAACTCTATCAGAGACGTAGTTGGTGAACCAGGCGAGGCAATCATTTGAGAAACCAAGTCAATCGAGTCTGCCGATGAGGATGTGATGATTGACAGAGTCGAAAGCCTTGGCCAGGTCGATGAATACGGCTGCACAGTATTGTGTCTTATCGATGGCGGTTAAGATATCATTTAGGACCTTGAGCGTGGCTGAGGTGCACCCATGACCAGCTCTGAAACCAGATTGCATAGCGATGAAGACGGCTGCACAATACTGTATTTTATCGATTTCGGATATGATATCATTTAGAACATTGAGAGTTGCTGAGGTGCACTCGTGACCAGCTCGGAAACCAGATTGCATAGCGGAGAAGGTACGTAGGGATTCGAAATGGTCGGTAATCTGTTTGTTGACTTGGCTTTCGAAGACCTTAGAAAGGCAGGGTAGGATAGATATAGGTCTGTAGCAGTTTGGGTCAAGAGTGTTCCCCCCTTTGAAGAGGGGGATGACCGCAGCTGCTTTCCAATCTTTGGGAATCTCAGACGACACGAAAGACAGGCTGAACAGGCTAAGACTTTACCCAATACCCCAGAGGTGCACCTTCTGTATCTCTACTCACTTGAAGCAACAAAACATGTTGGAGTAGGTGCCTGAGCCTGCGAAGAGGCCGTAACCTGAAAATAATCCCATTACATAAAAATGCTTGAATAGGATTAAAGAATTCCAGCACAAATTCTGACGTTATGAAATTCCCCAAAATTGACAGGATGGAAAATAAGAGCAGAGTAAGGCTGGTTGTCACGTTCCTGACCTGTTTTCTCTTGTTTTGTATGTGTTTATTGGTCAGGGCGTGAGCGGGGTGGGCATTTCTATGTGTTGTGTTTCTATGTTGGGTTAAAGGGTTGCCTGGTATGGCTCTCAATTAGAGGCAGGTGTTTGGCATTTCCTCTGATTGAGAGTCATATTAAGGTAGGTTGTTCTCAATGTTTGTTTGTGGGTGATTGTCTCCTGTGTCTTTCGTGTCTGTGTATGTGCACCACACGGGACTGTCTTGGCTGTTCGTTCGTTTGATGTAGTCTGTTCCTGTTCGTGAGTTCTGCGTGTAGTTATGTAAGTTCCATGTTCAGGTCTGTCTACATCGTTTTGTTATTTTGTTAGTTATATCAAGTATAGTTCGTTTTCGTCTTTGTCTGTTTTGTTTATTTAATAAATCAATGTCATCACAACCCGCTGCATTTTGGTTCAATCCCTGCTCCTCCTCTTCGGATGAAGAGGAGGAGGAAAACCGTAACAGAATCACCCACCTAACTAGGACCAAGCGGCGGGGGAGAGCTCAACAGAGCAACCAGGACTCATGGACATGGGAGGAGATCCTGGACGGCAAAGGACCCTGGGCTCAGCCAGGGGAATATCGCCGTCCCAAGGCGGAGCTGGAGGCAGCAAAGGCAGAGAGGCGCTGGTATGAGGAGGCAGCGCGGCGACGCGGTTGGGAGCCCGAGAGTCAGACCCAAAAATTTCTTGGGGGGGGAACACGAGGAGTGTGGCAAAGCCGGGTAGGATACCTGAGCCAACTCCCCGTGCTTACCGTGGAGTGAGAGGGCGTCGTACTGGTCAGACACCGTGTTATGCGGTAAAGCGCACGGTGTCCCCAGTACGCGTGCTTAGCCCAGTGCGGGCTATCCACCTTGCCGCACTGGGAGGGCTAGGTTGGGCATCGAGCCGGATGTCATGAAGCCGGCCCAACGTATCTGGCCTCCGAGTACGTCTCCTCGGGCCGGCGTACATGCACCAGCCTTACAGGTGGTGTCCCCGGTTAGCCTGCATAGCCCAGTGCGGGTTATTCCACCTCGCCGCACTGGCAGGGCTTACGGGGACCATTCAACCTGGTAAGGTTGGGGAGGCTTGGTGCTCAAGAGCACTGTCCTCCTTCACGGTCCGGTATACCCGGTGCCAACCTCCAGTACCAGTCCACCGGTGGCAGCCCCCGCACCAGGCTGTCTCTCCGGGTTTCTCTCTCCAGCTGCTCCCACCTTCCAGCGCTGTCAGAGCTTTCCTCCTCTCCAGCGCCGCAGTGCCTATACCACGCACCAGGCTGTCTCTCCGTCTCCTCCCTACAGGTGTGCCCGTCTGCCCAGCGGCGCCTGAACTGCCCGTCTGGCCCAGCGGCGCCTGAACTGCCAGTCTGCCAACGCCGCATGAACTGCTCGTTCGGACTGAGCCGTCGTCCAGCCAGGACCAGCCAGAGCCGTCCAGCCAGGACCTGCCAGAGCCGTCCAGCCAGGACCTGCCAGAACCGTCCAGCCAGGACCGCCAGACCGTCCACCAGGACCTGCCAGAGCCGTCCAGCCAGGACCTGCCAGAGCCTGCACCAGGACTTGCCAGAGCCGTCCAGCCGAGGACCAGCCAGAGCCGTCCAGCCAGGACCAGCCAGAGGTCGCCAGCCTGCCAGAGCCGTCCAGCGACCTGCCAGAGCCTCAGCCAGGACTGCCAGAGTCCCTCACCAGACCTGCCAGAGTCCCTCAGCCAGGACCTGCCAGAGTCCTCAGCCAGGACCTGCCAGAGTCCCTCAGCCAGGACCTGCCAGAGTCCCTCAGGCCAGGACCTGCCAGAGTCCCTCAGCCCGGAGCTGCCGCCCCTTACCGGTGCTGCCCCTTATCCCGGTGCTGGCCCTTATCCCGGTGCTGCCCCTCATTTAGGTGGGTTTAGTTGGAGGGGTGTCATTGGGAGGGGGATACAGAAGCGGGAGTGACTATGGTGGTGTGGGGACAGCGTCCGGAGCCTGAGCCACCACCGTGGTCAGATGCCCACCCAGACCCTCCCCTAGACTTTGTGCTGGTCGGCGCCGGCGTTCGCACCTTAAGGGGGGTTATGTCACGTTCCTGAACCTGTTTTCTCTTGTTTGTATGTGTTTATTGGTCAGGGCGTGAGCGGGGCATTTCTATGTGTTGTGTTTCTATGTTGGGTTAAAGGTTGCCTGGTATGGCTCTCAATTAGAGGCAGGTGTTTGGCATTTCCTCTGATTGAGAGTCATATTAAGGTAGGTTGTTCTCAATGTTTGTTTGTGGGTGATTGTCTCCTGTGTCTTTCGGGTCTGTGTATGTTGCGCACCAACGGAACTGTCTTGGCTGTTCGTTCGTTTGATGTAGTCTGTTCCTGTTCGTGAGTTCTGCGTGTAGTTATGTAAGTTCCATGTTCAGGTCTGTCTACGTCGTGTTTGTTATTTTGTAATTTCCAAGTGTTTTCGTATTTCGTCTTRGTGTTTCAATAAATATCATTTATGTCTAATTACCTCGCTGCGTATTGGTCCACCGATCCTTCTCTCCTCTCCTCGTCCGAGGAGGAGGAAGACGACAGCCGTAACACTGGTATTAATCAGGATCAGCTATTGCATTCAAGACTTGGTCAATCAAAGAATGTACATCCTATAAAAACTGTATATTTCTGCATTTTGTGGACATCCTGAATAAACAGTGCTTCTTGTGGTGCATAGTTAGGTTCACCACTTGTTGTGCCACCACTTGGCTATTTTGGGGGTCAATGGCAGTGACGGTGCATCTTGAACACGACATGTTACTATATCGAGGGATGTGAGTTTGCGCCCTAGTTTGGGCAAAATGTCTATATGCAATCTGTAAACCTGCTTCCACAGCTGTTGTTAGATAGACTATATATACACACGTATGTGGATACCCCTTCAAATTGGTGGATTTGTCTATTTCAGCCACACCCCAAAACACAGCCATGCATTCTCCATAGACAAACATTGGCAGTTTTATTTCCTTACTCAAGAGCTCATTTTAGATGATGCTTTGCTTCCAAGTTTGTGGCAACAGTTTGGGGAAGGTCCTTTTCTGTTTCAGCATGACAATGCCCCCATGCACAAAGTGAGGTCCATACAGAAATGGTTTGTCGAGATCGGTGTGGAAGAACTTGGCCTGCACAGAGCCCTGACCTCAACCCAATTGAACACCTTTAGAATGAATTGGAACTCCGACTGCGAGTCAGGCTTAATCGCCAAACATCAGTGCCCAACCTCACTAATGTTCTTGTGGCTGAATGGAAGCAAATCCCAACAGCAATGTTCCAACATCGATTGGAAAGCTCTCCCAGAAGAGTGGAGGCTGTTATAGCAGCAAAGGGGGACGCATGATTTTGGAATCATCTTGTAATGAGATGTTCGACGATCAGGTGTCCACATACACACTTTTGGTTAGTAATGTATCTAGTGAAAAGTCATCCCAAGGTCTATTTTCTTATGGTCTATCCCCAGGAGTAGTACTAGAGAAGCCATGTGTTATGACATTTTTGTTATGGCTGTGATGTGGGCATTGCCACGAGGCAAAGCCGACTTAAAACGACATAAAACGATGGCACTATTTTATGAATGCGCTGGCCATGTGTATGTTGTCTTGTCTATCATGGGCAGGATAGACTCTAACAATGGGAATTCCAAACAATAGTATAATGTAAAGTGTAAACTGGGTGGTTCAAGCCCTGACTGCTGATTGTCTGACAGCTGTGGTATATCAGACCGTACTCCATGGGTATGATAAAACATGTATTGTTACTGCTCTAGTTGGCAACCAGTTTCTAATAGCAATGATGCACGTCAGGTGTTTGTTGTATATGCCCAATATACCACGACTAAGGGCTGTATCTAGAACAGCCCTAAGCCGTGATATATTGACCATATAKCCCCCCCCCCCCCCCCSTSCCRTKCTGTTTAAGTAAACTTCTAGAACAGCATCATATTTCACAGAAGACCAGTGAATTACAGGCCCTTGTTTTGATCACATCTTCCAAAGACTACTAATGTGTGGGCTGCATTTCAAAACCTGTAATAGGGTTCATTATGATGGGATGGTGATGAAATCATTTTATAGATAATAAAAGAAAATCAACGCTTCACAAGATCTCCCAAAAAGACAGAGTGAACTTTATGAAGCGTGAAGCAGAGCGATTAAATGTAGTTTAAAATGAAACACTTCCAGAAACGGGCGCAACTTTCACTGAAATTGCGTTTTTGTCCCCCCCAGTTTTATCATTGGAATGTGATACAAAATGAGACAACAGTGTGATTTAGAACCATGCCTCCGAGCATCGGGTAGGCTGTTTGGAGGTTTTATCTGACTGGATAAAAATATATAAATATACAGTACCAGTCAAACGTTTGGACACACCTACTCATTCAAGTGTTTTTCTTTATTTTTTTATTTTTTTTCTACATTGTAGAATAGTAGTGAAGACATCAATAGTATGAAATAACACATATGTAATCATGTAGTAACCAAAATCCAAATATATTTTAGATTTTAGATTCTTCAAAGTAGCCTAGCTTTCCCTCGATGACAGCTTTGCACACTTTTGGCATTCTCTCAACTTGCTTCACCTGGAATGCTTTTCTATCAGTCTTTAAGGATTTTCCACATATGCTGAGCACTTATTGGCTGCTTTTCCTTCACTCTGTGGTCCAACACATCCCAAACCATCTGAATTGGGTTGAGGTTGGGTGATTGTGGAGGCCAGGTTATCTGATGCAGGGCTCCATTACTTTCCTTCATGGTCAAATAGCCCTTACACAGCCTGGAGGTGTGTTGGGTCATTGTCCTGTTGAAAAACAAATGATAGTCCCACAAAGCGCAAACCAGATGGGTTGGCGTATAGCTGCAGAATGCTGTGTGCCTTGAATTCTAAATAAATCACAGAAAGTGTCACAAGCAAAGCACCCCCACACCATCACACCTCCTCCTCCATGCTTTACGGTGGGAACCACACATGCGGAGATCATCCATTCACCCACTCTGCGTCTCACAAAGACACAGCGGTTGGAACCAAAAATCAAACATTTGGACTCATCAGACCAAAGGACAGATTTACACGGTCTAATGTTCATTGCTCATGTTTTATTATATTTTTAATTCATCTTTATTTAACCAGGTAGGCCAGTTGAGATCAAGTTCTCATTTACACCTGCAACCTGGCCAAGATAAAGCAAAGCAGTGCGACAAAAACAACAACACAGAGTTACACATGGGATAAACAAACGTACAGTCAATAACACAATAGAAAAATCTGATTACAGTGTGTGCAAATGAAGTAAAGAGGTAAGGCAATAAATAGGCCAATAGTGGCGAAGTAATTACAATTAAGCAATTTACACTGAAGTGATATATGTGCAGATGAGGATGTGCAAGTAGAGATACTGGTGTGCAAAAGAGAAGAAAAACAAAAACAAATATTGGGATGAGGTAGGTAGTTGGTTGGATGGGCTATTTACAGATGGGCTGTGTACAACTGCAGTGATCGGTAAGCTGCTCTGACAGCTGACGCTTAAAGTTAGTGAGGGAGATATAGGTCTCCAGCTTCAGTGATTTTTGCAACTTCATTCCAGTCACTGGCAGCAGAGAACTGTAAGGAAAGGCGACCAAAGGAGGTATTGGCTTTGGTGATGACCATTGAAATATACCTGCTGGATGGGTGGGTGTTGCTATGGTGACCAGTGAACTGAGATAAGGCGGAGCTTTACCTAGCAAAGACTTATAGATGACCTGGAGCCAGTGGGTTTGGCGACGAATATGTAGCGAGGATCAGCCAACGAGAGCATACAGGTCTCAGTGGTGGGTAGTATATGGGGCTTTGGTGACAAAACGGATGGCACTGTGATAGACTGCATCCAATTTGCTGAGTAGAGTGATGGAGGCTATTTCGTAAATGACATCGCCGAAGTCAAGGATCGGTAGGATAGTCAGTTTTACGAGGGTATGTTTGGTAGCATGAGCGAAGGAGGCTTTGCTGCGAAATAGGAAGCCAATTCTAGATTGGCTTGGATTGGACATGCTTATTGTGAGTCTGTAAGAATAGTGTACAGTCTAGCCAGACACCTAGGTATATATACTTTTCCACATATTCTAAGTCAGAACGTCCAGATTAGTGATGCTAGTCGGGCGGGCGGGTGCGGGCAGCGATCGGTTGAAGAGCATGCATTTCGTTTAACTAGCAGTTAAGAGCAGTTGGAGGCCACGGAAGGAGTGTTGTATGGCGTTGAAGCTCGTTTTGGAGGTTTACTAACACATTGTCCAAAGAAGGGTATACAGAATGTATACAGAATGTTGTCGTCTGCATAGAGGTGGATCAAAGAATCACCAGCAGCAAGAGCGACATCATTGATATATACAGAGAAAAGAATCGGCCCGAGAATTGAACCCTGTGGCACCCCCATAGAGACTGCCAGAGGTCCGGACAACAGGCCCTTCGATATGACACACTGAACTCTATCTGAGAAGTAGTTAGTGAAGCAGGCGAGGCAGTCATTAGAGAAACCAAGACTTTTGAGTCTGTCGATAAGAATACAGTGATTGACGGAGTCGAAAAGCCTTGGCCAAATCGATGAAGACGGCTACACAATACTGTCTTTTATCGATTTCGGATATGATATCATTTAGAACATTGAGAGTTGCTGAGATGCACTCGTGACCAGCTCGGAAACCAGATTGCATAGCGGAGAAGGTACGTAGGGATTCGAAATGGTCGGTGATCTGTTTGTTCATTTGAATTTCGAAGACTTTAGAAAGGCAGGGCAGGATGGATATAGGTCTGAAACAGTTTGGGTCTAGAGTCTTTCCCCCTTTGAAGAAGGCGATGACCGTGGCCACTTTCCAATCAGTAGGAATCTCAAACGATACAAAAGAGAGGTTGAACAGACTAGTAATAGGTGTTGCAACAATGGCAGCGTATATTTTTAGGAAGAGAGATTGTCTAGCCCAGCTGATTTGTAGGGATCCAGATTTTGCAGCTCTTTCAGAACATCAGCTGTCTGGATTTGGGTGAAGGAGGCGCGGAGGGGGCTTGGGCCAGTTGCTGTGGGGGGTTGCAGAGCTGTTGGCCGGGGTTGGGGTAGCCGAGTGGAAAGCATGGCCAGCTGTAGAGAAATGCTTATTGAAATTCTTGATTATCGTGGATTTATCAGTGGTGACAGTGATTCCTAGTCTCAGTGCATTGGGCAGCTGGGAGGAGGTGCTCTTATTCTCCATGGACTTTACAGTGTCACAAAACTTTTTGGAATTAGTGCTGCAGGATGCAAATTTATGTTTGAAAAAGCTAGCCTTTGCTTTCCTAACTGACTGTGTGTTTTGGTTCCTGACTTCCCTGAAAAGTTGCATATCGCGTGGACTATTCGATGCTAGTGCAGTACGCCACAGGGTGTTTTTGTGCTGGTCAAGGGCAGTCAAGTCTGGAGTGAACCAACGGCTATATCTGTTCTTAGTTCTACATTTTTTGAAAGGGGCATGCTTATTTAAGATGGTGTGGAGTGTACTTTTAAAGAACAACCAGGCATCCTCTACTGACGGGATGAGGTCAATATCCTTCAAGGATACCCGGGCCAGGTCGATTAGAAAGGCCTGCTCGCTGAAGTGTTTTAGGGAGCGTTTGACAGTGATGAGGGGTGGTCGTTTGACTGCGGACCCATAACGGACGCAGGCAATGAGGCAGTGATCTCTGAGGTCCTGGTTGAAAACAGCAGAGGTGTATTTAGAGGGCAAATTGGTCAGGATGATATCTATGAGGGTGCCCGTGTTTACGGATTTGGGGTTGTACCTGGTAGGTTCCTTGATCATTTGTGTGAGATTGAGGGCATCTAGCTTAGATTGTAGGATGGCCAGGGTGTCAAGCATATCCCAATTTAGGTCACTTAGCAGTACGAACTCTGACGATAGATAGGGGGCAATCAATTCATATATGGTGTCCAGATCACAGCATGGAGCTGAGGGGGGTCTATAACAAGCGCCAACAGTGAGGGACTTATTTCTGGATTTATGTTTCTTGGCCCAAGAAATTCTCTTCTTCTTATTGGTGTCCTTAGGTAGGGGTTTCTTTGCAGAAATTCGACCATGAAAGCCTGATTCACACAGTCTCGTCTGAACAGTTGATTTTGAGATACGTCTGTAACTTGCACTCGGTGAAGCATTTATTTGGGCTGCAATTTCTGAGGCTGTTAACTCTAATGATCTTATCCTCTGCAGCAGAGGTAATCCTGGGTCTTCCTCTCCTGTGGCGGTCCTCATGAGAGCCAGTTTCATCTTCGCGCTTGAATGGTTTTGCGACTGCACCTGAAATTTTCCGCATTGACTGACCTTCATGTCTTGAAATAATAATGGACTGTAGTTTCTCTTTGCTTTTTTGAGCTGGTCTTGCCATAATATGGACTTGGTCTTTTACAACCCTTATCTTCTCACAACACAACTGATTGGCCTAAACACATTAAGAAGGAAAGGCATTCCACAAATGAACTTTTAGCAAGGCACACCTGTTAATTGAAATGTATTCCAGGTGACTACCTCATGAAGCTGGTTGAGAGAATGCCGAGAGTGTATGAAGCTGTCATCAAGGCAAAGGGTGGCTACTTTGAAGAATCTCTAATATAATATATATTTTGGCTTGCTTCACACTTTTTTGGTTACTACATAATTCCATATGTGTTATTTCATAGTTTTGATGTCTTCACTATTATTCTACAATGTAGAAAATAGCACAAATAAATAAAAACACTTGAAAATGTAGGTGTGTCCAAACTTTTGACTGGTACTGTGTATATATTATGTCCGCCCCACCCCCCACCCTGTCACGCCCTGACCTTAGTTATCTATGTTTTCTTTATTATTTTGGTTAGGTCAGGGTGTGACTAGGGTGGGTATGCTAGTTTTGTCTTGTCTAGGGTTTTTGTATATCTAGAGGTTTTGTAGGTCTAGGTATATATATGTCTATGGTGGCCTGATATGGTTCCCAATCAGAGGCAGCTGTTTATCGTTGTCTTTGATTGGGGACCATATTTAGGTAGCCATATTCCCTTGGATATTTGTGGGTTCTTGTCTATGTGTAGTTGCCTGTTTAGCACTCATTTGTATAGCTTCACAATTTGTTTTGTTATTTTGTTAGTTTTGTTCAGCGTTCATTCTTAGAATAAAGAAGAATGTACACATACCACGCTGCGCCTTGGTCTCCTCCCTTTGACGGCCGTGACACACCCCCACTTCTTAAACCACAGTTGAGCCCCTGCCTCCAGATATGTAATTGCTATCCATTTTGCCAGAGAGGAAAAATACCACCATAAAAAAAACTTTCAACAATGGGACTGGTTACCTCATTCCCACTGATCTGACGAGCAGATAAGGGTTACAAAGAGACCACGGCGCTCCACCTCTCAAAAGGTCTTACTTTTCTCTGTTGGTACAGGAGTAGTTACATCTGTTTAGCATATTACTGTGTTATATGATATCGATAGTGGTTGTTTTTATGGACAACAGGCCCTTCGATTTGACACACTGAACTCTATCTGAGAAGTAGTTAGTGAAGCAGGCGAGGCAGTCATTAGAGAAACCAAGACTTTTGAATCTTTCGATAAGAATACAGTGATTGACAGAGTCAATATATATATTTTCTTTAGATATATGTCAAATCTATCTATAAAATATTGTCAAAACCAAGAGAAGGACAGGGACTGGTCAGCATCCTTCTTCCAGTTGACTAGTCAATAACATCTGAGTTAAAGATCTGACGTCATGGGACGTTACAGTGAGTAGTTATTGCAACAGTACATTGTTTATTATTTTTCCTGTGCTGTGTGTACAATTACATTTTGACCCAATTACAATGTAATAAACCTCAACCATGGCATGCATTATAATCTCTAATTTCTCTCTTATTGTAGAGCACAATGCACACTGTACACATGGTCTTAAATCTRTCTTAATTTAGGCTGTCCATCCATTGGCTACAGTACGCTATGTCAACATCTCACCAAAAAGACAGACAGGAGAACAAGATTGAATTCCCCTTTTCAAATGACACATGAGGTTTCCATTTTCCACTGAGGCGGTTGAATAAGACTGTTGGAATCCCTCAGGGCAATACACATACAGTAAGTCCCACGTGTTCCCTCCTAGTAACGGTGCCTTAGACAAGGATTGGGTCATAATAGACCGGGGATGTTTTGTTTCTTCCAAGGTTGTCTCCACAGGGTTGTTGTTTTCTTTCAATCGACATTCATGTCTCTGAATAAACTCTGCTTGTTATTGGTTTTGTTTTCACCCCTGAGAGATGCTACACCTTGCCTCACAGCCTTTTTCCTGTGAGAAAATTGTTAAAGACTACTGAACAGMGGCATGTAATGGAGCCATGGTCATTTTGAGTCACTGTATGCAGCTCAGGCCCACAGCCTTCCAAAGAAGGCTTAATATGTCATTGATTTGGAAATGATGATAATAAAGGATTAGACATTTTGTTCTGCTCTGACTGCTTTCGCCATTTATGATCAGTGTCTGTGAAGCAAAGTCTAAAGATGCATAACCAACCAGATTTAAATGTTATTCTCAAACTGTCAGAGCAGTTCCCGTTTGGAATATTTTATTTTACAGATTTGTTTCATCAAGAGGCTTTGGATTTGTGGAGGGGAAAAACAGTTTTGCATAACACATTTTTCTTGTCACAGTAAATTTWGATTTGATCAGGAAGTCCCTGGTTWAGATGTGCGTCAGATGCCAAATCTCTACACTGGTTTATTTGGGGAATTTGTATGAAGTAGAAGGCACTGCAGGGGGAAATGGAAGACATTTAAACAAACTGTAGTGTCAAAGGTTAAAAATAAAAATGTGAATATCCAAATGTATAATTGATGTGATTATGGAATTATGTATAAGTATTTCAGTTTGACATCATCAGAGAGCATATTTGAAAGGCAGRTTGTTGGCTGAGATTCTCCATACATTGAACTTATATTGCTTCCCTGAAATTGTGTTGTCAGAATATTTACTGCAACATAAATCTTTATTAGCTTTCTCAAATGTATTACATGTTATGGACTTTTTTATATACATATATACATATATATATATATACTGTATACACTACCATTCAAAAGTTTGGGGTCACTTAGACATGTCTTATTTTTGAAAGAAAAGCKATTTTCTTGTCCATTAAAATAACGTCAAATTGATCAGAAATACAATGTAGACATTGTTAATGTTGTAAATGACTATTGTATCTGGAAACATCAGATTTTTTATGGAATATCTACATAGGCATACAGAGGCCCATTATCAGCAAACATCACTCCTGCATTCCAATGGCACGTTGTGTTAGCTAATCCAAGTTTATCAGCAATTAAGTCTGGCCTTCTTTAGGCTAGTTGAGTATCTGGAGCATCAACATTTGTGGGTTCAATTACAGGCTCAACATGGCCAGAAACAAAGACCTTTCTGCTGAAACGTGTCAGTCTATTCTTGTTCTGAGAAATGAAGGCTATTTCATGGGAGAAATTGCCAAGAAACGAAAGATCTCATACAATGCTGTGTACTACTCCCTTCACAGAACTGTGCAAACTGGGTCTAACCAGAATAGAAAGAGGAGTGGGAGGCCCCAGTGCACAACTGAGCAAGAGGACAAGTCCATTAGAGTGTCTAGATTAAGAAACAGAAGTCTTCACAAGTCCTCAACTGGCAGCTTCATTAAATAGTACCCGCAAAACACCAGTCTCAACGTCAACAGTTAAGATGCGACTCCGGGATGCTGGCCTTCTAGGCAGAGTTCCTCTGTCCAGTGTCTGTGTTCTTTTGCCCACCTTCATCTTTTCTTTTTATTGGCCAGTCTGAGATATYGCTTTTTCTTTGCAACTCTGCCTAGAATGCCAACATCCCAGAGTCGCCTCTACACTGTTGATGTTACAACAATGTCTACACTGTATTTCTGATCAATTTGATGTTATTTTAATGGACAAAAAATGTGCTTTTCTTTCTAAAACAACGAAATTTCTAAGTGACCCCAAACTTTTGAACGGTAGTCAAAACGATGTGACTAAACTGGAGGAATACACTAAATGTCTCATACTGCAGTATGTCGATAGTAAAACTTTTATGAGCCTGTCGTCTCCCCCTTGATGTTATGTCAAGTGACTCAACAGAGGAAAAACTAACAATCAATCATCTCACACCTATGGAAGAAACCAGCACTGACCAAAGATGACAGTTTGACATGCACATGCAAAAAACAGAGGAACATTCATTGAAGTGCAGGTTGATGTATTATGGAGTCAATTTCGATGACTATTTTGGGAAATATCCAGCATCTGCATTTCTGGATATAGCATACAGCATCAATTCATCGCTATGGACATTTAGGGTGATCTGATGGAAAAATACAAATTGGCAACCTTGAAATTAAAATAAACAAAACAACTCCTTCATAGGTGTTTGGAAAATTCTACCTTTATTTCCTTGTTGGGACTTTCCAAATTGACTGAGAATCACACTTGGCTGATTATCTGAAACGCATCAGTGCTTTGCATAGGACTTCTAATCTAGGGAAGAATTTGATTCCCAAAAGCAATTATCCAATTCATKATTCGTCACCCAAGAGAATTCCCTTTAGTGGCATCTGGCGTCCTGGTTGGATTGTGCCAGGAAGTAGTGACTCAGAGTTCACTGCCGAGGAAAGAGGGACTTTTCCTGATCTGCCAGAGCTGATGGGAAGGCCTACCACCGTCACCGTTTCCCATTCCCAGGCATGTGTGTTGCCCCAGTGCCAAGGGATAAGATATCAGGAAGTTTCACACTGATAAGGAKGAGCACATTTTGGGGTGGTTTAGATTATGATGTGGGCGAGTCACTCAGTCATGCTCTCTCACAGGACACATCACAAAAGGTTTTCAGGACAAGAGCACAGATTTGTGTGATTGACTCTAATCTTTGGTCAGACTAAATGAAAAGAAAAGGGCCGTTCGTTATTTCAAGGGTGACCAGTGAGCGTTGAAGTCATAAAAGAAAGTGACGTTGGTCAGAGGTGGTGAGTAGAAGAACGCTTGACTTGGCTGGGCACTCGCTGTTGTTTGGCTTTGTGTGRTCAAATTCCAACCGCCAGCAAAGGGTAGTTAATCACCAGCGCACCATTAGGCTGGTTCCACATTTCCACACCGTCACTCCTGCACAAAGGCGCATGAGCGTCCTTCGCTCGAAGAACACCGCTTTGGCTTTTGGTGACAAGCCCATGTGTGGACTGGGTTACCAGCTGCACCCGATGCTTTCTAAAGACATTGACACATTCTTGGAGACGTTACGTATCAACCCCTTGTTGTGGCATTCAATAGTCTTTTATGCCAGCTCCGGTCGAGAAATGCGAGAGGAGCAAGTCACTGTTTGGCCGACCAGTCACCGCATTGATGTCGCCATGGATGTCAAATCACAACCTTAAAGGGTCACATCCTTCGAAACTTTAAACTGAAGAAATTACTGTTTTCTTCAGTTCTTTCTCCAATCATCAACATTTTGTTTGATATATAGAAATAAGCCCTGTCGGGGCCAACCCTTGAGAAATAAAGCCCAGATATAATTGACACKGTAAACGGTCAGGGTGCTTCGTGACAAAGCCGAATCCTCTGAATCTCCATCACACGTTTGATAATGAGGACCTTGTCTCCAGCTGTTTATCTTTGCCTCATCCCGGCACTTTCTCTCAGCTCCCTGGTATGTACAATACGTTATTGTGTGCGCAATAACCAAGCAATCAGGGAGAGAACCTCTCCCCAGATGATGCCAAGATTAATTCCAATATAAAGATGTCAGCCCTAAATCATATTAGCTGCTTGTTATTCTAATGCTGCTTGGCCACTGCTTGTTTGACTAAGGGCTTGAATATTCCATTACGGATCACAATTGGACCCCGCCACCTCCATCATGTGTTACACAGAAGAAGGGAAGTTCACACTGGCAGCATTCATAATCATTACAAGGCCTTTCTGCTCTCTAATACATATAGGAGGTGCTTGGTAGGCTGGGGCCTAGCTTGGATCCGCTAAAACGTGACATGATCAGAACTTTAAGGGTGGTGCCAGGAAGATGCAGGGACTGAAGGACCAGAGCCCACCGTGGTTGTGCCAGCCTCATCTTCCCTGTAGTTTTATTGGATCCAGCACCTTGTCAAGTCTTCTCGCACAGAGAGAAAGTTGCATGTGAGTCAGAGCTCGCTGGGTTGAGACCTGCTAATTTGTTCCATGCACTGCACTGCACTGGCAAATTTGTTGAGAGAAAATGGCCCCCTTAGTGCGAGTCTGTGTTTGACTAAAATTAGGCCTAAGCCAGAGATGGCAGACTGAATATGCTCTGTGCCGATTAGAGGCGTGATCAGCATTTAATCCAATGGTTAATAACGGGCTTTTTGCCCCCCCTTATCAAGTCCCAGGATTAAGCTACAGTATATTGAGGTGGACCCTGAGACGGCCCATATGAGAGAACAGAATATTTCTCTCACCTCATCAAACTCAATAGGGACTTCATCAGGAAACAGCATATCGGTAGAAATAATCCCCTGGGTGCAATTAACAACTGTTTCCACATGACAGGTCCCCTGCTCTCAATTCTCCATCTAAAAAATATATTTGCCTCAATTAAGTGTCTGAAATTCTTGAAATATTTAAAATAGGGATGTATCCTTTTCTTCAGCAATCAATTTTATTTGGTTTCGAAATACATCATGTAAAATATGACTTATACAGGTTCAAGTGATGGGACTTTTGTCTCAATTGCCGGGTGGCTTGGCATGGCAAGAAACAAATATTATGGTGCACGGAGACCTTTAAAARGGGACCCTCACGTCTAGCGTAGATTTTGGAACTGTTACATTGAGATTAATTCCCAAGTCCTCTGCTCTTCGCATGCTGTGAATCTTCAATAACATTTAGACATTTCATAACATATCCCTATATTTATGCGTGTGTACAACCTTCTTTGCTTGAGTTCTTAATGAGTAGCTCTTTAAGGAAGTATTAGCTACCTAAAAACCTGCCAGGGTTCTCAGAAGTATTGGTTAAAAGACACAATACGACAGTTCCACGCCACTTTATTTCAAGGGTGTATTCATCTTGTTTTTTCGTATACTGTTATTGTGAAACTTGATGGCCACGGAGTGAACTAAAATCTAGGGCGGCGCAAGGTTTGATAAATACATGAAAGGTGGAAAGACAGTATTCCAAACATGACTCAGAGGACACACAACACGGATCCCACCTCGTTTCAGCAAGAGGAGAACACCTACTCTTTTCTAAAACAATAACAAGGAGTAGTCAGTTTCATTTACTGTGATAGAGAAAAACATGGAACATTTTCCTCTCCTCTGCCATTGTGGACGAGTGCTGCTGCTAGCATGTAACAACACTGATCCTTTCCAGTATTGTTTCCAGTATTGGCCGTGGTGACTCACGCTAGGGTGAGGGTGGGAATGTTCGTCATCTCCTTGGCAACGGCTTCCATGTGTGTTATCGTTCTCAGTGCCAGACCTGTGTTTCTCTACATTTCTCCTCTCATCCCTCCATCCCCTCAGGCCTGTCTCTTATACACATCTAGATGTGTATAAGAGACAGCTCTATCTCTCTCTCTCTCTCTCTCTTCATCTACCTCCGGGTGTACCCTCTATGATTTACTGTTCTCTGACGGTAGAACGGGTGGTTATTCTTTCTGTGTTTTTGGAAGCATCACTGATCAGTTTCCCTGAGGGGGTATCAGTATCATAACCTCCTGAGCTAACTCCTTGTTACCAGGATCACCCCAACAACAGTCCATACCAACGTGGCCTGTTGTCATAGCTGTCGCTGCCATGAACAGGAAACCAGGACATAATAAAGACGTTTACATTAAATAAGGCCTTATATTACACTAACTAGAGAGGAATAACACATGTAGTTGTCATAATTGTATAAAAACCTAGAAAATGACGTATAGTTACATACCAATGCATGTGCTGCCAATTACAAGTGCAGAGTATTTACAGTGAAGGTACACATTGTTACCATTTGACTTATACCTGTTGTTGACATTGTAAAAGGGATGGTACTTACAGTATATCATCCACAATAAAATGTTATTACCCAGAGGGCTTATGCTGTYTAGCTCTGTCTCCGTGGTGTAAAACAATATAGCAATGAATATACATGAAAATGAAAACCTCCAGGTTTGATTCACACCCATTGTACTCCGACTATCTAAGACATAATAGGGACTGTGTTGCCTCCATTTGTGTCATGATTGTGCCATTTTATCCACACAATGAGATTAGTCAGTGCACAGACCTATCTTCCTTGAGACATAGAAACCCAATACTTTAGTGTCTGACTGCAGAAAGACAGAAGAAATACTGCTCTACGTGTTGGGGCGAAAGTCCTGTAGCTCTTACGTGTGGGGCGAAAAGGTACTGTAGCTCTCTACGTGTTGGGGCGAAAGGTACTGTAGCTCTCCTACGTGTTGGGGCGAAAGGTACTGTAGCTCTCTACATGTTGGGGCCGAGGTACTGTAGCTCTCTACATGTTGGGGCGAAAGGTACTGTAGCTCTTACATGTTGGGGCGAAAGGTACTGTAGCTCTCTACATGTTGGGGCGAAAGGTACTGGTAGCTTCTCTAAACATGCTGGGCGAAGGCTCACTTAGCTTCTGACGTGTTGGGGCGAAAGGTACTGTAGCTCTCTACGTGTTGGGGCGAAAGGTACTGTAGCTCTCTACATGTTGGGGCATAAGGTACCTGTAGCTCTCTACACGTGTTGGGGCGAACAGGTACTGTAGCTCTCTACAAGTTGGGGGCGAAAAGGTAACTGAAGCTCTCTACGTGTTGGGAGGCGGAAAGGTACTGTAGCCTCTCTTACATGTTGGGAGCGAAAAAGGTACTCCCGTAGCTCTCACATGTTGGGGCGAAAGGTACTGTACCTCTCTACATGTTGGGGCCGAAGGTACTGTAGCTCTCTACCGTGTTGGGGCGAAAGCTACTGTAGTTCTACGTGTTGCGAAAGGTACTGTAGCTCTCTACGTTGTGGGCCGGAAAAGGTACTGTAGCTCTCTACGTGTTGCGGGCGAAAGGTACTGTAGCTCTCTACGTGTTGGGCCGAAAAGGTAACTGTAGCTTCTACGTGTTGGGCGAAAGGTACTGTAGCTCTCTACGTGTTGGGCGAAAGGTACTGTAGCTCTTACATGTTGGGGGAAAAGGTACTGTAGCTCTCTACTGTTTGGGCGAAAGGTACTGTAGGCTCTCTACGTGTTGGGGCGAAACGGTACTGTAGCTCTCTTCAGTTGGGCGAAAGTATGTGCTCTCTACGTGTTGGGGCGAAAGGTACTGTACTCCTACTGTTGGGGCGAAAGGTTACTGTAGCTCTCTACGTGTTGGGCGAAAGGTACTGTAGCTCTCTACGTGTTGGACGCAAAGGGTCTGTAGCTCTCTACGTGTTGGGCGAAAGTACTGTAGCTCTCTACGTGTGGGGGGGCGAAATGGTACTGTAGCTCTCTTACGTGTTGGGGCGAAAGTACTGTAAGCTCTCTACATGTTGGGCGCGAAAGTACTGTAGCTCTCTACGTGTTGGGGCGAAAGGTACTGTAGCTCTCTACATTGTTGGGGCGAAAGGTACTGTAGCTCTCTACGTGTTGGGGCGAAAGGGTCTGTAGCTCTCTACATGTTGGGTGAAAGGTACTGTAGCTCTCTACATGTGGGGCGAAAGGTACTGTAGCTCTCTACATTTGGGGCGAAAGGTACTGTAGCTCTCTACATGTTGGGGCGAAAGGTCTGGTAGCTTGCTTACATGTTGGGGCGAAGTCTGCTAGCTCTCTATGCGGGGCGAAAGGTCTGTAGCTCTCTGACTGTTGGCGGCGAAAGGGTCACTGTAGCTCTCCTACGTGTTGGGGCGAAAGGTACTGTAGCTCTCTACGTGTTGGGGCGAAGTACTGTAGCTCTCTCTACGTGTTGGGCGGAAAGGTACTGTAGCTCTTCTACATGTGGGGCGAAAGGTAACTGTAGCTGTCTACTGTTGGGGCGAAAGTACGTAGCTCTCACGTGTTGGGGCGAAAGGTACTGTAGCTCTCTACGTGTTGGGGCGAAAGGGTAGTAGTCTCTACGTGTTGGGGGAAAGGTACTGTAGCTCTCTACATGTTGGGGCGAAAGGTTACTGTAGGCTCTCTACATGTTGGGGCGAAAGTACTGTTAGCTTCTACATGTTGGGGCGAAAGGTACTGTAGCTCTTACGTGTGGGGCGAAAGGTACTGTAGCTCTCTACATTTGGGCGCGAAAAGGTACTGTAGCTCTCTACGTGTGGGGGAAAGGTACTGTAGCTCTCTACATGCTGGGGCGAAAGGTACTTAGCTCTCAATTAGAACTTGGAGCAGGTTTGAGTGCAAGGCACTAGATTCCTGTGGCTCCATTGGGAGGAACGTAGTGTTTGGGAAAACAGTAAGGGGTGAACAGTTGCGAACTTGATCGTTAGGGATCACAATGCCTTAGGCAGATGAGCGTGCAATGTCGTTTCCTCTACGTATCCTCAGAGTATTGAGCAATCAATTTAAAATAGTTAGTTTTTACATAGATCCTTTTAGTTTAACAAACATACTGATATGAATGTGGAAGCAGAACAGTGGCTTCTGTCATGTTCTACTGACTTTCATGTGTGTGTAATTGTCAAGTAGCTTGGCAGCCATTGCATCTTACACGGCCGTGCCAATGAGGCATACCAAAAAGAAAACAAAGAATGTGGAAAAAGACAGGGGGGGGGTGAAAACTGCATCAAACCATATCTCCATGCTCAACTAGCAGCGTGTTTGAACCAAGACCCTACCATTATCAGATGGGGTCAAGCCTTTCTCCRTTTGTGCTCTGTTTCACATACTGTAGGCCCCCTTTACCCTCAGGACGCCGCCGCTGGATGTGTGGTGGCACAACGGYGCTGCTTATCTTCACGGCTTCCTCTCTTCGTCTTCACAACGTGGTGAAGAGATCTTATCCAGAGGGTGTTTTAGCCTGTGTGTTCTCCCCGAGACAAGAAAGAATGTACTCATATGACCAGATGTGGTCGAAACGCCCTGCATCAAACTGTTAAAAACCCAACTCCGGGGTCTGTCAATCTCAATGCTGATAGGTTCTATTCGTTTCCCTTCTGTTCCCCATCTAACTTGTCATAGTTACAGATCTTTCTTTTGACAGGGCGCCGTAAAACAATGTCTGACAATATGGAACTTATGCACCAGGGTTCCTGTGGCAGTGGGGAATTGTGTGAGGGCGACACATGCCGGATGTTGTGTGAGAACATTCCCTGGCCAGATGAGGGAAGATGTGGTGGCTGGTTCGGGTGAGAATAGGAGTGCACTGCAATAATTCAGAAGATTAGAGAGGTTGGAAAAGCGTAATGCTATCTCCATTACACATCACGGCATCATGAAATCAGTGAAATCAGGACATTGGCTCAAGAAAAGWACTACGCTTTGGTTTCCAATGAATCCTTTATTTTTTACAAGGACAAAATACAAAATAATTATTTGATAATGTTAGCTAGCTAGGCTAACTGAGGCTGCAGTGCATGCACATTCTAATCCTACWGTCAGAATCTCCCTAGGAGAGGTGGGTGTGGAATCAGGCGCAGGAGAGCAAGAATTCCAAGAAGGGCGTTTTATTTACTGGTCCACCAAAACAACAGGTACAGGACCACAAAAGCAGCCACAATAAAACAGGAACGCAGTCTAGTAAAAAARGGAGGAACACACTCCTCTACTAAACTAACGTGCGGGAAAAACACTCCCGTGAAAATAAACCTGCTTAACAGTAAAAAAATGCAACCCAAGCCAACGACAGTAACACAAACAATCCCGCACAAAACATACCCCACTGATTAGCTTAAACTAGACACAGGTGAACACAAGACAGACAAAACCAAACGAAGAAGAAAAGGGATCGGTGGCAGCTAGTAGGCCAGCAAAGACGACCACCGAGCGCCGCCCGAACAGGGAGAGGAGCCACTTCGGTGGAAGTCGTGACACCTACATTTACAAATAACAACAACTCCATTCAGCGTTAGCTCTACATTGCTGTAGCCCATCCTTCTCCTTGAAATTGTAATACTGTAATTTTCATTCCATCTTCCATTGATTAGATATCACCTAACTTTTGCCCCACACGGAGCGTAGCTCTATGACTGTAGCTTATTGCCGCTTTGATGACTCATGACTGGCGAACAGCAAGCTACACGCGCCACGCTCCACTATCATGAAAAGCAAGAGCAGCATCATAAATTATAACATTTCTCTCTCTCTCTCTACTGCAGCAGTCATGTTCGGATGTGTACGGGGCCCTTCTTGACAAGTCAATTCAAATTTCACATACATGTACCCCGAGACCAGTCACATTCATATCGGATCCGACCCAGATCTGTGACGTTATTTAGAATACTGGATCCGGTGGGTACAGGTGGCTAGGCAAAGTCCTATATCACACACCCATTGTGACATCACTGACAGGGACTCTCTCCACTGCTTATTGTTCATATCCATTCGCATTGTTGTCACTGGCTAGGYTTCCATCCAATCACACTGTTGTCACTAGCTAGGGTTCCATCCAATCACACTGATGTCACTAGCTATGGTTCCATCCAATCACACTGTTGTCACTGGCTAGGGTTCCATCCAATCACACTGTTGTCACTGGCTAGGGTTCCATCCAATCACACTGTTGTCACTGGCTAGCGTTCCATCCAATCACACTGTTGTCACTGGCTAGGGTTCCATCCAATCACATTGTTGTCACTAAGTAGGGTTCCATCCAATCACACTCCTGTCACTAGCTAGGGTTCTATCCAATCACATTGTTGTCACTAAGTAGGGTTCCATCCAATCACACTGATGTCACTGGCTATGGCTCCATCCAATCACACTGTTGTCACTAGCTACGGTTCCATCCAATCACACTGTTGTCACTAGCTAGGTTTCCATTCAATCAGAGACAGATGTTCATAGAAAACACCAGTGGTGTGTTTCCATACCGAAGATGAAAATCAGTGRGTGATGACATAGTGCACGCAAAATGTACTTTTTCACTTATGTGTACTGAATAAAAATGTAATGTTCATTTTCAATTCCACCGATTGTTTTGTCACAAAAACTTTTGCATTAAATAACACATCTGCCTACTCTGGTCTTGGCACGTGTTCTCTAGCCAACACCTGGCAGATACAGCAGGTAGGTCTTTGCAGGTCTACATGATGAGATTATTATGGAGAATATTTTTATTCTCGGGAGTCAAGCATTGATCATCATGTCACCAAAATAAGACCTTAGATATTTATTGGTAAGTGACATCAAGTTCATCACCMTGCACTTTCACCACCCTGTGAAGTTCATCATCATTTATTTCATCTTCAGCCTAATAAACTTTATGCTTTCCCCAGTCGAAGTAGGAAGACCACACACAATATCATCACATGACTACAAGTTTACTTTGATATGATGGTTAWTATATCAATATTTGCACATGAAGGCATTTCCACTGCCATTTCTCGCATWATTAATTTTACAGATACAAAACGATCCTACCACGTCGAACGAACAAATGATCTGTTAGSATTTATAAAAATGTACCGAAGCTTCCTGTTTCTATCACAGTTGTCGTCATTTTTTCGACTTGCATAAAAACTGTGGATGAAAACATGGTTAATGTGGAGAAGGATAGTCTCATATTTCGCTCTCTCACACACACACACATGCACACGCACATGCACACAGACACACAGACACACAGACACAGACACACAAACACACACACACACCACATATTGAAGATGTATTTAACTTTTGGATAGWACAWCTTCAGAGAAAACTTTTGGATAGAACATCTTCAGAAAAAACTTTTTACACAGGGTTCAACATATTCACTGCCAAGGTTGTACTCAGGGGCTTGGGTTATTGGATTTACTCTGGCTATGAAGGCCGGAGATTTGCCTGTACATGGAAATATGGAAATCAATGATAGCTGTGAATTATGACAAAAAAACATTCACAATATATTTGCAATTGGATTTGGTGTAGCATAACGTACCCAGGATGCATGGAAAGAGATCTGAAATGGGACAAAGCAAATATCCCCAAGATTTTTCTTCTCTGAAAACACTGGAGAGAAATTATATTGTTTCTTCCAAGTCTTCACCAACCATTCAGCCACCCCAACCCCAACCCCAACCACTACCGCCAGTTCAAAAAGGAAATCTTCTCGGATATATCCCAAACCCCAAATTACGACTGCTCGAGGAACAATAAAAAAAGGCCTACTTTAAAAAGTGACATGAAAACTCTCGGGGCAGAGTTTAASAGTTTTGCTGACTCATTTTATAGGCCGATTGACTCTGGCTCATTTTCTACTGAAGACGAGAGCAGAAAGTCAGCATGCAGCACTATTGTGCAGTGACTCAATGACACGTCTCGTTGCTGCCTGTCTACCACAACCATGACGCCTGAGGATAGAGAGATGCTTGAGGATAGAGAGATGCCTGAGGATAGAGAGATGCCTGAGGATAGAGAGATGCTTGAGGATAGAGAGATGCCTGAGGATAGAGAGATGCTTGAGGATAGAGAGACGCTTGAGGATAGAGAGACGCCTGAGGATAGAGATGCCTGAGGGATTTTAGAGAGATGCCTGAGGATAAGAGAGAATGCTTGAGGATCAGAGAGACGCTTGAGGATAGAGAGATGCTTGAGGATAGAGAGATGCCTGAGGATAGAGAGATGCCTTGAGGATAGAGAGACGCTTGAGGATAGAGAGATGCCTGAGGATAGAGAGATGCCTGAGGAATAGAGAGACGCTTGATGGATAGAGAGACGCTTGAGGATAGAGAGAGGACGCCTGAGGATAGAGAGATGCCTGTCATGTCAACGCTCCCTACTATGCCTGGATCAGCAGAGAATAGATTGCATGAGAGGGGCCAATCACTGTTCATGTGACGCAGCACACTGACTGGTGTACTGGACATGCCTTGCATGAAGTCCGCAGGCTCCTGTTCTCTTTTTGGATTAGTCCTTTGACAAGATGAAATGGTTTATTGTAATGTATATAGTCGATTGCATAGAAATAAGTTCAATATTTTGTTTTTATTTGTAATTTAATCTTCATTTGACCTTTATTTTACCAGGCAGGTCAATTATGAACAAATTCTTATTTACAATGACGAGCTGACTACAGTATGATATGAGTATGTGTATTCTGTGTGTGTGTGTGTGTGTGTGTGTGTGTGTGTGTGTGTGTGTGTGTGTGTGTGTGTGTGGGTTGTGTGTGTGTGTGCGTGCGCGTGCGCGTGCGTGCGTGCGTGCGTGCGTGCGTGCGCGTGCGTGTGTGTGTGTGTGTGTGTAACCTCAAAAGAGCTACAATATGTTATGCAACCACAAAGCCAGACATAGAACACTCCCGTTAAATGAAATCTGAAATGTGGTTGCCTTAGGGGCTTGATGTTTGCTTGATCATACATCATTACAATATGCAATTACGCCCTGCTTACTGATAATAAAAACACAGTTTGTGAGGATTCAAAAACTGGTGAAATCATTTCAATACTGCCAGTCTTATTCAGATGATCTGCTCAGTAAACATGTCTATATGGTTGTAACTACAGAGAAGAACTCCAAGCTTTAGCCATAGGCAGTCATGATCTTTTTTAGGACTTGGAAAAAGACAAACATCTGGGATATATGAAACTAGGACTCTATACGGTCATTTCATAGACTTGGTTAAACAACATACTGAACATAGTAAATGCAATATGTTGGTTTCTATACAACTCAATAAATAGATGTATTACTACTATGCTCAACATATACATTTCCCTTACATTATACATTCAATCAAATACTGCATACTAGATTATAGGTACTGTCAAATTTAGGTCTGTATCCCAGCCATGCCACTTTCCCTGTGCACAGCAACAGATGTTCTACAGGCTGCCCTCTTCTGAAAGGGCCTTTTGTCTGGCCTGAAGACTGAACAAGTGTCTGTCCGGGGCCAAAGGTCAGGGTAAGCAAAAGGCACAAGGTTGCTCCGGTGTCCTGACCTGTCACGACCTTCTAAATGAGTGCAAGGTGATACGCTCTAGGGGTCAGTGCTCACATGTTGAAACCAGGCCGGTGTGTTGACTAACATCCTTCGACATCCCCCCGGCGATGACGTGAGGGGGACACAGGCTCTCATGGGACACAAAGACATCCCTGAGGCTCCTGGGTGATTAGGAGAGCCAACCAAGCGAGCTGCATGGCTGCTGGAATGACCAGCTGGACTGGACATTTTTTTTTAGACAGACTTAATATCAGCCAGACCAGTGGAGGATGCCTCACACTCAGAGTGGCCTGGCCCCATATTCACAGTCTCAGGCACAGGAGGTTGGTGGCACCTTAATTGGGGTGAATGGGCTCTTGGTAATGACTGGAACGTAATCAGTGGAATAATTAATGGTTTGTTTGATGCAATTCCATTTGTGCCGTTCCGGCCATTATTATGAGACGTTCTCCCCTCAGCAGCCTCCACTGGTCTCAAGCTATAGGAGTGCTGATATAGGATCATTTTATCCTTTTTGATGATAAAAATAGACACCTTTATATTGATAGGGGGACCTGATTCAGGATCAGCACACCACTTTTTTGAATACAGGCCCTTTAGACTTAGTTAACACAGCCCGTGGATATGTGCTAGAGACCTCTCATTAGATGACTACATAACTCCAAGTCTCCAAGGCTGTGAGTCTACGTGAACGTCAGAAAATAACTAGCTGAAGATCTCCTCTGTCGTTTGATTAACATTGACAGACATGAATCACTGATCTGTTCAACCTCCTCTCCTCTGCTTAGCAACACATAAAAATAACAACATGGCCTTTAACAGTGTCTTCTCTCAATTGAGCTGGTAACGATTCAGTATGTACATAATTATCCCTAATTAGAGACATCCAGTTGGTCATATGAAAATATGTTCTAACACTTGGATGGAGAAATTAGACAAGACGAGATCAAGATTAAACAGACGCACTGTAAACACTCAAAGACAACCCGACCACACTGAAACGTTTCTAACTCAATAATATCAACACCGGGCGCCGGCCCACCAGATTGTTGCACCGCTTATTTGTTGGAAAAGCTTGCTTGCACCTACTCAAATTGATTGCCTGCACGGTCTGACATGTGCAGGACCAGGCATTGTAGAGAGACATGCCCTTGAAACTTTTTTAAGAGGTTGGGTATAATCTGTTAACCCCCTGGCTGTATTTTATTGCRACAGCAATGAAACCAGTGAATTGCCATACCAAATATTTTCCCGTTGGGTGAAATATATCAATGCCAATGGCTCATGTGTCTAACATGATTTTGTGGAGGGAAGTAAAACCAAGTAAAACACAAAGAAAAACYATCCTCCAAATGAGAGAACTTGGGTTAAGAATTATGAAACCTATAACAACATATTTCCCCTAAAGACTCCTTTTCAACATTTCCAGTTGCATCCTTAAAGTTTGTCCAAAAGCCCAAGTAAATAGTACTCATACAATTTGACGATTAGGAAAGTAATTTAAGTACCGTCAGTCAAAGCTAACAGGGTCATTTTGTAAATCTGGATATTATTTGTTATTATGGCTCTCTTACTCTGCCTAAGGAATGACTTACAAAAGCTTCCTCTTAAAAAAAGTCACAAAAAATGTGATTTTTTTCTCTCTCTCTTCCGGAGAGAAATCGAGGTCTCTGCCGTTAACGTCTTGTTTCGTTGATGGCCAGCGCTCTATCTAAAGTCCATTTGAGTAGGACAGAGTTAAAGAGAACAGGATCACGGAGAATAGGTCAATAGAGCCTCAGAGATCATCCTCCATATGCTGTAAATTACAGCGCTAATGCAATTAATGAGCACTTTGCATACGGTATACATTACGTATGCTTTCAAAGAAACCGTATATCTGCCTACGTCTCAAATCAAATGTTGCATTTTAACCTTGAGTCTTTAATACAAACGTTTTTGGGGCACAGAGCTGTAGTGGTAGGCCGTCATTGTAAAAAATAATTTGTTCTGAACTGACTTGTCTAGTTAAAAAAAGGTTTAAAAWTTTTTTTTTWAATAAAATTGTGAAGATCTCAGTATAAGTTGAATGGCCTATGTATAGAACAGGGTTAGGGAACTTGTGTCAAAGCAACAAGAAAGACAATGAGCGACCCTGGCACACTGCATTGACCAGCCATGGGCCAACCATGGGCAAGGGCCATTGGGAAAAGGGAAGCTGGCATAGAAATATTCACTTTCATCAATGCAATGGCAGCACTTCCACAGACATAAAGACGTTTTTGTGCAGCGTTGGATGCACTTGAAACGCGATGACGGTTCGAAACATTTGAAATAATCATCACTGTCTCCGTGGTAACAAAACCTGTCCCCATCGATACTGCTATGTTAATGTGAAAACTTAGCAAAATGAAATGTATGTATTGTGACCATGGCTACAGTCGATGAGTGCAAAAATGCCCCCTTACACCCAAACCCTTTCCAGGACTGTGCCCCTTCTAAATAGGGGCTAAATGCAACTTGCTTCCCAAATCTTACAAGTTCCCCCCACTGGGTAGAAAGCATGCACAAACAAAAAGGCATTTTCTGGGCAGCCAAATACAGTGATGGCTTCTCCATTTACTCCATCTGCCAGTGTGAGTCCAATTCCAGTGAATGAAGCCTGATCTTAAAGCTTTCCCTCAGATGTTTTGGGTTTCTGGGGACCAGTTTTGAGGTTGCACCTTACTGTTTTCTGGGGAGCAGTTTTGAGGTTGCACCTCATTGTTTTCTGGGGAGCAGTTTTGAGGTTGCACCTCACTGTTTCTGGGAGCAGTTTTGAGGCTGCACCTCATTGTTTTCTGGGGAGCAGTTTTGAGGTTGCACCTCATTGTTTTCTGGGGAGCAGTTTTGAGGCTAGCACCTCACTGTTTTCTGGGGACAGTTTTGAGGTTGCACCTCATTGTTTTCTGGGGAGCAGTTTTGAGGCTGCACCTCATTGTTTTCTGGGGAGCAGTTTTGAGGCTGCACCTCACTGTTTTTATCACCACTCTATTCATGTCTTTCTGCACTTTAAAGTGGGACTCTTACATCTCGAAGTAGGAGAGCTTGGAACCACTGTCTTAAAAAAGGGCATCACTAAATAAATTACATTGACGGGGTTGTTAGCTTGAGTTTGCTCATATCTCGACTAGAATTGAGCGGAGGTTTTTCAACAGCGTGTAATGGTAACCGGTTTACTGGTCACTTTCTTTTATCGGGTGAGGTCCCATTGACGCTAACACGAATGCATGTACACACACTGTATAGACTTTCAGGTAAGCACGTATTATCCAGAAATGCTAGTGTGTGAAAGAGGATGTTATAGTTGAACAGGATTGATGAATTTATTGAAGAGTTACAATGGGTATTTTCAATTCAACAATTTTTTTTACAGAATCTTTTTGACTTTCCTTGCCTAACTAAGCACACAGGTTGGCTCCTGTAACATATAACCACTATCATAGCCAAACCATCAGGCTCTCTTCAGAACTCTCCTTCTTCTTGCTCTCTCTTTTCCTCTTTCTTACACTACTCTTTCTCTCTTTTCCTGTCTATCCTTTTAAGCCATCCCACCTTCATCTGTCCTACTCAGTTTCTCTGACTAGGAGGATTTTATTGCCAAAAATGATATGTAGAAATTGCTTGGTTGAAACCGTTGCGAGTGCTGCAGAAATAACAAACAACACTGACAGTAGCGGCTGAGATACCTTGTCTGTTCGGCTAATGCTGGTGCCGAGATGTTTCAAGGTGCTGTTTTGATACCGTGCATAAATTACTGCCTCACTTCTTATTTTCAACTGCAGTGATGTTAATGTCAGTGTCTTATTGGCCGGCAGGCATAAACCCAAATTAGAAAACAGCATATGAAAAATAAACTATCATCTTTGTCCTGGTATGGATTACGGAATGTAGGATGAATGGTAGGATGAATGGTAGGATGTATGGTAGGATGTATGGTAGGATGAATGGTAGGATGAATGGTAGGATGTATGGTAGGATGAATGGTAGGATGAATGGCAAGATGAATGGTAGGATGTATGGTAGGATGTATGGTAGGATGAATGGTAAGATGAATGGCAAGATGAATGGTAAGCATTATAAAAATGATATTGCCATCAATTGTTAATACGTAATATACTACAAATATACAAAGCAAGACATAACTACTGTTGCTCAGTTATGTTTGCAATGTTATAATACACATTCAGCACACGTACCATATCGGTTAAACATAGGATCCTTTTAACAAAGAAAATAAGCCACAGCCAGGTATACTGTTGGTCTAGTCTATGGTTAAGGCTTTTTTGTCCAAAGTAGCGTAGCGCTCGGCTGAGTGAAGCTTCCTTGTAAGCTGGTTTAGAAAATGACTGCCTTCATGTTTTGTTTGGGAGCCACCGAATAATTTACTATGTAATTACATACTCTGCAAAACCTCTAGGTCCATTTGGGAGTCACTGTATTATAGACGCAACCAGAGCCTTGACCAAATAAAAATTCAAACCCACCCTCTAATCAAAAACTGGAAAACACACATCCTGAAGCAAAGTTTTATGTCTTCAGTTCACTAAATACCCTTACACCAACAATCTGGGTGTAATTTGCGATTTGCAGTTTGGTCAAAAGTTTTCATTCGGTCCATGGCAAACAAACACTGTGCTGAAGGAACTCCATCGTGACCACTGAAGAGAAGTCCCATCATTATATTTGGCCAGTTTTGCTGAGAAATATCCCAAATGCGCTGTAGCAAAGTCCCAAATGTGGTGGATGGGACCTTGGGAAGTTACAGTACTTTCTAGATATATGGGCATTGTTGTGCAGGTTCTGTATGTTTTCTACAGAGCACTGTAGACAGATTATTGGACGATGAGAAAAAACATTTTGGTGAAAGTGACAAGACTGGGAGTGACAGGGGGCCGTGTCCAATGTGTGTCAGGTTTGCACCAATGTGTGTCAGGTTTGCACCAATGTGTGTCAGGTTTGCACCAATGTGTGTCAGGTTTGCACCAATGTGTGTCAGGTTTGCACCAATGTGTGTCAGGTTTGCACCAATGGCAACACAGGACAGAAAGTCAACGAGAAGCTATGGTATCACTTTATTTGTATAGTCTCAAGTAGATGGTCAGTAGATGTTCAGTAGATGGTTTGTAGGTGGTCAGTAGATGTTCAATAACAGTCAAACAACATTTCAAGTAATTATCCAATAACCCTAGCCCTAACTTGTCCTCACCCTAAACTTAAGCCTTACCCTAAACATAGCCCTGACTCTAACCATTAACCTTACCCTAACCCTTATTTTAAACCTAACCCAAATCTTAACCTCAACACTATCATGCCGGAGACCCTAGACCCACTCTAATTCGCATAACGGCCCAACAGATCCAGAGGTGACGCAATCACAATCGCACTCCACACTGCCCTTTCCAACCTGCACTAAAGAAACACCTACAGTGGTTCCTCCTTTAAATGTTGTGAGCTTACACCGCGGGACATAGAGGTACCCAGGGTCACGCTGCTCCAGACCACCACAAGGGGGAGTTAGAGCACTCATTACGCATTTGAGTCCCAAGGTTTTTATATGACCAATCATATTAAGTGACACGAGCCACCCATCCCTGGAGACTTTCTTCAGCAAAGATGGCTGACAAAACATTACGGGGGAAGCGAATGTAAGTAATTATAACGTCATAACGAGTCAAGCAAAAAATGTACAATTAAGAGGAATATGTTAGTTAARGTAGAGACAAACYATTGTGCATATTTTTTGTCATYAAGTTAATTAGCGAAAATGGCTATTTAGGAAGTTAGCTGACTAGCTAACATTAGCCAGCTAAATAGCTGGTATTATGATATGAGTATGACATTGTAATTCATGTTGTTTAATGTTTTAGGGACTCCTGAGAAAACCAGCAAACCAGGCTGTCATCTTGGGAAACAGTGGATGTAAAGAATCTAGCTAGCTAAAGCATTTACTGCAAATTGAATATACAATTGCMTAAGCTTGCCTTGCAATGCAGCTGAAGTAACATAGCTAGCTAACTAGTTACTTGCTTATTGTGTAGTGCAGGATAAAAATAACTGTATGCCTATGGATGTGTAGCTAGCTACAGTATGTAGCCGATCTGTTTATGGACCCTAAAACGTTAGGTTCTGAACTGATAATCAAACCAATCTATGAACCTCAGCTATCATAGTTGTTGTATCAACTTCAAGTCTGAATGGCATTAATGAAGCCTATGGATAGAGTGTGAGAATGCTTTTCAGTGGTCAACAGCTCAGTGGTCAACAACATAGTGTCTACGAAGCTCCATCACTAAGCTAAGGACCCTGGGACTAAACACCTCCCTCTGCAACTGGATCCTGCATTTCCTGATGGCCCGCATCCAGGTAGTAAGGGTTGGCAACAACACATCTGCCATGCTGATCCTCAACACTGGGTCCCTCAGGGGTGCGTGCTTAGTCCCCTCCTGCACTCCCTGTTACCCACYACTGCATGGCAATGCATGACTCCAACACCATCATTAAGTTTGCTGACGACACAACAGTMGTAGGCCTGATCACCGACAACAATTAGAAAGCCTAAAGGGAGGAGGTCAGAGACCTGGCAGTGTGGTGCCAGGACAACAACCTCTCACTCAATGTGAGCAAAACCAAGGAGCTGATCCTGGACAATACGAGACAATAGGAAAAGGAGGGCTGAACAGGCCCCCATAAACATTGACAGGGCTGTAGTGGAGCGGGTCGAAAGTTTCAAGTTCCTTGGTGTCCACACCACCAACAAACTATCATGGTCTAAACACACCAAGACAGTTGGGAAGAGGTCACAACAATGCCTTTTCCCCCTCATGAGACTGACAAGATTTGGCATGGGTCCTCAGGTCCTCAAAAAGTTCTACAGCTGCACCATCGAGAGCATCCTGACCGGTTGCATCACCGCCTGTATGGCAACTGCACGGCATCTGACTGTAAGCGCTACAGAGGGTAGTGCGTACGTCCCAGTACATCACTGAGTCATTGCTTCTTACCATCCAGGACCTACAGTACCAGTCAAAAGTTTGGAGACACCTACTCATTCAAGGGTTTTTCTTTATTTTGACTATTTTCTACATTGTAGAATAATAGTGAAGACATCAAAACTATGAAAAAACACATATGTAATCATGTAGTAATCAAAAAAGTGTTKAACAAATCAAAATATATCTTATATTTTAAATTCTTCAAAGTAGCCACCCTTTGCCTTGATGAGAGCTTTGCACACTCTTGGCATTCTGTAAAACAGCTTCACCTGGAATGCTTTTCCTACAGTCTTGACCCTCCTGCTGTGTTTCAGTCAAARTGGACCTATTTACAAGTTTCCTCTCTGAAAAATGTAGTCCATTTAATCTGATTGTCATAAGGTTCCATGACTTTGTCCACACYGGGCATCTGAACACACAAAATACATTTTGATGATTTTCATTACATTTTGGGTGTTTTATTTAACTTTTGTACATCTGTGGTGTTCCCGGTCAAAAATGACCAGTCATTAGAAATGAATTGGTGAGACTACAATTAGTGTATTAAATTGATTTCAGACACATGCTCATTCATCAGATGCACACACTTCCTCTCCCAGACCCCCACATGTACAGTTGAAATCGGAAGTTTACATACACTTAGGTTGGAGTCATTAAAACTTGTTTTTCAACCACTCCACAAATTTCTTGTTAACAAACTATAGTTTTGACATGTCGGTAAGGACATCAACTTTGTACATGACACAAGTCATTTTTCCAACAATTGATAACAGACAGATTATTTCACTTATAATTCACTGTATCACAATTCCAGTGAGTTAGTAGTTTACTTACACTAAGTTTACTGTGCCTTTAAACAGCTTGGAAAATTCCAGAAAATGATGTCATGGCTTTCAGAAGCTTTTGATAGGCTAATTGACATAATTTGAGTCAATTGGAGGTGTACCTGTGGAGGTATTTCAAGGCCTACCTTCAAATTCAGTGCCTCTTTGCTTGACATCATGGGAAAATCAAAAGACATAGCCAAGACCTCAGAAAATTGTTGACCTCCACAAGTCTGGTTCATCCTTGGGAGCAATTTCCAAACGCCTGAAGGTACCACGTTCATCTGTACAAACAATAGTACGCAGTATAAACATCATGGGACCACGCAGCCGTCATACCACTCAGGAAGAGAGGTTCTGTCTCCTAGAGATGAACGTACTTGGTGCGAAAAGTTCAAATCAATCCCAGAACAACAGCAAAGGACCTTGTGAAGATGCTGGAGGAAACAGGTACAAAAGTATCCATATCCACAGTAAAATGAGTCCTATATCGACATAACCTGAAAGGTCGCTCAGCAAGGAAGAAGCCAATGCTCCGAAACCTCCATAAAAAGCCAGACTACGGTTTGCAACTGCACATGGGGACAAAGATCATACTTTTTGGAGAAATGTCCTCTGGTCTGACAAAACAAAAAAAATAACTGTTTGGCCATGATGACCATCGTCATGTTTGGAGGAAAAAGGGGGACCCCTGCAAGCCGAAGAACCCCATCCCAACCTTGAAGCACGGGGGTGGCAGCATCATGTTGTGGGGGTGCTTTGCTGCAGGAGGGACTGGTGCACTTCACAAAATAGATTGCATCATGAGGTAGGAAAATGATGTGGATGTATTGAAGCAACATCTCAAGACATCAGTCAGGAAGATAAGGCTTGGCTGCAAATGAGTATTCCAAATGGGCAATGACCCCAAGCATACTTCCAAAGTTGTGGCAAAATGGCTTAAGGACAACAAAGTCAAGGTATTGGAGTGGCCATCACAAAGCCCTGACCTCAATCCTATCGAAATTTTGTAGAACTGAAAAACCATGTGCGAGCAAGGAGGCCTACAAACCTGACTTAGTTACACCAGCTCTGTCAGGAGGAATGGGCCAAAATTCACCCAACTTATTGTGGGAAGCTTGTGGAAGGCTACCCGAAACGTTTGACCCAAGTTAAACAATTTAAAGGCAATGCTACCAAATACTAATTGAGTGTATGTAAACTTCTGATC
>NC_036839.1:42582897-42591932 GCF_002910315.2 Salvelinus sp. IW2-2015 | reverse complement strand
ACCCACACTTGGTCCTTTCACTTCAATGGGAGCACCCTTCACATCAGTTATATTAGGACGGGTCCCTTGGGCCTATAACTCCATCATCTTAACCCCATCTAATATCGACAGTTCGGAAGGCGGCATCGATTGCTACCAGTTATCCCTTGTAATAGCGAGCAGTGACCCACTCATCACTAACTAAGGCCATAATCAGGCCTTTTATGTTTGTTTTCCTCTTACTTTCCTTCTTGATCCATTCTGAGACTTAATGACACAGCCACCACTGGGCTCTAAATTTGGCAATAGGGTTCCGCTCACATTTCATCCTGATGACTAGTCGCTCAAGGCAATTTAAGTCTGTGTCTAGTTGCTACCAGTAATTGCTACTCCACACGTAGTCAGGTTACCCGAGAGCCTGGGGAGGGTTCTTCAGCTGCACATGCCATTCTTCGCAGGAGGCATCAGGCTTAACAAATGACCTGGACTCCACTTCATTCTCTTGTACCCTTATATAGGCTCACAATTTGCAGTAGACCTGAGGCTTGTCTATATGGGCACTAACTACTTGCATTCGGTCATCTTCCATGACTGTAAAAGGCCCACGCTACATTAAGAACAGCTCCTTTATACTAGTTCTCTCTATTCTGGATGGGTCAGTTCGCCGCAGTATCCACAAGATGACCAGTTCGCGTTGGTTTCTTTGGTATCTCCTACTGCTCACATCTGGATTGTCTTCCCTCATGTCGGGAAGTCCCCCTGAGTCCCTATAGGAATTTTGACCTACATTCTCACCAATACAATCTTATACACCAACTATAACATGGCCTCCCATACACATACTTGGGTTCTCATTCCTCAGCCCGCATCCAATTATCACTTAATCAAAGCCAGAACGTACCTAGTTCCCAACTGGGGAAGGTTCTTGTAAGGCACAATACCCTATGGTCCTTTTCATGCCATTTAGTCCAGCTTCAAAAACTGGGTTTTTCTCTAATTAATTAAAATTTTAGGCCATTTTGATTGCTTCCACATGCTAATTACTACGAGGACTATATTCTGTTCATGACAGAAGGATAAACTGCGAGACACTACATATACGTTCGTTTGTCTCTGACGGTATACAAACTCTAACACATATTATCAACTTACTTGTAAAAAATATAGCTACACCAATATTTTTGTGAGCCTATGTACCTCGGTTAATAATTTGCGTCATAATAGTTAAATATGTTTTCATTACAGCTAACGCCTAATACCACGCGCTAATGGTTCACACTCTAATGTGGTGATCAGAGTTATCTATTTCCAGCCATTTTTCATAAACCTAGGGATCTACTTCTCCTGCTAATCTTTTTCTTCTTGCCTTGTAAAGAAAATTCTTTCACAAAGAGTCTCACCGAGGTCAGGAAATCGGAGGTCGGCACACCTTGTGGCTGTCAAACTGCTTCACATATGTAGGGATGGGCAATTTGAATGAGTCTTAATAACACCGCACCCTACTATCTGGTACCTTCATGACAATTTGCCGTACACGAGTGTATATAATAACTCCCACCCCTCCTGGGCTGCGTCTGCGGCAGCGTGTAAGGCCCTCTTTGCACGACTGACTCGGATCATTGTTCCGCGCGTTCTCTCGCCCCTCACCTCATCTATATAGGATCGGAGTGGGAGGTGTTTTTTCTCTTTGTAAAGTGCCAGCGCTCTCGTGCATAACTACTGGCGGCAGTGTTGTGCCATTGGCGTGTTGTTTGGGATATTGCCTGTCTCTCGTCAATCCCGATGGTGGTTGCTCACTACTCCGTATGCCGCATTGATGGTTAGGGTCCGTCATAGAAATTGTTGAGCGTTAGCTATTGGGTATGTAGGTTTTCATATCGCCTTAGTGGTCAGGTTCTAATGGTCATAGGTCACGAGGAGAGTCTTCGTTGGTATTAGGTGTGACGTGCCTCTCAGTATTAATGGGTGACGGCAGTTAGCGGCTAGGGGTTGGTTTGATTACTTACTTATGTCCTTTGAATGTTGTTTTTGAACCTTGGTTTATCTCTGGCAGTTACGATCAGGCACCACAGTCCCGTTCTCTTAGCCTTTAGTGACCAACTCTTTCTAGTTCCAGAACCTATCGAGGGAAGGATGCAGTGCCGATCATATGCCTCTCCGTGACCTTTGTAGTTCCATAGTGTCTGCCATTCTGACTGCATACCTTGCGACAGACAACATACCTTGGCGCGAGACCTGTAACATTCTATTGTTGGTTGCGACCTGATGATTTGGGCTATCACATGTCACATTACCATGGTGCAATGGAGACCTTGTCTAACATCGAGGTACATCCGAGCATTGCCTTACTTGCTCTACTCTTGGTCGCTACATCTCTGATCTATAGTCGGTATAGTTTTTTCATTCTTCTCATTCGTCCATATATCGCGGACCAGTGCTTCTGTAGATAAAACATCACTAGGAGAATTGCTACACAAAATCAATGGCCACAATAACTTGTAAAGTCATCTAAGTGTAAATCTCACACTCCAAGGTCCCATTCCACATCACATTATGATGGCATATTGACTACACGAGAGCTGATGTTTCTTGGGTACACTAATTGTCACAGCATGGCACAAAAGCTGGCCAATCTTAAGCACAGGAGACTCATACTTTTCAGGTGTGACACGAGGTATGGTAGTTTCACAATCTGAACAGTGTTGCTTTTGCCCATGGGCCTGACAGATCAAACACTCTTATGACCATAGCACGTCCAAAATCGATTCAAATTACTATTCACCCAGAATGTTTGGTGCTTTAAGGAGGGTCATTTACGTTGAATCGAACAGAGCAGAGAGAAACCTTGTTGCACTTATCACGAGATCAGACTCTTGTTGCTCTTCTCCTAGTTCTCACTTTGCAACTAGAGAGTGGGTTTGGGCGAATTCTTCTATTGGTAGGGCTATCAAACTTGGCCTCCATCTGGTTGCGTTACATTAGATAATACAGTACCTCCACAACTGGACCTTAGAGGTTTGTTTTGTCAGAGTATGTTAAATTACATAGTAAATTATTGGCCGGTGGCTCCAAACAAAACTATGAAGGCGATAGTTGCATTACACTAAATCAGATTACACCAGGATAAGGAATGTGCTTTCATCTCAGACCGAGCAGTACGCTACTTCGCGACAAAAGCACACACTCAAATATACCTCGTACTAGTAGCGCAATTTCGAGGTAGGAGTGGTCTTCCACCTGGCTTGTTCGAGATTTCTTATTTATTCTTTGTTAAAATGATCACCTATAAATTAATATGTTGAATGCGATATGGTCTTACGTGTTGCTCACAAGTACCTATAACCAATCTTTGACACAAAACTACTCACAGAATTGATGCTGACAACTGAGTTCACGTGGTAATGAATGGTGGCGTTGCTTTCTACCGAGATACTTAAATCTCATTTTTGCATACAAGAGTTTATCGAGCTACAACGTTGTATCATTAGAACATTCCTTATGTAAGCTCTATGTTGCATATTATTCTTTATCCTAAATTAGCGGAATTGCTGCGCTAATACAACACTGTTGCAGTTCATCGATACATTTACATTTTTCATCCCTTTATAAATTCAATGTTTACAATCCTAACACCAATTATTCATCCTCACTACGCAGAACACCTCTTACACCATTATTCGCTCAATGTCTGACATTACATCCTCATCCATTATCACATCTACCTAGCTCCTATTAACTGAGCTCTGACTATTCATCTCCTACCTAATTATCACATCCAGCCTAACCACTGGAGCACTTCTCCTGCAAATAGCTATCCATACCTTCTCACCTAGAGTACAAGAAGCTCTCTGACTGATCACATTCCTACAGTTCCGTAAAATCCATACCATGGACCGAGGGATCGATGACCTTTAGTTTATTCTCTTTCCCACTTTGAAGCTTTGTCTTCAATATGAGTCACTGCTGCTTGTTATTTAGCACGTGCGCTCAATTGAGGCGGGGATCACAATTTTATAGAGATCCACACTTGACTATTGTGTCGAAGCATCGTGAATCTAAGCATGCTTCTGTCAAAATCCAAGATAGTGGACAGTATTGTGCCCTCAAGAGGAGTATGCTGGCCCACTGGCTTCTACCACAATACATAGTCAACCAGCTTTGCGCACTTTAAGACTCTCCTTGCGAGGCACACCATTCCATCAGGCAAATTACAGAGGACAGCACACTATCGACGCACAACTGCAGGAGGGGATCATTCTCCAGAGCGAGGGAGACTTTCTAGTTTTCGACTTCCTTATGCGCGAGCGATCGGAGAGGGTCTGTGTTCTTCGATCTCTTGTTGGATTGATCTTCCCTGCGCAACCGCATTATTGGGGCTGCGC
Organism: Salvelinus sp. IW2-2015; assembly: GCF_002910315.2. Taxonomy (NCBI): domain Eukaryota; kingdom Metazoa; phylum Chordata; class Actinopteri; order Salmoniformes; family Salmonidae; genus Salvelinus; species Salvelinus sp. IW2-2015. Next base: position 42,587,571 of record NC_036839.1, on the reverse strand, counting down.
GCACAACACGCCTATGCAGAGGTCGTTTCAACCCAAAGCAAATCGTTTCTAATCATATCGGTACATAACAACTAGTTATCGCTAGAGCGTATAATAAATCACACATCTCTAGAATAGAGAAGAACCCTGAAGTCTTAGGTATTACAGATTGAAGCGTTCGCCGGATGGCTTAAAATGACAGTAGCGTAGGAACAAAGCAAGCCAGAAACGCAGTAGCTTGGGGTATCTACAGAAAAGAGGAAAAGAGAGAGCCAAAGAGAATGCCACCGAGTATAGGAAGTAAGCAAAGTATACGTGTCATCCTTAGCGCAGAATGAATGCGGTATCTTTGGCTATGATCTTTTAGGTGTGGGCGATAAAGTTACAAAATCATATCTAACGGAGGACACCAAACTATCGTGCTACTATATGAGATAGGCTCAAGAGATATAGGTTAAAGGATGAGCTATGTCGACTCGCATAAATAACAGGTACAAAGAATATGGTATCTTGCCCATATTCTATCGCAAAACCAGTAAAACTTCTTGACGCTCCTATACTCTGTCACCAATGAACTCAGAAAGGTCTGTCAACTAGTAGAATCAAGGAAGAATACGACCATATCAACAATCCCCGACGAATCACACTACTCATAAGATAAACCACCTCAGCAAAGACTACAGCTGTAATGTCAGCTAATGCGTGACTACACATGAGGGCACAGATGAGCTATTCATAAATTTAACCTGATATATGTGGAGTAAATGTCCTTCAATGGTTACTAGTAGCTGAGTATAACATGCACCAGATGATTACGAGTATCAACTGGATCCTACAGCGGCCGTATACATAGAAAGTTGACCAGTCGTTCAATGATTCCGGTTTTGAGCGCAGTGTAAACAGACGCTGGTGGACTCGCATAAAAGCCAAGACCGCCATCAGACACCTATCTTTAGCTCGAGACTCTTGAAGTGCGACAGGAGAGAGAGTTGGTCCAGCAAAACCAACCCTCATGTGTGTCAATGGGTGAGTGATCTTATGCTGAGTCTCAGAGAGTGGATGGTGGCACCTCTTCTTACAGACACTAGAGTGGGGTTTGCTCAAGTTCCATTGCACGGGTAGGGAGGTTAAAGATGATGTTGGATGTATTGAAGGCAACATCTCAAGACATCAGTCAGGAAGATAAGGCTTGGCTGCAAATGAGTATTCCAAATGGGCAATGACCCCAAGCATACTTCCAAAGTTGTGAAAATGGCTTAAGGACAACAAAGTCAAGGTATTGGAGTGGCCATACAAAGCCCTGACCTCAATCCTATCGAAATTTTGTAGAACTGAAAACCATGTGCGAGCAAGGAGGCCTACAAACCTGACTTAGTTACACCAGCTCTGTCAGGAGGAATGGGCCAAAATTCACCCAACTTATTGTGGGAAGCTTGTGGAAGGCTACCCGAAACGTTTGACCCAAGTTAAACAATTAAAAGCAATGCTACCAAATACTAATTGAGTGTATGTAAACTTCTGACCCACTGGGAATGTGATGAAAGAAATAAAAGCTGAAATAAATCATTCTATCTGCTATTATCTGACTTTCACATCTTATAAATAAGTGGTTGATCCTATGACCTAAGACAGGGACTTTTTACTAGCATTTAAATGTCAGGAATTTGGATAAACTGAGTTTAAATGTATTTTTGGCTAAGTGTATGTAAACTCTCCGACTTCAACTGTATGTGTTTGAGCACAACACACACACACACACCACCACCACACACAACACCACACACACACACACACACACATACACACACACACACACTCACACACCACACACACACACACACAACACACACACACACACCACACACTCACACACACCACACACACACACACACACCACCACACACACACACCCACACACACACACACACACACACACACACACACACACACACGACCATCATCCCTCTTCTTATTTTCCCCAGGAACACAACACTGTTGGCATTCTCACAAACAATCGCAAAATTGTTTCAATAATATATATACTTTCTCAACGTTCTGGTATTTAAGGCTTTTTTGAAGGCCTATGGCACAATTCATTCTTCTGGCAGCACAATGAACAAACGATATACTGTATGTGAGGCTCTTGATCATTTCTTTGATCATGACACTGGTGAGGAGGAGAAAGTCCTTGTTAAACTTTGACACAAAGTAGTTTGTGATAAATAGCACAATATGTTTCATCTGAATAGTTGTTACAGTCAAAATAATCCATACATTATGCTTTTTTTACTCAAAAACGAGTTGTATGAACTCTGGTCAATGAGGCCTACAGGCCATAAATAGCAAATAGAAGTTCAAAACTCATTGTTGTTAAAAAGATCTAATACAACATTCAATGATAATATATGTATTATTATGGGTTTATTATCAACTATAATGGGACGGTCATTTTGGACCGGGAACACAGAATTAATTAACATGAAACAAACACAACAGTAGGGTTAATGAAATTATTTCCCACGTATGCTGAGCACTTGTTGGCTGATTTTCCTTCACTCTGCAGTCCAACTCATCCCAAACCATCCCAATTGGGTTGAGGTCGGGTGATTGTGGAGGCCAGGTCATCTGATGCAGCATTCCATCACTCTCCTTCTTCATCAAATAGCCCTTACATAGCCTGGAGGTGTGTTGGGTCATTGTCCTGTTCAAAAACAAATGATTTGTCCCACTAAGCGCAAACCAGACGGGATGGCAAATCGCTGCAGAATAATGTAGTAGCCATGCTGGTTAACTGTGCCTTGAATTCTAAATAAATCACAGACAGTGTCAACAGCAAAGCACCCCCACACCATCACACCTCCTCTTCCATGCTTCACGGTGGGAACCACACATGCGGAGATCATCCATTCACCTACTCTACGTCTCACAAAGACACGGCGGTTGGATCCAAAAATCTCAAATTTAGACTCATCAGACCAAAGGACAGATTTCCACRGGTCTAATGTCCATTGCTCATGTTTCCTGGCGCAAGCAATTTTCTTCTTCTTATTGGTGTCCTATATTAATGGTTTCTTTGCAGCAATCCGACCATGAAGGCCTGATTCAAGCAGTCTCCTCTGAACAGTTGATGTTGAGATGTGAACTTTGTGAATTATTTATTTGGGCTGCAATTTCTGAGGCTGGTTACTCTAAAGAACTTATCCTCTGCAGCAGAGGTAACTCTGGGTCTTCCTTTCCTGTGGCGTTCCTCATGAAAGCCAGTTTCATCATAGCGATTGATGGTTTTTGCGACTACACTTGAAGAAACATTCAAAGTTCTTGAAAATGTCAGTATTGAGTGACCTTCATGTCTTAAAGTAATAATGATGGACTGTTTCTCTTTGCTTATTTGAGCTGTTATTGCCATAATATGGAATTGGTCTTTTACCAAATAGGGCTATCTTCTGTATACCAACCCCGTCACGGCCGATGCTGGAAGAAGCGGACCAAGGTGCAGCGTGGTTAGCGTACATTACTTTTATTTTGGAATGACGCCAACAAAAACAATAAACAATACAAAACCAGCCGTGAAGCTTAAGGGCTATAGTGCCACAAACAAAGACAACTACCCACAACGAAAGGAGGGAAAAAGGGCTACCTAAGTATGGTTCCCAATCAGAGACAACGATAGACAGCTGTCCCTGATTGAGAACCATACCGGGCCAAAACATAGAAACACAAAATCATAGAAACAAGACATAGAATGCCCACCCCAAATCACACCCTTTGACCAAACCAAATAGAGACATAAAAAGGCTCTCTAAGGTCAGGGCGTGACAAACCCTACCTTGTCACAACACAACTGATTGATTCAAACGCATTAAGAAGGAAAGAATTTCAAAATTAACTTTAACCAGGAACCCATTTTTTTAAGGGGTTGATCAGCTTTAATATTGCGGATAGATTGTCGCCGGGGGCAAACTATCTGCCCTCCAGGGACACCTACAGCACCCGATGTCACAAGAAGCCAAAAAGATCAATGGACAACAACCACCGAAGCCACTGCCGTTCACCCTTCTACCAACCAGAAGGCGAGGTCACAGCATACCACCCTGCATACAACTGGTTGGCTTGCTTCTGAAGCTAAGCAGGGTTGGTCCTGGTCAGTCCTGGATGGGAAGACCAGGTGCTGCTGGATGGTGGTTGGAGGGCCACGTAGGAGGCACTCTTTCCTCTGTGTCAACAAAGATCCAAGCCCCAGGGCAGTGATTGGGGACTGCTCTGTGTAGGGGTCCGTTTTTCGGATGGGACGTTTAACGGGTGTCCGACTCTCTGAGGTCATTAAAGATCCCATGGCACTTATCGTAAGAAGTAGGGGGTGTTAACCCTGTGTCCTGGTATATTCCAATCTGGCCTAACCATCAAGGTCACCTAATAATCCCAGTTTTACAATTGTCATTCATCCCTCCTCTCCTGTAACTATTCCCCAGGTGTTGCTCAATGAGAACGGTCTTCAGTCAACTTACCTGGTAAATAACGGTAAATGAAAACTAAAAATAAATAAAAAACAATGCATCAAAGCTGGTACCAAGAGACTGAAAAAACTAGCTTCTATCTCAAGGTCATCAGCCGTAAGCCAACATTAATACAGAGAGGCAGGCTGCCTACGTACAGACTTGCACTCATTGGCCATTTTTATAAATGGATCACTATCAG
>NC_036839.1:42536705-42582808 GCF_002910315.2 Salvelinus sp. IW2-2015 | reverse complement strand
TCCCCTTAAACCACTCAAGTGTTGCTTTAGCAGTCTGCTTAGGGTAATTGTCCTGCTGGAAGGTGAAACTCCACCCAGTCTCAAATCTCTGGAAGACTGAAACAGGTTTCCCTCAAGAATMTCCCTGTATTTAGCACCATCCATCATTCCTTCAATTCTGACCAGTTTCCCAGTCCCTGATGATAAAAAACATCCCCACAGCATGATGCTGCCACCACTATGCTTCACTGTGAGGATGGTGTTCTCYGGGTGATGGGAGGTGTTGGGTTTGCGCCAGACATAGTGTTTTCCTTGATGGCCAAAAACCTCAATTTAGTCTCATCTGACCAGAGTACCTCCTCCATATGTTTGGGGAGTGTCCCACATGCCTTTTGGCGAACACCAAACACGTTTGATCATTTTTTTCTGGCCACTCTTTCATAAAGCCCAGCTCTGTGGAGTGTACAGCTTAAAGTGGTCCTAAGGTCTCCGCTGTGGAGCTTTGCAGCTCCTTCAGGGTTATCTTTGGTCTTTGTTTCCTCTCCGATTAATGCCCCCCCTGCCTGGTCTGTGAGTTTTGGTGGGTGGCCCTCTCTAGGCAGTTTTGTTGTGGTGCCATATTCTTTCAATTTTTTAATAATGGATTTAGTGGCACTCCGTGGGATGTTCATAGTTTCAAATATTTGTTATACCCCAACCCTGATCTGAACTTCTCCACAACTTTGTCCCTGACCTGTTTGGAGAGCTCCTTGGTCTTCATACCACCGCTTGGTGGTGRCCCTTGCTTAGTGGTGTTYCAGACTCTGGGGCCTTTCAGAACAGGTGTATATATACTGAGATCATGTGACAGATCATGTGACARTTAGATTGCACACAGGTGGACTTTATTTAACTAATTATGTGACTTCTGAAGGTAATTGGTTGCACCATATCTTATTTAGGGGCTTCATAGCAAAGGGGGTGAAATCATATGTACGCACAACTTTTCTATTTTTTTTATTATTTTTATTATTTTTTGAAACAAGTAATTTTAAAAATMTCACTTCACCAATTTGGACTTTTTTGTGTAGGTCTATTACATGAAATACAAATACCAATCCATTTAAAGTAGAGGAAAAATGCCAAGGCGGTGAATACTTTTTCAAGGCATATGTATATGTATATATTCTTCTTCCATTCTTTAACTTAGATGTTTGTGTATTAGGTAGTCATTGTGTAATAGTTAGATTACATGTTAGATATTGCTACACTGTTGGAACTGGAAGCACAAGCATTTCACTACACTTGCAACAGTGTAACATCTGCTAACCATGTGTATGTTACCAAAAATGTTTTATTTTATTTGATATATGGACAGTACCAAAATAAATTGTCTAATGACTCTGCCTCCTTGCAGCAAAATCTGCAGAGTTGGGAAGATTGTATCACCCATATATATAACATTCTATTGGTTGCAATAATTTGTATAATAATCTACGTATATAAAACTCAAAGTTTTGAATCCAGCGTTGTTTTGCGTGTCAATTCATAAACCATGTGCCATGGAATCGGTACATCGAAAATATCTTCCCAAAGAACGCACTCTCTTCCACGCGCTTGGAAACACGACAGCCAAATGGGAGCCACCAAGAAAAACTACAATTRATGGCTCATTTTTCCAAAACCCACATGAAACTTTTTCTAAAGACTGTTGACATCTAGTGGAAGCCCTAGAAACTGCAATCTGGGAGGATTTCGCCTTATGATAAAAGTGACAGCCATTGAAAACAGCGGTAGGCTTTTTTTTGCGGATGGTTTGTCCTCGGGGTTTCGCCTGCCATATTAGTTCTGTTATACTCACAAACATACTTTTAACAGTTTTAGTAACTTTAGAGTTGTCCCAGACGTAAAGACTTAAATTGCATCAAGAAGTTCCTCCTCTGTAATTTGGCCTTCACATGAGTCTTTCTGTACAGATGTTAATTTTACATTATTAATAGGAAAAACCTGTTAATTGAAATGCATTCCAGGTAACTACCTCATAAAGCTGGTTGAGAGATTGACAAGAGTGTGCAAAGCTGTCATCAAGGCAAAGGGTGGCTACTTTGAAGAATCTCAAATATAAAATATATTTTGATTTGTTTAACACTTTTTTGGGTTAATACATGATTCCATYTGTGTTATTTCATAGTGTTGATGTCTTAACTATTATTCTACAATGTAGAAAATAGTAAAAATWAAGAAAAACCCTTGAACGAGTAGGTGTGTCCAAACTTTGACTGGTACTGTATATACTAGCGGTGTCAGAGAAAGGCATGAAAAATTGTCAAAGACTCCAGTCACACAAGTCATAGACTGTTCTCTCTGCTACTGTACGACAAGTGGTACCGGGGCGCCAAGTCTAGGTCCAAAGCTTCTACCCCCAAGCCATAAGTCTGCTGAACAATTAATCAAATGGCACCCAGAAAATGTACATTGACCCCCCCCCCTTTGGTTTTACACTMCTGCTACTTTTACACTACTGCTACTGTTACGGCTGTCCTCGCTGACAGAAGGTGTGGACCAAAACGCAGAGTGGCTAGTGTTCATTCTTTTAATGAAAGTCAACAAAACACTTCAAAATACAAAAAACAACCAACGTGACAAAACCGAAACCGTCCTGTGTGGCAACAAAACCTCCACAGGAACAAACACCCACAAAACACAAGTGAAACCCTGGCTGCCTAAGTATGATTCTCAATCAGGGACAACGATTGACAGCTGTCTCTGATTGAGAACAATACAGGGCCGGATACACAAGATCAAAAGATGATCACCAGTAGACCACGCCATACTCACCCTGACCAACTAAAATAAATTACAAAACAAAGGAAACAGTCAGAGACGTGACAGAACCCCCCCTATAAGGTGCGAATCCGCACGGGCCGCACCAGCACAAGACAGTCTAAGGGAGGTCTGGTTGGGTGTGGGTCTGTCCCGTAGGGCGGCTTCTGGCGCTGGGTCGTGTCCACCCACCATAGTCAACCCCCGCTTCGTGGCCTCTCCCAATATCACCCTCCATGTCAATCCACTATCCAAAGGGCAGTAATCGGAGCTGAGGGGGTAGCACTGACTGAGGGGCAGCACCGGACTGAGGGGCAGCACCTGGACTGAGGGGCAGCACGACTGAGGGGCAGCCGGGGACTGAGCGGGCAGCACCCGGGCTGAGCGGGCAGCACCTGGATGGAGGGCGGATTCCTGGTGGCTGGCTCTGGCGGACTGGCTGGCTCTGGCGATCCGGCTGGACTGGCTCTCGGCAGCTCCTGGCTGGCTGGCTGGTCTGGCTGGACGGCTCTGGCTGGTCTGCGGCTGGACGGGCTCTGGCTGGTCCTTGGCTGGACGGCTTGGCTGGTCCTTGGCTGGATCGGTTCTCGGCTGGTCTGGCTGGACGGCTCTGAAGGCCGGACAGACGGGCAAGCGCAGGACGACGGGCAGTCTTGACGGCTCGGGACATGCGGGGCAGCCGCTGGCATGGCAGACATTCAGACAACGCTGGGCAGGCAAGACGAGTTCAGACAACGCTGAGCAGGCAAGCAGTGCAGGCCAGCGTTGGGCATGAACGGCTCCGACTTGAGCTCGCTGAGGCGCACAGTAGGCCTGGTGCGTGGTGCCGGGACTGTGAGGGCACTAGGGCTGGAAACACGCCCACAGGGAGAGTGCGTGGAGGAGGATGACAGGGCCTGGAACGCATGGAAGCCTGGTGGGTGGTCTCGGCACTGATGGTACTTGGGCGTGGGGTGGGAAGGGTGGCGCAGGATGATATCCGGATCCTGTGAAGGAAGCGGACACGCGCTCTCTGAGCACGAGCCTCCCCAACTTCAGGTGAATGGGTCCCCGTAGCCCTGCTCAGTGCGGCGAGGTGGAATAAGCCGCACGGGTCTATGCTGGGCGTAACGGTACGGGGGACACACATCTGTAAGGCTGGTGCCATGTACTCCGGCAACGAGGAAGAGTACTGGAGGCCAGATATTTGGGCGCCGGCTTCATTGGCACCAAGCCGGCTCGTGCCCAACCTAGTCCCTACAGGCGGCAGTAGGTGGATAGCCGGCACTGGGTCTAGCACGCGACACACGATTGACAGCGTGTCTTCTGATGGAGAATCATACCAGGTCCGAACACAAGAATCCGTCAACATAGAAAATCAACCATAGACAACCCACCCAACTCACGCCCTGACCAACTAAAATAAATACAAAAACAAAGGAAAACAGGTCAGGAACGTGACAGCTACTTATTATCAATGCATAGTCACTTTACCTTCATGTACAAATTACCTCGACTAACCTGTACCCCCACACATTGACTCGGTACCGGTACCCCCTGTATACAATATAGCCTCATTACTGTTATYTAATTTTCTTGTGTTACTTTCGATGTATAAATTTTTTTCTATAATATATTTAGTAAATATTTTGTTAATTATATTTCTTGAACTGCATTGTTGATAAGGGCTTGTAAGTAAGTATTTCACTGTAAAGTCCACAGCTGTTGTATTCGGCGCATGTAACAAATACAAATTGATTTGATTTGAGTTGCATATCTACCATCTGTAGATCATCTATAATGGACCATCCTAATAAAGATCAAAGCTAATAAACAAGATGGCCTCTCTCTCATTTTAGAAAGAAAGAGAATAAGAGGAAGGAGATACAGACAGACTACACAGTCAAAAATGCAGACAGACAGACAACACAGACAGTTCAGTTCAATTCAGAAATGCAGGACTGCAGAGCTATGGTCCATATCCAGACTCTATGACAACTAAAGCTTCAATGAGTTGTCTAGAGACTATGCCAACTAAAGCTTCAATGAGTTGTCATGAGACTATATGCCAAATATAGCTTCAATGAGTTGTCTACTCTATGACAACTAAAGCTTCAATGAGTTGTCTTGACACTATATGACAAATATAGCTTCAWTGAGTTGTCTACAAACTATATGACAACGGAAGCTTCAGAAGAAGAGCCATAAGAAGAACATTCTGAACAGGTGCAAACGTTAAGTAAATCTCACCCAAACAGACAGACAGATACATACGCATATCTCCATCTTGGCTGTCCTTACTAAGGTTGGGCGTCTGATCTGCCTTCCAGTGAAGCCCTGCGTTCTGGAACACATGCCAGGCAGCGGATGGGGTGTCTTGTTGGCCTAGAACTTGGTCCAAAAAGCCAGTCATGGATTGAATGTAGGACATACCTGAGATGCCCAGAATAAAAGCTCTACCTCCCACTGTTAGTGTACTGTTCAGCAAGCTGGCCTTGGCAGAGGGATGGGCACATTGACATAACTTAGATGGATGGTACCACAGGGCATCAGATCGTATTCCACCCAATGCGTTAGAGGAAAGGGAGATCCTACAACACTACATTGTSTGTTCTGTGTAGAAGCAGAATATAATTCTCATCATTCTGTTCTGCTTTTGAATACAACTGCTGATTCAGCATTACAATCAACAAGAGGGTTGTCAATTATCACAAGTATGAATTGTAAAACGTTCAAACATTGTAGGGCTGCATGTTGATGGTGCCAAAGAGCACAGATCTGTTCAAAAAATACTGTATAGTGATATTTTTCCTTTTCACAATMAATTTGTGTAGGCAAATGACGTTGACAGATAAGTTAGGCAAGCCTGTCAGATGGTTCTATTTACAATCAGAATAATCACAATGAAACATTGCATTGAAATGCTTTATATGGAGGTTATTTAATATAACATTCCATCTGTCTTCTCCACAATGCCAAACTGGGAGACCATGTGAATTATGAGCACTGATAAGATGTACAGTGCATTCATAAAGTATTCAGACCCCTTGACTTTTTCCARATTTTGTTACATTACAACCTTATTCTAAAATGTATTATATWTTTTTTTTCCATCATCAATCTACAGAAAATACCCCAAAGTAATAAAGCGAAACAAGGTTTTTAAATTGTTTTGCAAATGTATTGAAAATAAAGAACATAAATACCTTATTTACATAAGTAGTCAGACCCTTTGCTATGAGACTCGAAATTGAGCACAGGTGCATCCTGTTTCCATTGATCATCCTTGAGATGTTTCTCCAACTTGACTGGAGTCCACGTGTGGTAAACTCAATTGATTGGACATGATTTGGAAAGGCACACACCTGTCTGTATAAGGTCCCACAGWTGACAGTGCATGTCAGAGCAAAAACCAAGCCATGAGTTTGAAGGAATTGTCCATAGAGCTCCAAGACAGGATTGTGTTGAGGCATAGATTTGGGGAAGGGTACCAAAAAATGTCTGCAGCATTTAAAGTCCCCAAGAACACAGTGGCCGCCATCATTCTCAAATGGAAGAAGTTTGGAACCACCAAGACTCTTTCTAGAGCTGGTGGCCCGGCCAAACTGAGCAATTGGGGAGAAGGGCCTTGGTCAGGGAGGTGAKCAAGAACCCGATGGTCACTCTGACAAAACTCCAGAGTTCCTCTGTGGAGATGGGAGAACCTTCCAGAAGGACAACCATCTCTGCAGCACTCCACCAATCAGGCCTTTATGGTAGAGTGGCCAGACGGAAGTCACTCCTCAGTAAAAGGCACATGACAGCCCACTTGGAGTTTGCCAAACGGCACCTAAAGGACTCAGACTCTGAGAAACTAAAATTATCTGGTGTGATGAAACCAAAATTGAACTCGTTGACCTGAATGCCAAGCGTCACATCTGGGGGAAACCTGGCACCATTCCTATGGTGAAGCATGGTGGTGGCAGCATCACGCTGTGGGGATGTTTTTCACCTGCAGGGACTGGGAAACTAGTCAGGATCATGGAAAAGATAAACAGACTAAAGTACAGAGAGATCCTTGATTAAAACCTGCTCCAGAGCTCTTGGGACCTCAGACTGCGGTGAAAGTTCACCTTCCAACAAGACAACGACCATAAGCACACAGCCAAGACAACGCAGAAGTGGCTTCAGGACAGATCTCGGAATGTCCTTGAGTGGCCCAGCCAGAGCCCGGACTTGAACCCGATTGAACATCTCTACAGAAGACCTGAAAATAGCTGTGCAGCGATGCTCCCAATTCCACCCGACAGAGCTTGAGATGATCTGCAGAGAAGAATGGGAGAACTCCCCAAATAGAGGTGTACCAAGCTTGTAGCGTCATACCCAAGAAGACTTGAGGCTGTAATCGCTGCCAAATGTGCTTTAACAAAGTACTGAGTAATGGGTCTAAATACTTATATAAATGTTAATATTTACATTTACATTTTTTTTACTAAATTTGCAAAAAGTTTAGATTGATCAGGGGGAAAAAACGATTTAATCCATTTTAGAGTAAGGCTGTAACATAACAAAATGTTGAAAAAGTCAAGGGGTCTGAATACTTTCCTAATGTGCTGTAGATACGGAGAAACAGGATGCAGATTCAGAATTTAACCTACAAAATGAGGCCTCAGGTAAGTCTTCTTGGAACTGAAGATTAGAAAGAGAACAAACAAATATATCACCTTTTAACAGAGCCAAACTCTAGACTTTTTAAATTTAGGGACTGGGATCCGACTACAGTAAAATCACCTTACCAAACTGACACCACACACACACCACCACACACACACACCACACACACCACACAACACCACACACCACACCACATACACACACCACACACACAACCACCACACAACACACACACCATAACACAACACCCACCACACCACCACCACACATACAGGGAGATAACTAGCTCAACATACAAGAACTGCCAAATAATAAAGGAACGCCAAACGTAAGCTTCTACAAGATTTCTGGAAACTCATCATTGGACGGACTTGACCACCACTTACTTCCAGACAAATTACATAACGTTGTCTTTTTATGTGGTGGACTACACTGTCTCAAAAAAGCACACACACACACACACACCACAACAACACACACACACACACACACACACACACCACACACACACCACACCACACACACACACACCACCCACACCACACACACACACAACACACAGCCACACACACACACACACACACACACACACAGACTCTTGATAAAACAAATAACTGAAAAAAAAAATTTTTTAAAGGAAATTACAACATCATTCGGTTACCACAACTTGGCTGCACACCAGCATTTATGTTGATGATTTGTGGTGTGTAGTGAGATTTTGGTATATGATGAGTGTGTTTATATCATGTGTCCATGGATTTGTTTGTGGTTGGTCCGTTGTTTATGAATCATGTTAGGATGTGTTGGTTGTGGAGTGTCTTGTCTCAGTAAGGTATGTTTGGGTGTATGTTTTCTGAATCATGGGTATTAAATGAGTATAAAGTAGGAAAGAAACCGTTAAAGGCTCAGCTCTCTTAACAGCTCTCCTCCTGTTGGAGCGAAGTTAAATCTCAGACATACACACAGCTTAAGCATACGTATCTCATGCCACGACACACTCCAGAACCAAACTCCATGCCATACAGCGCCTGCAACAAAATAATATCAGCCCCTTAGAGCTCAAGCTATTCCTATTTTTTGCATTACAACCTGTAATTTAAATATAATTTATTTGGATTTCATTAATGGACAAAATAGTCCAAAATTGGTCAAGTGAAATGAAAAAAATGAATTGTTTAAAAAAATAAAAATGCAAAAAAAACGGAAAAGTGTTGCTTGCATAGTATTCAACCCCTTTGTTGTAAGGCCCTAAATAAGAATCTGTGGAACCAATTACCTTAGAAGTCACATAATTAATTCAATATAGTCCACCTTGTGCAATCTAAGTGTCCACATGATCTGTCACATGATCTCAGATATATACACCTGTTCTGAAACAAATCAAAATTATTTATATAGCCCTTCTTACATCAGCTGATATTCTCAAAGTGCTGTACAGAAACCCAGCCTAAAACCCCAAACAGCAAGCAATGCAGTGTAGAAGCACGGGCTAGGAAAAACCCTAGAAAGGCCAAAACCTAGGAAGAAACCTAGAGAGAACCAGGCTATGAGGGTGGCCAGTCCTCTTCTGGCTCTGCCGGTGGAATTATAACAGAACATGGCCAAGATGTCAAATGTTCATAAATGACCAGAATGGTCAAGTAATAATAATCACAGTGGTTGTCCTGCGGAGGGCAAGCAAGCTCAGCACCTCAGGAGTAAATGTCAGTTGGCTTTTCATAGCCGATCATTAAGAGTATCTCTACCGCTCTTGATGTCTCTAAAGAGTTGAAAACAGCAGGTCTGGGACAGGTAGCACGTCCGGTGAACAGGTCAGGGTTCCATAGCCYCAGGCAGAACAGTTGAAACTGGAGCAGCAGCACGGKCAGGTGGACTGGGGACAGCAAGGAGTCATCATGCCAGGTAGTCCTGTGGCATGGTCCTAGGGCTCAGGTCCTCCGAGAGAGAGAACGAAAGAGAGAATTAGAGAGAGCATACTTAAATTCACACAGGACACCGGATAAGACAGGAGAAGTACTCCAGATATAACAAACTGACCCAAAGTCTGCAACACCACTAAGCAGGGGCACCACCAAGCAAGCAGCACCATGAAGACCAAGGAGCTCTCCAAACAGGTCCGCGACAAAGTTGTGGAGAAGTACAGATCAGGGTTGGGTTATAAAAAAGTATCCGAAATTTTGAACATCCCACGGAGCACCATTATATCCATTATTAAAAAATTGAAAGAATATGGCACCACAACAAAACTGCCAAGAGAGGGCCGCCCACTAAATCTCACAGARCAGGCAAGGGGGTCATTAATCAGAGGCAACAAAGAGACCAAAGATAACCTTGAAGGAGCTGCAAAGCTTCACAGCAAAGATTGGAGTATCTGTCCATAGGACAACTTTAAGCCGCACACTCCACAGAGCTGGGCTTTACGGAAGAGTGGCCAGTAAAAAGCTGTTGCTTAAAGATAAAAAGAAGCGAACACGTTTGGTGTTTGCCAAAAGGCATGTGGGAGACTCCCCAAACATATGGAAGAAGGTACTCAGGTCAGATGAGACTAAAATTGAGCTTTTGGGCCGTCAAGAAAAATGTTATGTCTGGCGCGAACCCAACACCTCCCATCATCCCGAGAACACCATCCTTTTTCCACCATCATTTTTCATCGGCAGGGACTGGGAAACTGGTCAGAATTGAAGGAATGATGAATGGTGCTAAATACAGGGAAATTCTTGAGGGAAACCTGTTTCAGTCTTCCAGAGATTTGAGACTGGGATGGAGTTTCACCTTCCAGCAGGACAATGACCCTAAGCATACTGCTAAATCAACACTTGAGTGGTTTAAGGGGAAACATTTAAATGTCTTGGAATGGCCTGGTTAAAGCCCAGACCTCAATCCAATTGAGAATCTGTGGTATGACTTCAAGATTGCTGTACACCAGCGGAACCCATCCAACTTGAAGGAGCAGGAGCAGTTTTGCCTTGAAGAATGGGCAAAAATCCCAGTGGCTAGCAGAGGTGTGGACTCGAGTCACATGACTTGGACTCGAGTCACAAATATGATGACTTTGACTTCAACACCAATGACTTAACTTGGACTTGAGCCTTTTGACTCGAACTGACTTGATACCCTCCCAAAGCCCAAATATGAAATATTATGCTATTAAAAAAAGAGTGCAGCGCATCAACTCTTCATTTAACGGATTACAGTTTGAATCGGACAGCAGCCAATCAAATTGTGCCAGTGGAGATAAAGTTGTGCGTGGCAGTACAGAGGAATGTCAGCGGGTTAATTCAGATGGAGCACATGGAAAGATGATACCCAAAATTATTATTTTCGGACATAAAGACTACGCTGTAGTCAACAAACGAATTGCAAATTGCAAAACATGAGGGAAGAAAATGACACATGGAGGCGCAACAACTTCCAACTTTGTTCGACATTTGAAGCTGCACAAAGAACGGTAAGTCATGGCTAATATAGCCGACTGCTATATATAACTTTGCTAGTGTAGCATGTAGGCTAACGTAACATTAAATCAATGAGCCTCCACTCAGTCAGTCAGTGTGGGAACTTGATCATTGATCATTGCACCCAAGATTGAGCTACAACTGGCTAGGCAGTTGGTAGCCTAAATCCTGCCTGATGTTGCTGCTGTTCCTAAAACCATTGACATATGTTAGCCTACTGTAACCACACACAGAGAGGGTGTGTGTGTGTGTGTTAAGGTTGGGCGATTGTGTACAAGCCTACATCACCCGGTTGCGATCCTAGATAGTCGATCGCTGTGGGGGGGTGCGGTGCTACTGCTGCCGCTCAATCAGTTATTTTATATGCTTACCTCTTACAGATTTGAACAATACCAGATTAACAAAAGTGTCACAAGTGAACCACAAGTCTCCAATCTCACAGTTCATGGAGACCCGTGTAGGGCAGTACAGCGTGAATCATCCACAGCAAAAAGCTATCAACAATGCAATACTGTCCGACCTGGTTATCGATTGCAACTTGTCTCTGTCTATTGTGGAAATCAAGAGTTTTGGTCACTTTCTGTCAGTGGTTGACAGTAAGTACAGCCCAGTGTGTCATAGAACATTGACATCAAAAGTAGAGAACCTCACTACAGAGAGACGTTCAAAACTGAAAACTAATTGGAGCAACACAGACCATGTTTCAGTCACAGTGGACATTTGGTCCGACCGAAAGACGAGGGGGTTCCTTGGTGTCACTGAGCACTGTATGGACAAAGAGGGAGAGAGGATACAGCTCAAGTCCAATCTCTTGGTCTGTGACCGCTTCGAAGGCCCGCACACGGCCGAAAGAATCTGTGAGCAATTTGAGGCCATATGTGATGAACACAGCATCAATGATAAATTGGACTATGTCATTAGTGACAATGCTGCCAACATGAGAAAATCATTCATGGTGTGTTTCCCATTGAACAAGAAGATGAAGTGCATGACGAAGATCACCTTGATGACCCAGAGCTCTGGAATGACATAACCCTTGAAGACCAGCAAACAGTGGATGCTGCTATTGCAAAAAAACTGTGTTTGCAGTGTTTTGCCCACACTCTCCAGCTGGTGGTGGGAGATGGCTTGAAAGAAACAAAAGTGTTGAATCCTTCGCTTCCAAAGTTATCAAAAATCAGCTCACTGCTGCATACAAGCACAACATTCAAAGACGTGTTTGAGGCTGAATTTGGGGAAAGAGGCATCCCTGCTTCTGTCAACACAAGATGGATCTCAACACTGAGACAAGTGAAGGCAGTTATTCAATGTGAACATCTAAAGCTCTGTCATGTTCTAGAAAGAGCTGTGAAATAAGTTGAAGAAGTTGGTGGACATTCTGAAGCCATTTGGAGAAGCAACAGATATGACACAGGGGGAGAAGATAGTCACAATCAGTTCTCTTGTTCCCTCTGTCCTGTCCCTGAATGATCAGCTGGAACAGCGGAAGCCTCAAGTCCATTTCCTGAGCTGCCTGGTCAGAAGTCTCCAGGCATCCCTGGAATCTTCATCAATGTGAAAATGGCCAGGACACAAGATGGAATCACTGCCCCCTTTTGAGATCCAGTCTACCTCAAAGCAGCTGCCTTGGATCCGGATTTTTCTCTGATGTGCGTGGAGCACCTTGTGCTGGTCAAGGAGGAGGTGGCACAAAGAGTGAAAGGTAAATATTATTGAGTTTAATTTAACTTTTTCTCATAATTTAATCCAATTGACTGCAACATTAATACTTTTTCAGTTTAACCCACGGCATCACCAATACTCTAATAACAGGCTTTTTGTTTCTGCTATGCTTTTACATGTTTTGCCAGAACTGATTGTGCAAGATGCTGCAGGGACTGAGCAAGCTGTGCCTCTTGTTGATGAGGAAGAGCAAGAGGACCATAGTCTTGGACACGAAGAAGGGCTGTTTGCAGCATACTGTAAGAGGCAGAAGAAAGCTGTTGGGACCACTCCAGCACTACAGCTAAGTCACTACCTTGACATATGCGAAGGACAGAATGTCCTCTTGTTCTGGGCAATGAACACGAAGGCTCTTCCTTCACTGTCCCGAGTGGCCATCAGGGTCTTGGCAGTGCCTGCGTCCAGTGCTCTGGTGGAGCTTGTCTTCAGCCATGGTGGCATCATACTGCGGCCTCATCGTGCACAAATGACTGACAGATTTTTATCGAATTTGGTCTTTTGCAAATGCAATGCATCATAGGGCCCTGAGATAAGAGAAAAAAATGAAACTGTTTATGCATTACACACACACACACGTTATCTCCATGTTCAGGTTTTATCTCCCGTCTTTGGGATCTGTATTTTTTTCTCAGACATTCAGGCCAGTGTTCAAATTGTAGGCCTACTTGAAGTTCAGTAGCAGTTGTTTTGATGTAACGTTTAATAAATGATTGTAACTTTATGGCAGGATTGATTTAGGTGTGTAGAGTATATCTGGAGAGAGAGAGAGCACTACAATATTTTGTTTTTGTTGTCATATTGATGTGTCTTTCTCATGGTTACCCATGTATTTCCATGGAAATATAAAGTTTATTTGGAAAGTAATATATATATATATATATATATATATATATATATATATATATAAATATTTTTTTTTTTAAGTATTCATGATTTGCGTAAATGTAATATACTAACTCTTACTCTTGTTAAATATGAAATGGTATTACATTTGGTGAACAGCACATTATGACTTATTTAGGACTCGAAACTCAAAGTTTACGAATTGAGACTTGACTTGGGACTTGTCGGTCTTGACTTGAGACTTGACTCGGACTTGCCTGTCTTGACTTGGGACTTGACTTGGGACTTGAGTGCTAAGACTTGAGACTTACTTGTGACTTGTAAAACAATGATTTGGTCCCACCTATGGTGGCTAAATGTGCCAAGCCTATAGAGACATACCCCAAGAGACCTGCAGCTGTAATTGCTGCAAAAGGTGGCTCAACAAAGTATTGACTTTGGGGGGATGAAAAGTTAATCACGGTGGAGTTTTCTTGTTTTTTTTGTCTTATTTCTCGTTTGTTTCACAATAAAAAATATTTTGCATCTTCAAAGTGGTAGGCATGTTGTGTAAGTCAAATGATACAAACCCCCCCAAAATCTATTTCAATTCCAGGTTGTAAGGCAACAAAATAAGAACAATTCCAAGGGGGTGAATACTTTTGCAAGCCACTGTACAGCTCAGACACGCACATTTACAGCACACACATGATAGAGAGAGCGAGAGCTAAGATCAAGCATGGATTAACATAATCAAATCATTAGTTTAGAAATTCTTTATTAAACAATGCAAAGGCCACAATAATTTGGTATTTATTTTTGATTAAATAAGACACCGCTGTGCTATTAACATTTAAAGACACCAATATATTTACATAGAAATGAAAGGTCTGACCCCATTGCAGCACTGACACGAAAATAACAACTAAATTAATGAATCTTATAAAACTCATCCATAGCTGACTAATGGGGAAATTCAGTTTCGCCCACCTCTATCCCACAATCTCATTCCCTCGGAAAAGGGTTTGGAAGAATCTCTTCTCTTCTTTCTTTTGGTTGAAAATAAGTCATCTATTTAGTACTGTATGTGGTGACAGCATACACAGAGAAATGAAAGAAAAGTCAATATTTTCTAACTGACGAAACAACACCCACATGCAGCACTAGACTAGAATGATTCAAATGTAGAACCGGTCGCAAGGTTTCACACCTAAATATGGTAAGACCAGTTTTGTTCCTGAGGTTGTCCATGTGTTACTGTATGTTTAAGACTTTGTCTCAACAAAAGTGAAAGATTTGTGGTTTATGAAACTGTAATTCACAGTGAACCAGGTGCATCAACAAAGAGTTCTGGAGGTCTGATGTCTGCTGTCTGTCTTTAGTCAGAATCACATTCACACTGGAAAGTGATGGACAGATCTTACTCAAGGGTTCAAATGGTAATTCTTGAAATGTGAAAAAGTCTGCTGCAAACTGCATTCATTCGTAAGGCATTTTCTCCATCATATACTTGAACAGTGGTTTACGCAGTCTTGCCAGGTTTAGATTCCTGTGGATGGAAATGGCTTTAAATTAGAAATCTACTGTATGTTTCAGTGTTCCTCGAGGCTCTATTCTCAGGCCACTACAGTCGGTAATCCTCACTGACTCCTGCCCCTTGACCCCTGGTACTGTGGTGAGGAAACCCCAACAAAGCCATGTAGGGACAGTTTGATTACATATCCATAACCTGTTTGCTGTGGTGAGTGGACACTTCACTCTGGAAAAAAAGCCAAAATGGCACCAACCCTCTACACCACGGCCACCACAGAGCCGGCATCAAGTCATTTGTGACAGTTTATCTCCTCATTAGTAACTGGATGACATTTCCAGCATCTTTCCAACCACTTCTGTGCTAGGGTTTTTCTGGCGAGTTTCAGTCTCTTTCCAAGGTAAAGAACCAAGCAAGGCAGACCAGGGGCAATCCGACACCTTATATGATGGGAATGGTAACCAAGTTCAGACAGCAGTAACTGAGGGTTATGGTTAACGCAGAGGAAGACATGGGGCAAATGAGGGTAGAACCATGTAGGACAAACCTTGCCCAGATACAGAAGGAGGGGAAAGCCATCCATGAGAAACCTTGCCCAGATACAGAAGGCGGGGAGAGGCATCCATGAGAAACCTTGCCCAGATACAGTTGGAGGGGAGAGCCATGCATGGGAAACCTTGCCCAGATACAAAAGCAGACTTTGCCCATGCTTCTACACCTATATCGCTTGCTGTTTGGGGTTTTAGGCTGGGTTTCTGTACAGCACTTTGTGACATCAGCTGATGTAAGAACCTTGCCCAGATACAGAAGCAGACTTCCCTGCAAACAAGAATTGGTTATGTGAATGTTCCCAGAACATTCATTAGGTTTCCCCAAACGTTCTAATGACACAAAAACTGTCCAGTTGTGCTGATAATTATACAATGTTTGTATAAAACATTCTCCTGATGTTGCAAGACGGTTCCCAGGGACATTATTTGAATGTTTTGGGATGTTATCATTCTAATGTTAGATACAACCCTGACTATAACTTAATGGGAACGTTAGCTAATGTCCTGGGAATGTTAGCTAATGTCCTGGGAACGTTAGCTAATGTCCTGGGAATGTTAGCTAATGTCCTGGGAACGTTAGTTAATGTCCTGGGAATGTTACATTTACATTTAAGTCATTTAGCAGATGCTCTTATCCAGAGCGACTTACAAATTGGAAAGTTCATACATATTCATCCTGGTCCCCCCGTGGGGAATGAACCCACAACCCTGGCGTTGCAAGCGCCATGCTCTACCAACTGAGCCACACGGGACCACCATGTTCCTGGTTTGCTGGGCAGGCAGTGCCAGTGGGCACTCCACCATGTACAAGCTCCTTTAATGAATGGATCAGAATAATAATGAATGCTATGCTTCAAAGGAATAGACACTATATCATGCAAAATATATTGTAATCAGTTTCATGAAATGACACTGCAGACATGTTCTCACGTGGTTTTGACACATTTCTGTGTGGGGCTTGTACAGAAGGTTCATTAGAAACATAGAATTAGAAGTACGGTAGTGCTGCATAGTTAATATTCATGTTTCACAATAAATGCTGTAGTTAAATAGGTCAAGTGTAAGACCCACAACATGAAACATAACATTTCTGTTTGTCTGTCTCCCGCTTTTTTCCCGATTGATTTACATTAAAGCATACATTGCAACAGGGGCGGACTGGGACCAAAAATCGGCCCTGGCTTTTCAAGCACACTGGCCCATTTCCTTCCTCGAGGCCATCACACCGGCCCATTTTTTTGGTTGAGGCGCCATTATTAGTTCAGATAATGATAATTGTGTTGTTTTTTAAGTTAGAGGACCACTAGGCAAAAAATGCACTCCATACTGCACTCCATACAGGAGGCAAAATTCAAATCACATCCTGTGGCTGCCTTCATATTCCCTGACAGGCCATTTAATTCAGTCAGCCTTGCACACAGTGGTGATGAATATTGACATTTAAAAGATACGCTGATTGTTGGTGATTTTTTGGGACAGATGTGGGAGCTTGTTTTGTGTGAACTCCCATAGTGAGCTCTGGATAGTGGAACCACAGTGAGCTCTTGATTTTGGTCCCATAGTGAGCTCTGGATAATGGAACCATAGTGAGCTCTGGATATTGGTCCCATAGTGAGCTCTGGGTAATGGAACCATAGTGAGCTCTTAGTCGCTCTGGATAAGAGCGTCTGCTAAATGACTTAAATGTAAATGTAAATGTAATATTGGTCCCATAGTGAGCTCTGGATATTGGTCCCATAATGAGCTCTGGATATTGGTCCCATAATGAGCTCTGGATATTGGTCCCATAATGAGCTCCTGATATTTGTTCCAATCCCATAATTGAGCTCTGGATATTTGTCCCATATGAGCTCTGGATATTGGTCCCATAATGAGCTCCTGAGTATTGGTCCCATAATGAGCTCTGGATTATTGGTCCCATAATGAGCTCTGATATTGGTCCATATGAGCTCTGATATTGTCCCATAATGAGCTCTGGATATTGGTCCCATACTGGAGCTCTGGATATTGGTCCATAATGAGCTCCTGATATTGGTCCCATACTGAGCTCTGGATATTTGTCCCATAATGAGCTCTGGATATTGGTCCCATTACTGAGCTCTGGATATTGGTCCCATAATGAGCTCTGGATATTGGTCCCATAGTGAGCTCTGGATATTGGTCCCATAATGGAGCTCTGGATAATGGAACCAGAGTGAGCTCTGGATATTGTCCCATAGTGAGCTCTGGATATTGGTCCAAAAGTGAGCTCTGGATATTGGTCCAAAAGAGAGCTCTGGATATTGGTCCCATAGTGAGCTCTGGATATTGGTCCCATAGTGAGCTCTGGATATTGGTCCAAAAGTGAGCTCTGGATATTGGTCCAAAAGTGAGATCTGGATATTGGTCCAAAAGAGAGCTCTGGATATTGGTCCAATAGAGAGCTCTGGATATTGGTCCCATAGTGAGCTCTGGATATTGGTCCAATAGACAGCTCTGGATATTGGTCCAATAGAGAACTCTGGATATTGGTCCTATAGTGAGCTCTGGATATTGGTCCAATAGAGAGCTCTTGTCATTGGTAACAGCTCCTCCTAGTGGTTAACTGTCAAACTGACTCAGCAAGAATCTCCTAATAAGTGGAGATGAACATGTGAGTGACATAGAATGTTTCAAATTCAGAAAAAACAAGACAGCAGCCTTCCCTTCGCCAGTGTTTGTGGGGGAAAAAACATAACAGTCTGTACCTAGGTCAAAGGTTACTGTAACTGCAGAGTGTTTTTTGCTGAAAGCTACTGGGATGGAAACACCACAGTGGCTGATGTAGTTTAGAATGACATATGTTGAGGAACACATGCTTAAGTGATCCTAGAAGGCTCTTGTGTATGACATGATGGTCTCATTTTGAATTGGAGTTGTCAGACCAATAAGCATCTGCATAAAAGCGTCTGAGTCACTCTCCCCCCTCCCTCTGAGAGTAACAGGCACATGCATGTGCCCACGCACCCGCCCACGCATGCATGCATGCACGCACACACGTATTTTAAAACAGTCAGTTGGCTACCTTTGTATCAGAAATGGTGTCCAATGGAGAGGACAGGTGTAGGCTTTAGAGTGAAATAGGCATCCACAGCCAGCGTTATCTAAATACAAAACAGAGATCTAAGCATGGAAGGCAAGAGCAAACGTCTCCTGGCATTACTTGATGGTTACCGTACATTAGTGAAGGCCTACTGATCTAAGTACAAACATCATTTAAACGCCGGCATTCATATTAACACATTTTTACAGCATGTTTGGGAAATTAAATGTTAATAGATAATTCATACTGCATGACCCCACCACTGGTCCTCATAACAAGTTTGATAGTGTGCCAGATAGTGCTTTCAGTAGCCTATCAAACCAATACAGTGCTTGTATTGTCATTATAGGATAAGCC
Organism: Salvelinus sp. IW2-2015; assembly: GCF_002910315.2. NCBI lineage: Eukaryota > Metazoa > Chordata > Actinopteri > Salmoniformes > Salmonidae > Salvelinus > Salvelinus sp. IW2-2015. Next base: position 42,563,896 of record NC_036839.1, on the reverse strand, counting down.
TATTCACATTATTCGTTTATGCAGAATGTAGTGACATCGATGGCTGTGACAGCTATTGGTTCTCACCCCGACATTGTAGCCAAAGTACTGTAGTTGATAGAAGCAGCCAAGTGCTGTATTCTCTCCATGATCATTCATTCTAGCAAGACCTTCATTCTGGCTCAAACGTTATTATGATCTAAGAAAACAGTTTAGTGCTTCTCATCATGTGTAGGATTAAGTCAATCGATGTGCACCGCTTCATCTGTGAGACGAGGCGGAAAAACATTTAGGAGTAGAAAGACTTGTGTGCTCGCCTAGCAGAAGCACGTATTCAGTACCCCTGGAATCTAATCATGCCTCCAGATGAAGTGTTTTTATTTAAATGTGTTGATTAAGGTTGCGTTGGTTTCTTGTGTTGCCCTCGCAGTTGGCACCACTTCAGCCTTTAGCGTGAAAGACTGATCCTATTGCTGAAAAAAAGGTTGGCCACTTGCCAAGACATGGAACAAGTGCGCCTCCCTTCCCTAGTTAGGCGTATTCATAGTTAGGGGTTAGGCTGATTTTAAAAAGGCAAGCCTGGTCCGAAGTTGATCAGTCTGCTCAGAAAACTTATCCGGAGGGGAAAGTATTAGAATCGTTTTCAAAGGAGGAAAAATCCAGGTTTTGTGCAAAGAATTGCATTGCAACCAGAGAGGACATAACTTCTGTCAATTAAGAGAAACAATATTGCACCCCGAAGTGTAGTCTTTGGTGATATTTTTACTTGTTCTGTGAATACTTTTATTTGTAAAGAATATATTTTTTTCCGTTTATGTTGACTGAAGTGTGCTGAAAGCATTCTCTTCATTTTGATGCGGACTGGTTTTTAGCTTTATAAATTGGATCATTTAACGCACGGGCATTGCCTGTAAATTGTATTCACATTTGGTGTTTATCAATTGCAAGACGAATATGTTTCTCAGTTTTTGTCTACTGCTGACATTTGTCTTGGGGCTGACCGGGTCCTTTGGCTCATATGTACCCTGCGAGCCGTGCGACCAGAAGGCGCTCTCTATGTGCCCCCCGGTCCCCGTCGGTTGTCAACTCGTGAAGGAGCCTGGCTGCGGTTGCTGCCTAACCTGTGCCCTATCGGAAGGTCAGGCGTGCGGTGTTTACACCGGAACATGCACCCATGGCTTGCGCTGCTTGCCGCGGAATGGAGAGGAGAAGCCCCTTCACGCGCTCCTTCATGGCAGGGGAGTGTGCACGAACGAGAAAGGATACAAACCCCTCCATCCACCCATAGGTAAGAAGACGCAGTGAATGCATGCGATTAGAGGAGCCACGGAAGATGGGGCTGTGTAAAATACAACAGCATGATATTGTCCCATGGTTGAAATTCTGTTTCAGCTATACTGGCCCCGCTAAATGGAAATGTAAACTTTTTCGTTAGATTTTAGCAGAACGTTCCATTTGGTTCTTCCATGACCCCTCGCAACCGAACTTCTATGCTGTTTCGGGTTTTGTGAAGTCATGGTTTCACTGACAACTGTTGTGAGCATTTACATTAGCATACTGAAGATTGTAATCCACATTTGAAATAGCTGCCCAGGTAACGTTACATGAGCTGCTCTATACACGCAAAATGTCTGATTTGTCAGTCTTATTACGGCAAGCTTTATTGTGAATCTGAGTTTTTAGTCAACCGCAAAAATTTATCCGATTCATCACAGTGCCACAATAACAGCACGTGCTGGGAATAAATCCGTTATTGCGTAGCCTTCCATAGCAATAGCAAGTGTGATATATATGCAAATAGGCCTACTGGTGAGTGTTGTTAGTGTTGATCTTATCTGTGCGGGTGTGTGCTTAAAATCAACATTCACAATAAGTTGCTGCTGACGCACTTGTCAGTTTAGTTTTGAGTGAGTTTGTGTGCGCAGCAGTGGGCTGTGCTGCGCTCTAACTTGCTGTCGATGTATTGTGTTCGTTATGGATACAGTATTGTAGACGCAAAGCGTTCTGCTGAATGCTTGTCGACAGGGTTGTCCCCCCACAGACACGTGCCTGTCTGGACGTACATTATTGTGTGAGAACACATTGTAGCCTTTGTGGAAATACGTCATTGCTGCTATTACTAATTAGTTCAATCACATCTCACTTTGTTGGACACCTGCATTTCTTGCAAACATATTTGCGGCCTTCAAAGAATATCAATATTTTCCCACATATAATAACCCATCCTATTCTCTTCTGGGATACACCAGGAGGTGCGGTTTCTGCAGGTACCAGATGATATTTAAAACACAGTCTCCGGCTCCAAGGGCTGTGTTCAATCTCAGTGCTAGGCACTCATGTTTCGTTATTGTGTTTTAAGCCTTTACCTACCTTTAACTCTTAACGTAACCACTCCGAATAAATGCTTCAACGTAAATCGATCGCTAACCTTAACCATTCTGAATGCATGCCTAAATTGAAATGTTAGTTTAACTTTTGCCGAGTTTGACTGACAGCTAAAATTAAAACCTCAAACCATGGTTTAGTTCTGTTGCTGCAGTTCCACCAAGGCTTGGCGTTGTATTGGGAGATTGGGTTGTAATATCCGGTCCTTCTTATTGTAATTGACTGATGAGGGCTCTGATCCTGGAGCTACAGACCTTTTCAAAACTGATTTGAGGTTTAGTCCCTGTGGGTGGTGTTGAGAGTCGGATTACCACTCACAGATTAAATCTGATGGTGTGTGTGCATGAGTCTGTGCACACTTGTACATCTTGGATGTGTGTGCACAGTGGGGAAAGAGGAGTGAGGTTTGAATTAACCAAACGTCAAACATTTAGAGGTCATAGATGGTATTATATTATTCATGATTTAGATTGTCACTTGTTACCAGATCCTATTAGGCTAAATACGTTTTTTGGTGACAAACCAAATGTAATGAATGCCAGTGGTTTAGGCCTATTCTTTGGTTGGCCAGGTTGAAAGACTGAGGCTATGCTTTGGATACACCCTACATGAACTGTAACARCCTTGGGGGACAATGCATGAAATCACAACAATGGATTTCAGCCCCTTCAAGAGGTCACCATTGTCTGTAGTAATGGCAGCAAGGCTATACATCCCACCAATACTAGCAGCAATAACTGAAATAAACCCAGTACATGTGTCTAGCTATAAGTATCACTCTGATCCAGGACATTGAATTCCAACACGCACTCCTATCTGAAGCCTGTGCATGTGTGCAAATGCAAACTTTTGGCACTGAGTGGTAACCGGAGCTCGTCCATCTTTCAGCCCCTGGCCAGACAGTGTGGCCGCTCAGCCACAGTGCAGTGATTCAGCAGAATGCCTCCGGTTGCTCTTCTCTGAAGGGCCGTCCATCAAGGGCTCCTCTGATTGGAATTAGACATGAGCCTTTAGTTTCCTGCCGTGTAGGGTTTCAACCTGTTCTGATCAGCTGGCAAACACACACAGAGGACAGGCCAAGTGTCCAAAGGCGGATCCTCAGGGGACCCAATGGTTTCCGTCTCTGGGCTGTATTCATGCAATTCTACCATGTACTTGCAGAAAAAACGCCACTTTGGACCCAGTTGAACCAATCTACTTATTATAAAGACAATGCATTTAAAGAGGGGACTGCCACTTTAAATACCAGATCTGGATATGTTTCTTGAAGGAGATTGAATTACATTGAATTATCTCTGTATTTCTTTCTCACAAATGTATTGGCATGACGTGGGTATAACATTGTAATGCAATGTTGTCAAACTACACACTACCCTGTTGTCTCTCTCTTATGTCTACAGAAGTCTGGTGTCACCCAGCAGGAAATTATGCTTAGCTCGGATGGCTGGGCATAGGAGTTGGTTTGTGTTGCTGGCCACTCAGTTCACTGTGTCAGCCCAGAAGAATAAGAATCTGGAACGCATGCTAACAAATAGGATTTCATGCCAACAGATGACTCCATGCCAACAGATATGACTACATGCTAACATATATGACTCCATGCCAACATATATGACTACATGCTAACATATATGACTCCATGCTAACATATATGACTCTGTGCCAACAGATATGACTCTATGCCAACAGATATGAGTCTATGCCAACAGATATGAGTCTATGCCAACAGATATGAGTCTATGCCAACAGATTTGAGTCTATGCCAACAGATATGACTCCATGGCAACAGATATTACATCATGGCATAAGGCCTCTTGCTCTCTGAGCTTGTGAAAGAGCCTTATGTTTGAACAGGTTGCCCTTTGCCAAGAAACAAGAAGATTATTAAAGAGAGTGTATGAATCTAGAAAGCTTGACTTGCACATCAACATGCACGCAGTACTCTATCAATATAGCATCAGCCAAAGCCCAAAAGAACAGAACAATTTTGAGTTCAGGGTTTATTTTTGTGCCCCAAGATAGTTTTTTAATGCCTATTTGGTGGTGCATTTACAAGTTTTAGTGCAATCACAAGCCAATGCAATGAAGCCAGTTTGTCACCTGTCTTTGTTACCACAATTTACAATGGCTATGGGACAAAATAAACACTGGTACCCCAAATGTGGTGTTAACTTGACAACTTAATGCATGCACCAAGTGATTTGTGGCTCTGTACTCTTCTTGAAAGGCCAGAACTAGGGGGATGATCAATTATTATTTTTAAGATACAGCCCCAGCCATCTTAGGAAAACATTTTACAGTAGCAGGGTCAACTTCAAGTATTTATTTTTTCAGTGTTCCTGTAATAACCACCCTCCCTCATACAGCTCCTGGATGCTCCACACCAATTGTCCTCATGTGAATTGAACAGACAGACCAGCATGAGTTGGTTTTGGTTAGGGTTACACATTGCTACTGCAATGTTATATTCCCAAATACATCAGACAACCTCTCTTAACAAAGAGGCCAATGACAATACACATTGGTGTGAGGCAGTTTGGTTGTCCTATCTACTATAGATGGCATACTACTGTACAGTAGACTATTAGACCTGCTCCAGTTCAACCAGAGATGGCCCCAGCTATTTGATGGTTTAATGGTTAGGTCATAAGGAGAAGAACATTGCTGAGGGTGATTTTACAACTCACTCACCCTGATCCCCCTCCTCACAGAAGTGGATGTTGTTGTTGAATGCTAAATATAACCAACCTCATCAGATTCATGTGAGACAGTTTATCATGTACTCTTCTTCTGGTTTTCTAGAATGCTGTGCCATTTGACACYCGTGTTAATCATGAGAAACCAATTGCCAGTGTAAGGTCTACTAACATGCTCTAGGACCAAGCTATGGCACTGTTCCCATGCACAGTATTCAAGCTAGAGAACTTATTTGGCAGTTTGCATGCTTGAATTAGTTTTTCTGGTGAAGTTTTACAGCAATCAGTCTGACACCAGTGGAGTCTGGTGGTAGGAGCTATAAGAGGATGGGCTCATTGTAATGGCTGGAATGGAATGAATGGAACGGAGTCAAACATGTTGTTTCCATATGTTTGATGTGTTTGATACCGTTCCATTCATTCCATTCTAGCATTTTCAATGAGCCCGTCCTCCTATAGCTCCTCCCAACAGCCTCCACTGGCTGACTCTTACATCAGGGTCGTGCCCAGTTGAGAACGCTTTGRAAAGGACAACAAAAATGATTGTGTCGGTAAAGTATTACCTTTCTGTTTCACTCCATTTCAAGACATTTTTTCCCCTGCTGGACATGACCCAGGACAGCACAAGAATAGTATCACTTATCACAGAAGAACCCAGCTCATTGAAAGTCACTGTCAGGAGCTCAACAAAAAATCCTGTCTCAAGTTTCTATTCTGAATGAGAACAACAGATGTCCTAATCTCTTGTCTGCAGCCTTGGTGCCAGTTTCAGCTCCAAAATGTGGATTTTGTCATTTTCATCCTAATGTCTCTGGCCTGAGTGTATGGAGATGAGCTTTGGACGTTGGATAGAGGAGGTTCCGTGTAAGCCAAAATAGCATCCTCTGCCACCAAGGAGTCTGAATTTCGTCACACCCCGGCAATTGTGTTGTGTTGACGGTGACCCAGAAAGGCAGCATCCGAGTGGCTTGTAAACATTTTTTTTAAATGATGTGGAATGAGATCTCAGACCCAAATTAGGCTTGCACACGAGAGCAGTGGCATGTAGCATCACGGAGGGGTGCTTTCAACTGCTGTCGTACATTTATTTGACATCAACAGAGAAATGTTTTCGGGATAGCAGTTGCAAGAGGGGCATTGAGGTGCCCTACTTGGAAGGGACTCCCATCACCATGGAACAAGTGTTACTTGAATTTTTAATCCCTCAATTGTTCCTGCTGCTATTTTTAACTCTGAATCAAAAAGCAGGAAACGTTTTGATTGCACTGTACATATTTGTTGTTCATAGTACCTTGGGAAAAGTTGCTGATTAAGTTAGAATTCAGTTTCAGGAGAGACTCCCATGGTACGGACCATTTATATCGACGTGGCTTGGTGTCCACATCACCAACAAACTATCATTGTCCAAACACACCAAGAAAGTTGTGAAGAGGACATGACAACACCTTTTCCCCCTCAGGAGACTGAAAAGATTTGGCATGGGTTCCCAGATCCTGAAAAAGTTATACAGCTGCACCATCGAGAGCATCCTGTCCGATTGCATCACCGCCTGGTATGGCAACTGCTTGGCATCCGAACGTAAGTCGCTACAGAGGGTAGTGCGTATGGCCCAGTACATCACGGGGGCCAAGCTTCCTGCCATTCAGAACCTATATACTAGGCAAGTCATAGACTGTTCTCTCTGCTACTGCCCGGCAAGCGGTACCGAAGCGCCAAGTCAAGGTACAAAAGGCTCCTTAACAGATTCAAATCAGGTATTAACCATCTAAAAGTGTCAATAAAGTTAATTGAAATGAAGTTAAACATGGCTAAGATTTGACTATCCACCAGCACTTACATTGGAACTATCTCAGCATCTTTTTGAGTTGATGATGTCACAGGACTAATGTTCTTCTAAATGTGTCCGCATGCTTTCCATCCGAAACAGTTCGGGACAGTTCGTGCATATATTATGATGACATTAGGTTACATGTTTGTTTTGGTCTACTGCAAGAGTTATTTCAGCTGTTCGTGCACACCAAAACATTTATTGTAGGCAAGCTAAAGTCGGTAGCCGAAGTCTACACCCCTTCGTCTGTGATTGGTCAACAGTAGGGATTCTTCAATGAAGTTGTCATTCAACAAGAGACAACTCATTTTCATGCTCCTTTTTTCACTTGAGAAATACTGCAACAAACATTTTAGTTAGATGTAAAATTATTAGACTAAGATCTCCTCGGCAGAAACGTCAAAATTAATGACAGATAACTTGAGTTATCTTAGATTAAGTCTGACTATTTTAAGGAAGTGAATACTGGCTACGGCGTCTCAATATGGACAAACAGTACTATTGACGCTTTTTTCTRGTTTTCAAGCCAAACTGAAGCATGCTTTACACTGTATTGGGAAATGCAGTGGTTGAGTTGTGCCCCAACGAGTAAGCATTTTGCAAGGCCATTCGATGTGGAATCGAATGTGCTCCAATGGCTTTACATTTTGTTTAGATCCTTACACAATGAATGCTGTTGGTCTGGATCACCTACCTCTAATTGAATGACTGAAGTGCAGTGTTTCATTCTGGTCCAAGGGCTTTCCATATCTCCTTCTCTGTGCTACAGTGATAGGGGTATCAAGCCATGGATTCTGTCCAGAAGCCTTGAAACATTAAGCAGCGGAATCAGACTGGGGGTGTCATGGTTGGCCAGTGTTGTGGCTTAAAGAMAATGACAGAGGACTTCCTGCTCCGTTATCACTATCTCACCGCATACACCCCCCTGTCCTCTGGATTAGCAGCACCTCTACTCAAGACCTAGGATCTTGTAAAGGTGTAATTTTAGAGGGTGTTCTGTGCTATCAACATTGATTAGGATACACTCAATGCTGTAAGGTGTGTGAGCCAATGAGAATTTAAGCATCTCATTGTTGTGGCGCATTTTCTGCCCAAAGTTGTTTTGACTGTGAATTCATAACAACCTGTCAGAGAGAGAAACAACTGAAAGAAGAGTGGCTTGTCTTTCATGCTTAGGCTTCCTGGCTGCAAGAAACTTGGGATATTCATGAAGCATAATTGCGCACATGTTAATTTTTAAACAGAGGCATATCAGTTGCACATTGTTTGCCTGTTCCGTTCCTCTTGTCTTAATGAAAATTTTAGCGCGAGCAGTGGGAGAGATACATCTTCAGCCTGGGCTGGGTGGAGGTGGCTGCACGTGACTGTGCTGTCTTGGCTGGAGGCCAGCATCTTGGCAGTGTTTCAGTACTTAAACACAGGCCTGCTAAGCCTCTTTTACAAGCTGGGGACCATAAGCATGGAAAAACTTAGTTTTTTTTGGAGAGAGACCCCGTTGTCTGCAAACATACTGTCTCCATGTCTTTGAATTGCAGGCACAGCTTGTGAATTGGAAGTATAACAGCATTTTATTTGATGTTCTAAAATAATGGCACATTTGGAAGATGCTCAAATGTCTTGAAATCAGTATCACAAGTGTCTCCCATACTGCATTTAAAGTAGGCCTATGATGTAGTGTGTGTTGTAAAATGTTGTAAATGTTGTAAAATGGAAGGGAGGGATGCGTTCTCGTGTTTGTGGTAAGTCAATTCCCAGCAATACACCTCTCAGTGGTGACATGCATGTCCTTTTTTCCAAGGTGGCCTTGTAAATCCAGTCCAGTGGCGCCTATACTTATTTAAGATAACATTGAAATGTGGTTTGTTTTKATAATTTTTAATCATCCCCTTCTTCAGCAATCTGTCAATGTCCCGTGATTGTCTCTCCCCAACAATACTTGGCACATTCACTCAGCCCCAGAATTCCAACCACGCCCTCCCCCATGGCCACCGCTGAACCCACCCACGGGTTTCCTCACTGGATAAATATAACCCCGTCGTCTACAGGCACTGCGGCCACTCGCCAGTTGGGGCCTGGCAAAATCCCATGACGGTGCCTTAGGAGCCTTGTGTGCTTACGATAGAGTAAGCACAAGCAGGAGAGGAGCACTCATCTCTGTGGCCTCAGAGAACCTCACGCAGGCTAGGGCTCTTGACTTATGGGGGCTAAGCCCTGAGGAGGGACCGGGGGGAGAGGGGATAAGGGATCAGGACCCCAAATCTCTAGCCTGGGGAGACCTCCATATGTACCTCTAGGACTGTAGGTATCTCTGGGGGGTAGGATGGGGTAGGGGAGAGCAGTGGCCTTTCTTCCTGGCTTCAGTTCTGTTCTTGATATGAAATGATACAGTACATTCAGACTAGGATGTGTCCACCTCTGCCGTAGGCTTCAGTTGCCATGGCTCCTCGGTTACCATGACATCGACGTCTCCAAGTATGATCTGTGAGAGATATGAAGTCTTTGATTAGACCCAATTATTTTTGTCTTTGCATGGACTTGCCAGATACAGTAAGTATGTATTACTAAAATAGCTTATGATCAACCTAATAAGCCACTGTGTCTCACACAAAAAACTCCACATACCTCCTTAATATGATGTCGAAGAGACTGAGCTAAGATTTTGTAACTTTCGGTCAGCATTCAGACTTGTTTAACCAGACTTACTTTCTTTGCTTTGACCTCCATTAGTAGATGCTGGATTTGATGTTTTTTTATGGTGGGGGCTGGGGTGAAGTGGTGGTAGAGGTTGTAAACAAATGGGAAAGCAACATTTGTTGGCCCACACCCTGGGAAAAGCATCTGGTAGTCCATATTTTRGGTTGGGCAAGAATAACTTTAATGTGACAAGTATGCTCTGTCTTTCCCCTGTGTAGATCATGAGTCTCTGGAACACGAGGACACCCTGACGACTGAGATCACGGAGGACCAACAGCAGCCCGCCAAAGTGCCGCTCCTCCCCAAGCAGGACCTCATCAACAGCAAGAAGATCCAGGCGATGCGCAAGGACAAGGACCGCAAGCGGGCACAGGCAAAACTGCGCTCCATTGGCCCCATGGACTACTCCCCACTCCCCATTGACAAGCACGAGCCAGAGTTTGTAAGTACAAGAGTGGACAGAAGGAAAAGAGAGGAGCTAATGTTGAAGCTGTGCTGATGCTGATGTTGTTAGTGTGAAAACATCTCCAACTCTGATCCTYGGAGAGCTGACTGAGTGCAGGATTTTGTTCCACCTATGGTGCTAGCACTGGGAGCTAATATTAGTTGTGCCATTCCTCCACAGGGTCCTTGCAGGAGGAAGCTGGATGGGATCATCCAGGGAATGAAGGACACATCCCGTGTCATGGCCCTGTCCCTGTACCTRCCCAACTGTGACAGGAAAGGCTTCTTCAAACGCAAACAGGTGAGCAGTCTCCCTCTGTCATCATCCTTATACATGGTTGAACACATCAGTTATACATATTAATAATATTTATGCTTACACTGTCTCTCTCTCTCTCTCWCTCTTTCTTTAKCACCTGTCGTTGCACATCGATCGCCTCCACAGTGCAAGCCCTCTCGTGGCAGGAAGCGAGGCATCTGCTGGTGCGTAGATAAGTACGGCTCGCAGGTTCCCGGCACAGACTACAGTGGGGGTGACATCCAGTGCAAGGACCTAGAGAGCAGCAGCATCAACGAGTGAATAGGCGGCTCRGCCCCCACCCCGATCACCTGACCCAGGGCCTCACCTCCTCCTTTCCCTCCCACCTGTCTGCTTCGCCCTCCAGTCACTTTTTGAGATTTTCAAGATGAAAAAAAAATAAGACAACTAAACAAATCAAATGAATGAACGAAAGGACAGGCTTGAAAAAAGGACACCTGAAATCTTTTTATTTTTTTTGACCGTGCGCTCATCTCTTAAAAGACGGAACCCAGCAGGTTTTAAGCCCTTGTTTGACCCTCGGGCCCCTCCCCCACTAAGAGCTGGGCTCGGGCCCCTCCCCCACTAAGAGCTGGGCTCGGGCCCCTCCCCCACTAAGAGCTGGGCTCGGGCCCCTCCCCCACTAAGAGCTGGGCTCGGGCCCTTCCCACACTAAGAGCTGGGCTCTGGCCCCTCCCCCGCTAAGAGGTGGGAGCCTCACTAACGATTCATGAAAATATATACTTGTATTGATATATTTTTATAGAAACACCAAACTTTGTATGATTTAAAGCTAACATAAAATGGATGAAAAAAATAATATAAGTCACTTTGATTATAAACAGGAATGTTTTGATCTTTCACATCTATTGCTATTGAGGTGTCAGAGGAGATAGCTGGATCTTCTATTGAGGTGTCAGAGGAGATAGCTGGACCGTCTATTGAGGTGTCAGAGGAGATAGCTGGACCTTCTATTGAGGTGTCAGAGGAGATAGCTGGACCTTCTATTGANATTGAGGTGTCAGAGGAGATAGCTGGACCTTCTATTGAGGTGTCAGAGGAGATAGCTGGACCTTCTATTGATGTATCAGAGGAGATAGCTGTTCCTTCTATTGAGGTGTCAGAGAAGGTAGCTGGACCTTTTATTGAGGTGTCAGAGAAGCTAGCTGGACCTTTTATTGAGGTGTCATATGACATAGCTGGATCTTCTATTGAGGTGTCAGAGAGGATACCTGGACCTTACATTGAGGTGTCAGAGGAGATAGCTGGACCTTCTATTGAGGTGCCAGAGGAGATAGCTGGACCTTCTATTGAGGTGTCAGAGGAGATAACTGGACCTTCTATTGAGGTGTCAGAGGAGATAGCAGGACCTTCTATTGAGGTGTCAGCGGAGATAGCAGGACCTTCTATTGCGGTGTCAGAGGACATAGCTGGACCATCTATTGAGGTGCCAGAGGACATAGCTGGACCTTCTATTTAGGTATCAGAGGAGATAGCTGGAACTTCTATCGAGGTGTCAGAGACAATAGCTGGACCATCTATTGAGGTGTCAGAGGACATAGCTGGACCTTCTATTTAGGTGTCAGAGAAGATAGCTGGACTTTCTATTGAGGTGTCAGAGGACATAGCTGGACCTTCTATTGAGGTGCCAGAGGAGATAGCTGGAACTTCTATTGAGGTGTCAGAGGACATAGCTGAACCATCTATTGGCAGAAAAAAAAAATTGAGAGGGTCTTTCTGATACATTTGACTCTATCTGGGTATTTGGTTCTGTCAGAGCACTTATGAATAAGGGAACCTGCTTGGATATGTGTTACTTCACTAATTTTGTGTGAGCATGCATGTATGTGTGTGCGTGCGTGTGTGTGTGAAAGAGAAAGGGAGTGAGCTTAACACAAGAATGTCCTTTTTTTCCTCTCGCTCTCTTTTGGTCTTTTTACAACAACAACAACAACAACAACAACAACAACAACATTTATGTCTGGTGCTTGAAGTAGTCTTGAGGATGGCTTTCTCACACTAGGCTATGTAAACCTAGGTCTATGGGAGATGGAGAGTGTTTGACACAATAATCAGATCATTACAGACAAACCTATGTTAGTTGCTCATTGACTCTGTAGCTAGCCTGACATGCCAACTGTGCCTATTGTTACCATACACTGCCATGCAGGGCAACACAGAACTTAACGGAGAACACTGCCCCTACTGGTGAAGGGAATACTGACACAAAGTGCTCATACTGTCATCTGATGTGAGCTCTGCTTGGCCCAACAACCGGGACTTAAAGAATAGTGGAATGAACCGTACAGTCCCACAATAACTAACAACAGTAATTCTTTGTTTTGCTAAAGTATGGGCAAAAATTGTGAGAACAAGGATTAAGCACGTTGCGTACTTGCATTCACCAGTGAGGTTAGCTGTTTTTTTTTGTGTCTCAGTTGCTCGAGGGTGTTAGTCTTGTGTGGTTTTGTTTGTACTGTTGTGAAGTAGTAACCGCCCACTTTTGAGCCGTGTTCCTTAACCACCGGGCCTGCTACCATGGCCACCACGGCTACAGTGGAACCTTGGTGAATTACTTATGACTCTAAATTAACTCTTTTTTTTTACTAAAGAAATACAATGTACTGGTGCTTGGGAAAAAGACGTGTGTATTTTAGCCTGTAAACAATTTGAATGGTTCCATGATGCCTGGCCATCCTTATTTGAATATGAGACAGTCAAAAAAAGCTATATCCCACCTATTTTCTTCCCCCTTGGCTTGCACGCCACCCCTCCTCCTCGACAACTTGTTTTCTATACAACACAACATTACTTGCAATCGAAATGGTGAGCAGTTTTCCTTTTATTATTATTATTATTTTTCTACCTTTATTTCAACAAGAAACACAGACTGAGAACAAGGTCTCTTTTACAGCTGGGCCCTGCATGTACATGTTTACACATACAGTTTAGGTACAATGATTAAGAAACTACACAAGACAAACAAAACGATCACAGATAACACAAAAACAATACAGCAGCAGATTATTACATTTACACACAGGTTATTCCCCTAACAGCACAAGAACTTGCATTACCCGAAATAGTTACAAGCAATACAAAAAGGAATACTTCTTCCACTCAAGTGGGCATCTTTGACCACTACCTGCAGGGTCAGTTGAAAGTGTAGTTTTATGTCGCCTGTGTGCAAGTCGCAGTGCCTTCTTACATGCAAATCCACATTTAAATAGTCACGCGTACGTGACGTGGTAGCTGTCTAAGGGACGGAAACCCTGCTGAGGCTGAGAGGCCCTCGGGGTAGTAGTCCTGCCATGACGAGAGGTCTAGGTAAAGTACAAAGAAGGTAACTCAATGCGATGTGGTATAGCTCTAGTCATGTGGTATAGCTCTAGTCATGTGGTATAGCTCTAGTCATGTGGTATAGCTCTAGTCATGTGGTATAGCTCTAGTATGTGGTATAGCTCTAGTCATGTGGTATAGCTCTAGTCATGTGGTATAGCTCTAAGTCATGTGGTATAGCTCTAGTTCATGTGGTATAGCTCTAGTCAGTGGTAATAGTCTCTAGTCAATGTGATATAGCTCTAGTCATGTGGTATAGCTCTAGTCATGTGGTATGATGCTCTAGTCATGTGGTATAGCTCTAGTCATGTGATTTATAGCTCTAGTCATGTGGTATAGCTCTAGTCATGTGGTATAGCTCTAGTCATGTGGTATAGCTCTAGTCCTATGTGGATAAGCTCTAGTCATGTGGTATAGCTCTAGTTCATGTGGTATAGGCTAAGTCATGTGGTATAGCTCTAGTCATGTGGTATAGCTCTAGTCATGTGGTATAGCTCTAGTCATGTGGTATAGCTCTAGTCATGTGGTATAACTCTAGTCATGTGGTATAGCTCTAGTCATGTGGTATAGCTCTAGTCATGTGGTATAGCTCTAGTCATGTGGTATAACTCTTGCCACAAACCCATTATGAATCCGTTGCTAATCCCTCCCTGTTTTTGAATGTGAGGACAAGGAAGTCCAGAGTGCCCGTCTCTGTCTCTTATTTTCAAAAAGCACTAAAAAGCTAGAGTATTGCTTTCAAAGTTGACTGCCAATGTATTTGATTGCCAGAGAATAGGCAGGTGATGTCAGAATTTCGGGGCACATCATAGTTGAGCACGCAGACTAGCAAACTGCTGCGTCTCCCGGGAGCCGGAGAAGAGATGGACGAGGCATTACTAGCCATCAGATCCTATTCCACAGCTTGTGTGGGTGGTCGTAATTACTCTAGCCAGGCCATCAACAGACAACAAATTAGGGAGCTTGTACTCCAGCCTCAATTAAGTCTGTAGTCCAATAATGACGTGATATTATCAGTTTTCGTAATACAAATGTGTTGAATAGGATACTGTTGTTTTTAATGGCTCATAGATGAGATGCTGTGAAATCAACAATGGATTGGTCAAAATGTCAGGCCTATAGCTTTATAGCCTCAGTTACTTTGAGAGAGAATTTGTGGGAAAGAAATAAGTTACTATACCCTGCTATCCTTCACATCCAAAATGTCTTCTTACATGGAAGTGAACTCCTCCGCCTTTTGGTAAACCCCAGATAAACTAGTTTGTCCTATACCCAATGCAGCGTAGCACCCTTCCCCACCTCCACCCAGTCCACTTTGAACGAAAGCAGCTTGCACTTATAGAAGTTTAAAAAATGTCATTAGAGATATCCACAGATAACATGCAGTAAAACCGCCACCTGGGAGGAAAAACAAAACAAGCTAAACATGTAGTGTCATACAGGTTAAGGGTGTCTGCAAGGTCTTCTGGGTAATGGTTGACAGGGGCTTATGTGGTCCATGCCTGGGAATTCTATCACCAACGTCCAATAAGGATAAAGGGATAATAACACAACGTACAGTACATTAACAACCACACAACAGTCCCTCTTTCATATGTCTGCTCTCACACACAGAGAGAGAGAGAGAGAGAGAACACCATGGACAGTGGTCACGTTTAGGGGCTAGCCACACCCTCATCATGTAGGGCTCACCAATCGCATGACAGTAGACACAGTTAGGAACAGACACAAGGAGACCAGGGAAATCTGAGGAATAGGAACACAGCAAGAAGTTTAGATGTTGACTCCCTCTCCAGCTTCCATTTGAGCACCAGACCATCAGAAGCCTATTGAAGCAGTTGGCCAGCCATATGGTGTAGTCTAACGGGGCATTTTCTTAATCAAGAGTTGTCTCTTGGGTCAAAGAAAATGTGGATAAGGGCATTGAATCCTTTGGCGTCAAATTAACCAATTGACACAATTCAACCAAGCTACGAATTGTTGAAATTCTCTTTCAATTTTCTTTGCGGTATGGTGGTAGATTGAGGTGTTGGAGAGGTTGTATTGAAAGCTTATCCTCCTTTTAAAGTGCGATTTACATCTGTTTCCAACTCTAACACTGCTTTATTCAGATTCCTCATCTCCCACCTGGTTATGTACTCATACTCACAGTTCATGATACAATAGTAACTACAGCATTTATTTTTATGCATAATGTTTTTATTGATGAAATGAGACAAATTCAGTCAGTTACCTTAATAACATGTGGTGTTAACTGGCTTGTGAAAAAAAGATCCGTTGGTGCCGGAGGACAGTGACATAAAATGGTCAGCATTTGGAACTCCTCGTGCAACAACAACAACAACAACAAAAACAAAAAATATCAAACTATTAAAGTGAATATCACTGTGTAATATTTATTCAACTTGTAATTTATGTACTCTTTTAACCTTTGTCTTTTTTTGTTATGACAAAGCATTTATTTAAATAAAGTGATGTAATTCATTTAAAGTCTTGGTAGTGATGTGTTTGTGTGATGTGCATTTTGACCTCAAACCCTAAAAACGGTTTATCAAACTATCTTCCAGGTACCCCAAGGCACTAACATATTGTCACATACAAAAMATACTGTAGATTAACACATTGGGGTGTATAGATAAAGACTGGTGGAGGAAAGGAAACCCTGACCACAACAACATCAGTTCTCAGAGTAATCCTAGCTATTCAAAACAACCAATGCAAAAAGTTTCTTCTTTCTGATGTAAACTCAAATCTGGAAAAAAGAAACACAGGCACGTCTTGGTCGCTACACTACAGAATAACAATGACAAGTAAAAGCCCCATAAGCAAAGCCCTCGACCAATGAATTGCAACCTTTTACCGACACGCCCCCTGGTTAATATGGCTAGAACCAATGAAAATACTTCCTTGTTGTTGCCAGGAGCAGTGTGTATGGAGCCTAATGGTGTGGTGATCAGAGATGACATGATGAGGTCATATCTACACACACTGGCCATGACATTGGTTGCAGGTTTTACATCTTACTTTTTGCATACTACATACATTGTTAGAAAAAAGGGTTCCAAAAGGGTTCCTCAGCTGTCCCTATAGGAGAACCGTTTTTTCCCAGGTAGAACCATTTTTGATTCCGTGAAGAACCCTCTGTGAAAACAGTTATACATGGAAACCAAAAGGGTTCTACTTGGAACCAAAAGGGTTCTACCGGGAAACCAAAAGGGTTCTACCTGTAAACCAAAAGGGTTCTACATGGAAACAAAAGGGGTCTACCTGGAAACCAAAAGGGTTCTACATGGAAACAAAAGGGRTCTACCTGGAAACCAAAAGGGTTCTACATGGAAACAAAAGGGTTCTACCTGGAAACCAAAAGGGTTCTACATGGAAACAAAAGGGTTCGACCTGGAAACCAAAAGGGTTCTACATGGAAACCAAAGGGTTCTACTGAGAAACCAAAAGGGTCACCAGAAAGAAAGAGTGAGGGCAGTAGGAAGCTCTGTCATCCATTTATATACAGATAGTATTATACTTACACTCAGCTGGCCCATCCCTGGATTTAGCCTTGTTGTGAACACCTCCAAAACAAAGGTCATGTGGTTTGGTAACCACCGGTGTGGTTACTACCTCTGAGGGTTTAGAGCTTGAGGTAGTCACCTCATACAAGTACTTTGGAGTATGGCTAGACGGTACACAGTCCTTCTCTCAGCACATATCAAAGCTGCAGGCTAAGGTTAAATCTAGACTTGGTTTCCTCTATCATAATCACTCCTCTTTCACCCCAGCTGCCAAACTAACTCTGATTCAGATGACCATCCTACCCATGCTAGATTACGGAGACGTAATTTATAGATCGGCAGGTAAGGGTGCTCTCGAGCAGCTTGATGTCCTTTACCATTCGGCCATCAGATTTGCCACCAATGCTCCTTATAGGACACATCACTGGTACTCTATACTCCTCTGTAAACTGGTCATCTCTGTATACCTGTTGCAAGACCCACTGGTTGATGCTTATTTATAAAACCCTCTTAGGCCTCACTCCCCCCCTATCTGAGATATCTACTGCAGCCCTCATCCTCCACATACTACACCCGTTCTGCCAGTCACATTCTGTTAAAGGTACCCAAAGCACACACATCCCTGGGTCAATCCTCTTTTCAGTTCGCTGCAGCTAAAGACTGGAACGAGCTGCAACAAACACTCAAACTGGACAGTTTTATCTCCATCTCTTCATTCAAAGACTCAATCATGGACACGCTTACTGACAGTTGTGGCTGCTTCACATGATGTATTGTTGTCTCTACCTTCTTGCCCTTTGTGCTGTTGTCTGTGCCCAATAATGTGTGTACCATGTGTTGTGCTGCTGCCATGTTGTTGTCATGTTGTGTTGCTACCATGTTGTTGTCATGTTGTGTTGCTACCATGCTGTGTTGTTGTCTTAGGTCTCTCTTTATGTAGTGTTGTA
The DNA here is from genome assembly GCF_002910315.2 of Salvelinus sp. IW2-2015. Classification (NCBI taxonomy): domain Eukaryota; kingdom Metazoa; phylum Chordata; class Actinopteri; order Salmoniformes; family Salmonidae; genus Salvelinus; species Salvelinus sp. IW2-2015. The sequence goes on along the minus strand of NC_036839.1, from coordinate 42,545,777 downwards.
TGTAGTGTTATGTAGTGTTGTGTTGTCTCTCTTGTCGTGATGTGTGTTTTGTCCTATATTTTTATTTTATTTTTTAATCCCAGCACCCGTCCCCGCATTTTGACTTTTGGTAGGCCGTCATTGTAAATAAGAATTTGTTCTTAACTGACTTGCCTAGTTAAATAAATGTTAAATAAAATATAAAATCAAATATCTGGAATCATAAAGGGTTCTTAAAAGGGTTCTCCTAAGGGGACAGCCGAAGAACCCTTTTAGGTTCTAGATAGCACCTTTTTTTCTAAGAGTGTACAATGGGGATATCGTTTTTGACTGAGGCATTAGTTGCACTTGCCCTGGTCATGGAAAGCATTAAACACCACACCATAACATATACCCAGCGTTGATGACTACACTCTGTATTTAAAGCCCCGGGAAGATTACAAACGGTTTGTAAAATACTAAATGACTGGTTACACGTACTAATCAAATGCCATAAACTGTATACAAACTATTAAAATCAATMTTATAGACTTGAAGCATACCAGTAGTAAAGTAGTGAGGATGAATCAGGATGACGTCATTTGATATTTTTTTAAAGAATGAGTGCTTTGACCAATATAATCAGTGTGTTAATATTAAAGCCGTTAGAATGGGATAGAGACGTGAAGACAACAGGATGGGAATGGTGTACAGGATATGACTTCATTAAAGGCCTGCCCAGGGGCCAGTCACCTGGTTTTCAACACGTCGAATAGATTGCACAAGAACAAGGAAGTCATTTAACATGGGGTTTGAACTAACTTCAGGGGGAGAGAACTCAGGTGGGACTAACGTAGCTATTGAAATGGGAAAAGGGTAATTTAAGGAGCACCATCATGTTATGGAAAATTAACCTTTATCACTGCTTTTAAAGGCATAATTGACTCGCAGAGGCACACACACACACACACACACACACACACACACACACACACACACACACACACACACACACACACACACACACACACACACACACACAACACACACACACCACACACACACACACACACACACACACACACACACACACACACACACACACACATACACACACACACACACACACACACACACAAACACACACATACAACCACACACAAACACCAAACGCAGTCAAACACAAATGGATGCACACACAGGCATACACACACCTAGTCATAGTGTGTGGCAGAGGTTGTTAAGGGGTAAACAGTATGGAGTTGTTAAGGGTAAACAGTATGGAGGTTTTAGGGGTAACAGTAGAGGTTGTCTAAGGGTAAACAGTATGGAGGTTGTTAAGGGTACCAGTATGGAGGTTGTTAACGGGGTAAACAGTATGGAGGTTGTTAAGGGGTAAAACAGTATGGAGGTTGTTAAGGGTAACAGTATGGAGGTTGTTAAGGCGTAAACAGTATGAGGTTGTTAGGGTAACAGTATGCAGGTATGTTAAGGGGTAAGATATGGAGGAATTAAGTTAAACAGTAGGATTTGTTAAGTGTTAACGTATGGAGGTTGTTAAGGTAAACAGTATGGGGTGCCCCATGTTGGTATGTCAGGTATGGAAGGAATGACCATTCTGCCCATGCCAAGTCCCAGTTTGCAAAGGCAAAAGTTCTGCAAATGTGTTATAAAATCTTAGCTCTCTTTCTCGCACGCACGCACGCACGCACGCACGCACGCACGCACGCCACGCACGCACGCACGCACGCACCACGCCGCACGCACGCACGCACACGCACGCACACCACACACACACACACACACACACACACACACACACACACACACACACACACACACCACACACACCACACACACCACACCACAACACACACAAGCATTTGTGGGCTCAATAACAGGAAAGATGAGGGTATTATCAGCTCTTCTAGTACACTCCTTCCTCTGAAGGGAGTCTTGCTTGTTTCGGGGGAGAAGGCCTGGTGGAGAGGGCATTGCTTTCTCATGGCTTCCAGGAAGCGACATGACGAGACAGGGATGTTGAGGTAAGTTAGTTCTTCCCTGGGGATGCTAGGACTTGACCAGCTCCAGATGTGTGTGATTGACGCAGCGTCGGCAAATGGGCACTGAGGGTGGAGCACTTGGTACCTTGGTCCCCCCGAATAGGCSTCAGTATTATAAGGGGAAGCAGGGTAGATTTTGGGGAAGTGGGACATGTGCAGGGGATTTGATTTGTGAGGTAGTGAACATGACAATTACTATTGCCTTCCAAGAAACTGACAACCACACTTAGGGCTTTGAAGTATTCATGCCTCTTTTATTACATAATTAGACCAATGACTATGGATTACTACATCTAATTGCAACATAGGCCTCGCTACACCAAACCTGTCCCAGAACAGGGTGATTTACGTCAAGTATTTGACGTTTCTGAGGTTTATCGGCCTACAAACTCAAAGGTTTGGGAAACGTACATGCTGTGGGTCTGAAATCACATGACTTAAAGGGCTGTATACCCCAATGCTGGTCCTTTAGGACCTGCGTCCGTGAATGCCGGAACATCTGATCAAATGTCTWCCAAGAGTATCAAAACTATCAGAGGCAGGAATATGTTTGGTTGGGAAATGTTCTAGTGAAAATGTCACCTTAACTTAATTTCAACGCATTCAGTGACGTGCCATGTTCCACATCTTTCAATATTTCATAACATCAACTGTTTTTGACAACCAAAATACTGTATATACAGTAGCTTACACAGATCAGAAACACTGCTAGAGGGTGCAACCTTAAAGTCAAACATGGAGTGAAATAAGAGGAAGGAGACCCACCGATGAATGTACTTGGAAGGGCACATGGTTGTTTGCTCTGCTTAACCCTTGTGTTGTCCTTAAGGGTCAAAAATGGCCCGCCACTATGTTGAACAGCAGAGAAAACCCTTAGAAAAAGTGAAACATCGACTTTGTTCATATTTCCATGATAGCTGTACACCACCAAGGTACAAAGATTGTCTAATACCCTGACTACACCACTCGCGCGAGCATTGCAAAATACATTTTGAAATCTATGTTATTCAATTATTGCACCCAGACTGCTCGCGCMCGTCAAGGAGCATTGCCAAGGGCTAAAATAGAAGTCCTTTCTATTTCTGACGCAGATCGCGCTGCAAGTCCTGCCTCTCCRATCTCCTCATTGGTTTATAGAATCAGGTAGCCACGTGCCATCTCCTCATTGGTTATACCCACGTGGGTAATAGAAAGACGAACTGTTTTGCCAGTTGTCGTGGTAATACTATGAAAGTTTAGATGCCAATCACCATATAAGTTCAAAGATTAAAAAGCCTGGAAGGAGGAGAGATGACTAGAAACGATTCGGTTGACCGTTTTATGTGTGGATTAATTGTCGGAGTAGAGGACCTTGTGCAGGTAAAATAACAACCTAATGTTTATATACCAGGACAAATTAGCTAGCAACAGCAAGCTAGCTAAATAGAACAAATTAGCTAGCAAGTGCAAGCTAGCTAGCTAAATTGCCATAAATGTTAGATGCTTGGCCTGTCCCCAACTTAATGTTCATTGTTTCATTTGTTTTGATATTTTAACCTGCGTGTCGTGATCGCGTTTGGTGTGGGGGGACAAAATAACATTTATGCACGACGCGCAGCCTGTTTGGGTTCCGTGTAAGAGGTAATTTTTGACATGGCAGTTATAAAAATAAAAAAAAAACACAAGACACACCACACACACTCACACACACACACACACCAACACACAATGACAAATTAGAGATATTTGTGCTACTGATTGAAATCAGACAAAACTAAAACTTCCTTGTGCATGTGCAGCATCTCCCCTCCATGACCCCCCCCCCCCCCCCCCCCCCCCCCCCCGCCCCCCCCCCCCCCCCCCCCCCCCCCCCCCCCCCCCCCCCCCCCCCCGCCACATGACTCAAGTCACAGCAAATAAACAATTTCAGACAAAAAACAACATTTCAGACAAAATAAACATTTCTTGAAAGCATTGTTTTCTAATGAGGAATGCAGTCAGAGGCTATAAAGGTGCTGCAGATGACAGTCCCCCCAGTTCTCTCTTTGCTGAAGCCATGAGTGCACTTTTCAGCGCCCAACAGGTCGTAGATCAGATTTTTTCAGATGTCCAGGAGGAACAAGAGAACAATGATTTAGAAGAGGAGGATGTATCTGAAGAAGAAGARGGGGAAGAATACAAKCTAGAGCACGATGCATCATCTTCAGATGAAGAAGAAATCTCCCAAGCTGAAAGAGAGACATTTTTGTCAAAGAACAGCAAAATAACATGGTCCTTGTCACCMTATGACATCCAGGGCAGGACGGCAGCTCAAAATGTCATAAGGATGTCATAAGGACCCCAGGGCCCACAAGACATGCAGATGCCCATGCCTAGGACATTGCCTCAATGTTGTACATGTTCTTCAATCCTAGAGATGACAAATGTGGAGGGTCTTTCACACTTTCTCAAGAATGCTACGATTTGATAACCGTGAGTCAAGACCTGCAAGACGTGTGAGAGACAKACTGGCGGCCATAAGAGAGGTCTGGGAGAAGTGGGTAGAGTGTCTGCCATTACCTCTACAACCCTGGGCCTGAAGTAAGAGTGGATGATCAACTGGTTCCATTCAGAGGTACATTTTTATTTTCATATCTGTAATGTAAGTGATTTTCACTGTTCATTGTATTATGTATTGCTGTAATATCATTGATTTATGTGATTGTTTTCTGTGACACTGATACTAACTACTGATAGTAATCTCTTTTGTCAAAAGGTCGCTGTCCATTCCGGCAGTATATGCCCAGTAAGCCAGCAAAGTATGGCATCAAGATATGAGGGGCCTGTGATGCACAATCCAGCTACACTTGAAAAATGCTAGTCTACACAGGGAAGCCGACCAGTGGAGGCCCGGAGAAGAACCAGGGGATGCGGGTTGTGCTTGATGTGATAGATGGACTGAGGGGGCACAATGTCACGTGTGACAATTTCTTCACCCTTTATGAATTCAGCCAGCAGCTCCTGAAGAGGAAGATCACCATGGTTAGCACAGTTAGAAAGAACAAGCCTGCGCTCCCTCCTGCATTCCTCGCAACAATGGGGAGAGAGGCATTCACCCCCACCACCACTCTAGTTTCTTACCTCTCAAAGAGTAACAAGAATGTGGTCCTCCTGAGCACACCGCACAAAACGGCTGAGATCAGTGATCGTGAGGACAGGCATCATCCTGGACTACAACCACAACAAAGGAGGCATGGACAACCTGGACAAGGTGATTGGAACTTACAGCTGCAGGAGGATGACTGCCCGCTGGCCCCTGGTCATCTTCCATAACATCATTGATATGTCCTCATACAATGCCTTCGTGATTTGGAACAAGATCAACCCTAACTGGATGCCTGATAAGCGTAACAAGAGCGTGACAAGCGTAACATTGAAAGAAGGGAACACCTCCACCGCACAGCAGCCTCTGCAGCGCTTGTGAAAGKTGTTCAGAGGGCTGAATCTTGTCCTGATCCATCTGAGGCTGCAGCTGGGGTAGGCAAGAGGAGGAGATGCCAATTCTGTCCCCCATAGAAGGACTGTAAAACAAATACTATGTGCTGCACATGTGAGAAATACACCTGCAAAGTCCATGCACAAACACTTGCATACTGTCCTACATGTGCTAATTAGAGTTGATTGATTTATGTTCTTGACATTTTTCTTTTGTATCTATTATCTTATTTTATTCTTATTTATTGTTGTTGTTTAAACACCTTGTGGGTGGGGGCAATGGTTAAAAAAATAGGAGAAGACTCATATTTTGTAGTTGAATTCCTCATTGTACAGTATATAAGAATATTTACAAAGTTTTTACAAAGTTTGTGATGAATGACAGGCTGTTTCTTCATGCAAAATAGATTTAGGGTTTAATATTCAATTAAGCTGATTTATTTTAGGGGTTTAGTGAAGGTGGGTAATTTTGTACCCTTAAGACAAGGGAAGTATACAGAATGTTAAGACTACACAAGGGCAGAATTCCCTCTGTCACCCATAGTGTGGTTCTCCAAACACAGGGACCTGCTCTGATAGTTTTACTATGCTTTTGAGTCGCTGAGCGAGTAGGAGGTTAGCACACTAAGCGAGCTTGTCCATCGTGGCTGTTTGAGTTTAAGTTGAGAAAAACAAACCGAGCGACTAGTCTTTGACTATCTTTAGTTCTCCTCCTCCAGCCACCGGCGGGCAGTTTTGAGCCTTTCGGCCCTAAAACTAAGAGCTCATAGGGGCTTTTGCAAAAACTAGGCCTTATTTAACAGTATATGAAGTGATGATACATAACAGCACATGAACAGGTCATCACTAGATCCCTCTAGTGCACACATATCTCACGCAAGACATGATGGATGTTGCATGGTCATTCTGGTATGCTTATGGCAAGTAAAATGTCACTCGTCTGTTTGTTATTCAGCCCTGAAGGTGATCTTGCTGTGTTTTATTTTGTGAGACGCGAAGGTTGCAGTGGTCCTGTATAGTGTGTCATGTTTGTATGAGTGCAGATATGAGGTTCTCGTCGCTTGAATCTATAGTCAGTGGGAAGTAGAGGCATTCATTATGATGCTGTCTCTCACCAGTGTGGTGATCAAGTATGAGTCATATGCTGGTGTTTGGTGGTGACCGTGGCTCCAAGTAGTAGTGCGTTTATTGGGTGTTGTCTGTGTAGTACTACTGAGTGGTTGTGTGTTCTGAGTTCAGTATGAGATGGGTGAGATTTGCTGATAGAGTATTGGGTGGTACGCTTCTCCAGTAATGCTAGTCCCAGTATGAGTGGTTTGGGATGGGTGTGAGTCAGTATGAGTGTTTGCTTGTATAGTAGTATGAGAGGCTGTCGTTTGTTGTGTTATGAGTCAGTATGAGTTGTTTTGTGTAGTGCTGCGAGCTCAGTATGAGTCGTGTAGTGAGTCAGTAATGTAGTGCTGATAATGTGTGTATAGAGGACTCAGTAGGTGAGTGTGCTGAGTTGTGATCGTAGGAGTCCAGTAGAATGTCGTGTTTGCATGACTGCTGTTCTCCTCTTGCTCCTCACCCCTCCCTGTCAGCGTGAACGTGTACAGGATGGTAAGCGGATCACGTATTTACAAAGGGAGGGTGTTGCAACATCTCTTCCTTTGTACTCCTCAGAGTACTACAGCCTACCAAGTCACAGATAGCGCCAAAATGGGAGGCCCATGGGGGAGATGTGCGTGTTTCTCTCTGTGTCCCAACCTCGCTATGGGACCCATAGCCGGCTGACTCTAGGGGATCACTCAGGGAGTTACAGGGGTCCACTGACCTTCAAGCACAAGGAGAGTTAAAGGACGAGAGCGCTTGATGAGACCATGCCCGCTCCAGCACGGCCATTGGACACATCATGTGGTTTCTCACTTCACATTATACCCATCGGAATCAGCAGCCTAGAATCTGGTCGTGATAAACATATGACCAGTACCTGCACCCATACCAGTCCAGTCTATGGTTCAGCCTTTCTGACTGATAGAGATCGACTAGTATCTTGAGTGCTAATTCATTCCAAGTACTCTAGCAGGCTGAAAAGCTTTTCCCTAAGACACCCAGTAGACTGAACTCAGCCTGATAACAGCGCTCCAAGACGACCACGGAGCGTCGCACAACGTAACATTTGAAAGAAGGGAACACCTCCACCGCAACAGCAAACCATTCTGACAGCTGTTCTCAGGTGGTGAGTATGAAGGAACGACGTCTGTCTTCGAGGGAAGGGTGGCACTGGGCAGTATGCTGTTTTCGACGTAACCGGGTGATGTGTGGGTGGGATCGCATGAACTGACTAAAGGGCCGAATGGTGACACGCTGGGCGGCACCTCAAAGGGCAACAGGGAAGAGAGGCCATAGGTTAACTAGAGACCTGCTGCACTGGAAAATCTCTGCTCAAACCACCCGAGCACCTATGAGGGCGGGCCGCACGAAGGAGCGTGGTAAAACCAAAGTACTATGGATGCTGCATCCAATGTGAGAAAAGTAAGAGTAGTAGTAAGTAGTGATTAGTTGTGTGTGTGTGTGTGTAAGATAGTGTGTGATTAGTCTGTCGTGCAAATGTCGATTGTCGATCATGTGTGTGTGTGGGTGTGCTGTGTGTGTGGTAAACGCAACTGTGCATGTATGTCGCCTTATCATTGTGCTTTAGATTGGATGTGTGTGTGATTTGATTTTATGTTCTTGCATTGTTGTGCTTTTGTATCTTTAGTATATCTTGTTTTTTTGTGTTAGTAGTTTCTTTGGTTATTTGTTGTTGTTAAAACACCTTTGTGGGTGGTGGTGGTCGACTGTTGTGGTGTGCGAACGTGCAAATGTGTTTCAAAAAAAATATGGTAGGAAGTATCTGCTATATTTCTTTAGTCTGATGAGATTCCTCATCTCGAGCCCGAGAGAAGGTACTTACTTAAGAGAGTCAGTCTTCAGAGCTTAAGTTTTTATGGACCAATGTATGGGACAGACATTTCCGATAGGGTCAGAACTGTGTCTGTATGGCACAAAGGTCGTAAGGTATTTAGCCCAGGGTCTATAATATTCATATCTAGTATATTAGGCACTGATATTGTATTTGCAGTCTCACGTCTGAAGCGATATTAGTCTTGAAGGTGGGTAAATTAATTGTAACGAGGACCTTGTAGTGAAGACAGGGAAGTATACAGGAAATGTATGAAAAAGGAACTGCACTCAATCTGCACCATAGAGTGAGCGCTAGAAGGTCCGGTCTCGTCAACTGACTATAGTGTGGTTCTCCAAACACAGGGAACTAGCCTCGATAGTCTGTGTGGTATGTCCTTCGTTACTTATCGCTGAGTGTGCCAAAACCCTCCCCAACCGCAAGCGACACGGAACACACACAGCACACACAGCCACAACACACAGAAACACAACACACGACTGCAACATACACACACACACAACAACTAACACACAAAACACCTCTAATTCACGACAACACGACACACACGACACCACTTGAGCCCAGCTCTGACAAATCAATATACCACACAACGCAAGAGGATGTAGATTAAGCCCCTCTCTTCCTTTCTGCTTTCGCGTTTTTCCAAAG
>NC_036839.1:42535688-42536680 GCF_002910315.2 Salvelinus sp. IW2-2015 | reverse complement strand
AAAACCACAGGGATTGGTTTCTCTTTGTTTTCAAAGTAGGCCAGCGTCAAACTAGCGTGAAATGCAGTACACTACCAGCGGGTACAGAGAGATCTATACAGGAAACGAGCCGGAACTGTCAACATCCTCAAAGAACTGGAATCCCCCTAAACACAAGTAATTCACCAAAAGGGAAAATGGCAGCCCTAATTGCAGGTGGAACGTGGCATGGTTAAAATAGTTGGTGATGCGTTGTTAGAAGACTGGCACCATGCTGGCAGACTGGCACTGACCTTATGACCTTTTGCCAGCATGGTGCCATTCTGCCAGCATGCTGGCAGACTGGCACCATGCTGTAAGACTGGCGTTCCAGAAGGTCATCAGGTCACCCATAGTGTGGTTCTCCAAACACAGGGACCTGCTCTGATAATTTTACTCTGCTCAGAAACCTCCCCACCGGGCACACACACACAGTCACATTCTCATACATATGTTATTGTTTTGGCCAGAGGTTCAAAGAGTATGTTTGTCCTGTATTTCTTTGTTTTAGTTGCAAATTACATTGATACATTGATATGGTAGGACATGCTTGCCCGTTTGTCCTCGTATCTTCATTGGGTCAATGAGCTGTTGTGTATTGGGTGTAGTGGTGGTGGGCATGTTAAGAAGCGTGCACAGACACTACCAGATATAGTATGCCTGCCCCATCGGTGTGGAAGGTCACCGTCACCTGCCGACATGGTGTTCATGTTTATTGCCTACACCATGGTGTAAATAAAGTTACATTTCTGCCTCGTTATTGGATTGTACTTTCACCACATCATGGACGTAATATGGGTCGTCTAAGACACTCAGTGGTTGGCTGTCAGAATTGTGGACAGAAATCCAGTTCAAGGAGTGGTTAAAATAGGACAAATTAGAGCAAGACCCACCTGCTCCCACTGAACCCTACCTCCCTCCCACCAACCCTCCCCTCCCTACTTCTCTCTCCCTCCCTCCTTCCCTCCCTCCCT
>NC_036839.1:42517009-42532976 GCF_002910315.2 Salvelinus sp. IW2-2015 | reverse complement strand
AGAGGGGGTGATATAGAGGAGAGAGAGTAGAGGGGGTGATACAGAGGAAGAGAGAGTAGAGGGGGGTGATACAGAGGAAGAGAGTAGAGGGGGAGATACAGAGGAAGAGAAAGTAGATAACAGAAGAGAGATGGAGAGAGAAAGAGAGCTTGGTTGGGTCAATTTTATTGACATTTTATTCAACAAGAGATGAATTTAAATTCCATTAATTAATTGAGGCATCCTCAAAAGATTAAAGTTATCTGAACAAAATGTACAATTACCTAACCTTGTTGAAGAGAGGGGCCTACATGATACATTCATGCAAAGGCGATGTGACCTAATATGTTTTTAAGGGCAGAGCTATATCAAAAACACAAATGTGGTACTGTACACCAGAAAGAGAAAAGATCAGAAGACAATGTGTATTAAATAAAGGCAAATTAGSAACATGGTATTTCCCCTAAAGAAATCTCTAAACATGTCAAATGAACATGAAACAATTCGGTAACACTGTACCTTAAGTTGCCCCACAACCTACCTATGTAACTACACAGTAATACCTGTATGGAACTGCTTTGTAATTACATGGGTAACAGAATGCAGCGGTGTAGGTTACTATGGTAAGGCGTTGCCAACAATTCAAATTAGCATTAGCATGTAACTACATCGTCATCAATGGAATGATGCACTTAAAACAGATTAGTGTGTTTATGATATATGGACATGAACATAAAGTGTCACCCAGGGCCCATTAGTTTGGGTTCTCTATATGCCAGGGGCTTCATGTGAGGCTTTTTTCCCCACACATATTGACTGGATGCGATGAGAGAAAAGGTTTGAATAAATAGATATGGAACGCGGTATGGAAGGCAAGCAACTGCATAAACGGGAAGTTAGAACCAATTGAACCAGATGCAGTGACAGCCCCGTGTTTAGCATAGCGTTATCTCACAGCACCTATCCTGTGAATAGCTGGGGACACAGCACACACACGGTAAATACAGCTTTATGAACCCTGCTTTGAATTGTAGTATAGATAATGTCTGATGAGCGACATTGTGACTGATGAGCCCAGTCATTCTGGAACGGAGGCTAACTACCGTTTAGTCTAAATTCCACTATAGTGCCTGGAAATACGATGACATTGCTAAAGCAGACAAATATTTAGTAGGAAACAACTTTGCCATCATTAGCTTGTCGTCAAATTTACTTTAGACAGTTGGCAATGTTGTCATTAGCTAGCAAGCTTTGTCAAAAATAGCTATCATTGCTAACGTTAGCTAACTAAAATCCAGTGTTCTCCCGTCAATCTTAGCTAGCTAGCTAATGTAATAATGCATCTTAAGTCAATCTGGCAACATCAAAATGGTGACAAAAGGTTTTCCTATTAATTATTTGCCTCCTTGTGAAATGTCGTTGTATTTCCAAGCTACTGTAATACACCTTTGATGAAATCTTCATCAGAACTCATTGACAATGCATTGAGTAGAATGCTCAGTTGGGCATCAGTCCAAAGCGAATGTTCAAAACAATATTGTGAGGAAACATGCAACTCATGAATACAGACAACAACACCCCACCTACGCATGCACTTAAACAAAAACATGTAAGCTACTGTTATATATCTATAACTTGTTTTATTATTTATCTTTGGAAGTTGGACTTTAGCAAGTTAGCAAGTAGGGCACACCGATTGGTATCACCTCGTTAGTCAGTACGGGTTACACCTGAGTATTCGAAATACACCTTTGTGGTAGAGTTTATATCACTGACATCCACCTTGAGGGTTTATAAGATTGGTGGAATCATTTTGAAAGTTGCATAAACACACAAGCTTATAAATAATAAAGCCATGGACTTTAAGTTGGAAGCCTTTGTGGAAAACCCTAAATGGGAGATGCTAGATAAAAGTACTAAGGTGAATCTGCTCTTTATTGCAAAGCGTTATAGTGGCATCTGGTGATCCAAAAGCAGTAATCAAAGAGTTGATCGATACTGTTTTGGTGGAGGAGGAAATCCTCTCTGAGAGAGAGGCTGATGAAATTAGCACTACAGATAGCGGGGTGAGCCCCATAGACGTGCTACTGCGAAAGGTAGAACTAAAGGCAATAATGGACCAACGGAAAAAAGAGCTTGAAGACAAGGAAAGGGAAAGAGAACATGAGGAGAGACTACAGCACAGGGAAAGACAAGATGAGTCTGTAGCCAAACAAGAAAGACTTGAAAATGCCGTTCGATTACAAGAGAGGCCACCCAGTCAAGCCATCCTGTACACTCAACAGAGTTTGATCTTGGTCGAAACAGCCGACTTGTACCTGCCTTTCAACGAAAAGGAGGTGGACGTATATTTGACTCTGTTTGAGAGGATTGCCACATCCCTAAAATGGCCACGAGATATTTAGTCACTGCTCCTTCAAAGTGTTCTTGTGGGAAAAGCTCAGAAAGTGTACGCTGCTTTATCTCTTGACCAGAGTTCAGATTATGACACTGTTTAAGCAGCTATCCTTCGGGCTTACGAGTGGGTCCCAGAGGTATACAGACAACAGTTCCGTAAATTATGAAGACAGAATCACATTGCCATGTTGAGTTGGCAAGACAACAAGCATGTCTTGCAGATGAGTTTGTGTTGACACATAAACCAACCTTCACAAACAAAGCACCCAGTAGTAATCCCTACTCAAGAAGCAATCCAGAGAAGTCACTTAATASTGCAAGATTTTCGTCAATCTCTACAGTGCACAAAGATAAAGATCGGCAGAAAACTGTTTTTACGTGCCCACCAGCTTGTCATTACTGCCGTTAGAAAGGACAAATTGTCTTTGTGTCCTGAGGTGAAACAGAAAAATGAAAGAGAGAGAAAAAGCTATTTCTTCTTGTGGGAGCACACCAGCACATTAAGTCTCTGGTTGGAACTGGTGTATCTCCTAAACAAGATTTTGGATCGGGTGTGTATGAACCCTTTGTTTCAGACGCGTTTGTGTCTCTGCAGAGTGGAGATGCTGTTAAGCAGCCGGGAGAGATACTGCGAGACACTGGGGCAGACCGGTCCTTCATTTAGGAGGGTGTTTTGCCTTTGTCTGACACTTCAGCAACTGGTTACAGTGTGTTAGTACAAGGCGTGGAGATTGGTTGCATGAAAGTTCCTTTGTATAACGTGGAATTCAAGTCTTATCTTATTTCTGGTTCCGTTGTCGGTGGAGTGAGGCCTCGCCTACCGGTGAAGGGGGTCTCATTCATTTGGGGAAATTATTTGGCTGGAGGGAAGGTCGTGCCAAATCCTGTCATTTGTAAGGAACCCAGAGTAGAGGAACCTGATGGGTTATCAGAAAAGTACCCTAGACTGTTCCCAGCATGTGCCCTTACACGTACTATGTCTAAGAAAGTTGCAAGTAGTGTTGAGGAGAATGGCAGTGATCCCACCATGGTCGATCTGTCCGAGACGTTTATGGGTGATTCTGATTTTGCTAAACCACCTGAGTTTACCTCTCCTTTGAAAACCCCAAAGGTGAGAGAGTTTGTAGGACCACTGAAGGAAGAAAAGGTACCTACATGCGATACTTCYATGTCTAGGAAGCATTTAATTGCTGAACAGAGTAAAATAAAGTCCCTCTCCCCTCTTTTTGCTGAGATACATCCAGAGGAGAAGTTTGATGAAGTTCATGTGGGTTACTTTGACAGAGATGGTGGTCTAATGGGCAGGATGATTGGCCCAGTGTGTCTCAAGTTGTCATTCCAGTTGCGCTTCGACAAGAGATACTGAGGTTGGCTCACAATGGTAGTATGGCCATCTTGGGCTCAACAAGACGTATGAATGTATTTTGCGTAATTTCTTCTGTCCTGATCTGAAACAGGATGTTGTGGTTTACTGTAAATCATGTGGCGTTTCCCAGATTATGGGTACACCGAACCAAGCTGTACCGGTTGCACATTTGCAGTCTGTTCCTGCTTTTCACAAACCTTTCAGCAGGGTTCTGGTGGATTATGTTGGTCCTTTGCCCAAAGCAAAGAGGGGTAAACAGTTTCTCTTGACCAGCATGTGCGCTGCCACTCGTTTCCCTGAGGCCATTCCACTGAGGAAAATCACGAGAGGAAAGTTACTACGAATATTGCAAGAGTTTCCCCTTGAAATCAGACATGTCCATGGTAAGGACAACTTGATTGCTGATTGACTTTCAATGGTGGGCAGTCAATAGGTTGTGTTTTGTGTTTGGTCGGTGTGTAGCCCGGGCTCACAATTTGTTTTGACTAAACGTTTTGCTGTGTTGGAGATCAGTATTGTTTTGGTTGCACTCGTTCCATAGGGATGAGAGTTTTAGAAACCTATATTATTTTACCCCCATTTCTCAAAAATTATGAGATTTAGGCAATTACAGTGCATTCGGGAAGGATTCAGACCTCTTGACTTTTTCCACATTTTGTTACGTTACAGCCTCATTCTAAAATTGATTAAATTGTGTTTTTCCCCCTCATCAATCTARACACAATACACCATAATGACAAAGCAAAAACAGGTTGTAAGAATTTTTTGGAAGTGTATCAAAAATAACAAACTGAAATATCACATTTACATAAGCATTCAGACCCTTTACTCAGTACTTTGTTATTAAAGCACCTTTGTCGAGTTTATCTTTTTTTTTTGCATCTTAGTGGGCAAATTTCAGTGGACACTCCCATGAGTGTCTTCCAGAACCCCTCCTAGAACCACACCTGTTTTGTTTTGGTTGTTAGTGACTCTTTGTTAGCTCCGCCTTCTGTTTGAGTGACATTTTTGGTTTTCTTGACAGGGAACATAACAGCTACATTGAAAGAACCCCATGCACATAGGTTAGTCAATTTGGACCAATCCACTGCGGGGGGGGGGGGGGTGAGTGAAGGTGCTGTTATATCTTCTGCACCTGCAGGACACAGTGGACTGTGTTCCAGTCTCCATCTCCTGCTCCTCCACCATACTGCTGCAGTTCGGGTCCCCGCACCTTGGTGGGACTGGGCGATCTGGACACCCGTGAAGGGGTAACGCCACCAGCATCGCCCGCTGACCTGGGTGGAACATGTGGCACTAGGACACAAAGGGGAGAAATGAGAGAGGAAAAGGGTCGGAGGACGATGGTTTGATGGGGAGAGGGTGGAGGGTTAATGGGCCCTGGATCCAAGTTTCAGGACTGGGGCGGTTTTCAGGGGCGGGGTCGGGGGCCGGGACTGCCCTGTCCGCGAAAGAAGCGACCATCGAGGTTTTGCTTATATCTTGTTAATGGTGGTCGGTTTGGAGATCGGTATGAATGGTGTGTAGCGCTGGTGTATGGTGCTGGGACTG
The DNA here is from genome assembly GCF_002910315.2 of Salvelinus sp. IW2-2015. Taxonomy (NCBI): domain Eukaryota; kingdom Metazoa; phylum Chordata; class Actinopteri; order Salmoniformes; family Salmonidae; genus Salvelinus; species Salvelinus sp. IW2-2015. Next base: position 42,527,683 of record NC_036839.1, on the reverse strand, counting down.
GGTGTTATGGTGGTGGATGAGGGGTGTTATGGAGTGGGGCACCCTTGCGGTAGGTGTTGCCTGACCGTGCCACTTCTCTCTGCTTTCCATTCAATTCAATTCAAAGGGCTTTATTGGCATGGGAAACATACGGGTATGTTCGCTCTTTCCTCTTGCACAGGGTTTCATGGGAGCACACAGCCGTGGGAGATGAAAAATGATGCATTGTGTGTTTCACCACACAGTTTAAGAAAAACATGACGCCTCCCCCACCGAGTAACACACAACAGGGTGCTGATTGGAAAAACTGTTGAAAGACAAAAGTAGTTAAAAATGGATCAGCCGTAGGTGTAGTTTTCAAATTCAGCCAATATGTAAAAACACAACTGCCATCAGTATAAAGTGCGAGTACTGGCAAACCACTTGCTATTCTGAAAAAAGCCTCTATCAATACATACAACTATCTGTATATAAAAACAAAAAAAATAATATAATTTCTAGATTAAAAGAAAGTGATAATCAAAATCATTACTTTTGTAGGCTAGCAATAAAAATGCGGGACAACTAAAATAATAATTACAGCGACTTATTATCACGCATATTTCATGAGAGGCATAACTTATATATGATAAGGTATAAAACTCTTAATAATGTGATGAAAAATACTACATACAAAATTACAAACATTAATATGTTGCTGAATTACTTAGATATACTAATTGTAATACTTATGATAATAATTCTAAATTAATATATATTATTCAATGACATCATTATTTAAAAAATGTCATAAATACTTTTAAATCATTTACTATAATATTGTAACCTAAATGAATATTATAATTATTACTAAGTACATATCATTAGTGTTATCATCCATTATCCAATAGCTTCCACGCTCAACAATGTTATTTATCTTTGCAAATACATAACTATTTAATTACTGCACTCATTATCATCAATTATCCCCTCCAAGTATGATTCCCTCGGCAGCTTAAAGGAAAGTAGCTACCAAAATCAATACAAATTTGCAAGCGGTTAATCATCGTTCTATTCTCTCAGTCTGGGTGCCTTGACCATTTGATCCTGTCTCAGGTTCCTTTCTGCTCCAGTATACGTAGTGCATGAATTGGGCCAGTAATTCGGGCCAACCTCCAAACTTTGAGGAAATATTCGTTCTAAAATATCAACCCTTGGCTATAGTCAAATTAAAAACGATTGCTGGCACTTAAAAAAAATGTTGGGGCAATTTTTTCTTATCCACTAAAAGCACTGAATATTACCATAGAAATGAACATGAAAACCACTATGGAAATTGTTTTGGAATATTGTGGGGATATATTGGGGGAATGTTTTGGGGATTATATGGGGATGTTTTGGGAATATTGTGGATATATTGGCGATGTTTTGGGAAGATTTTGGGAGATGATGGAATATTTTTGGAGCGAAATATGTGGAGACCATATGGTTGATGTTTTGGATATATGGGATGTTTTGGGAATATTGTGGGGATATATGGGATGTTTTGGGAATATTGTGGGATATATGGGGATGTGTTTGAATATTGTGTGATAGTATTGGCGATGTTTTGGGAAGATTTTGGGATATATGGAATCTTTTGGATATTGTGGGGACATATGGGGATGGTTTGTGGGAATTATTGTGGAGATATATGGGATGTTTTGTGGCGAAATTGTGGAGATATTATGGGATTGTTGGGAATAATTGTGGGATGTTTTCGGGAATTATTATGGGAATAATATGGGGGATGTTTTTGGAATTTTTGGGGATATATGGGGATGTTTTGGGAATATGTGGGGACATTGGAATGTTTTTGGGAATGATTATGGCGATTATTGGGATGTTGTTGGGAAAGATTTGGGGATATATGGAATATTTTGGGGAATATTTGTGGAGACATATGGGGATGTTCTTGCGGGATAGTATGGGGATGTTTTGGGAATATTGGTGGGGGATATATGGTGGGATGTTTTGGGAATATGTGGGGATATATGGGATGTTTTGGAATATGTCGGGGATATATTGGGATGTTTTGGAAGAATTTTAGGGGATATATTGGGGATGTTTGGGGAATACTTGTGGGGATATATGGTGATGTTTTGGGAATATTGTGGGGAAAATATGGGGAGTTTGGGAATATTTGTGGGATATATGGGAATCGTTTGGGAATATTGTGAGACATATTATGGGGTATGTTTGGAATATTAAGTGTGGCATGGAGTATAATTGGTTGGATCGTTTTTGGTAGGGGATGGGGATATTGTGGGAATATTTGTCCAGAGAATATTTGATGGAGAAATGTTTTGGGAATATTGTGGAGATATATGGGGGATCTTTTGGAATATTGTGGATATGATATGGGATGTTTAAGGGAATATCTGTGGCGGGATGTTTTGGGGAAATTATTGATGGGGCATGTATTATTGGTGGAGTGTTTTTTGGAATATTTTGTGTTATGTTTTGGGAGTAGCTTATTGTGGGACATGATGTGTAATGTTTTGGGGTTTAATGGTGTGAAGGGTGTTTATGGTGGGGACCCTGGTAAGGCGGGAATTATTGATTGGCGGATTGATATTGGCGATGTTTTGGGTAATTATTGGGCGCAATATATTGGTTCTCAGTCTCTTTTGCTCGTATCATATTGTTGGGCGCGATTATATTGGAATATTTTTCGCGGGGAATATGTTGTGATGACATTATGGGATGTTCATGATGAGTTGGGATGGTTCATGTGAGACAAGTTTTAGGGGTTATCCATGCGCTGCGTATTTTGTGTTCTTGTTGGGAATATTGTGGGAGATATATGGGGATTGTTTTGGGAATATTGTGGGATGTTTGGGAATATTATGGGGATATCACTCGCGCCGAGATGTACTCTTTAGGGCCAAGGTGGAATGATCTATTTCGGAATACTCGATGGTGGAGTGGTTTGGATAGAGATAATTGTAAAAGGGGACTATATAAGTGGAATGTTTTGTGGGACAATACTTCATAGCGATGATATTTAAGAATAGACGGAGTGCTCGTGCCTCCCCCCGGGCCACACCATTGTGATGGGAACTACCTACCCCATGGGCGATGTTGTTGGGTAAGCTGATTTATGGAGGATATATAAGGATGAATTGGTTGGAGACAATAGATCCTACCCGCTCTAGGAAGTTAATATTTGGATACTCAGCCAGCGCGGTTACGCGGTCTGTGCAAGGTTTGTGCATTCCCAAACAACTGTCTGCAGCCCTCAGGGCCACTTGAACAAACACACGCCCTGTACCACTACCCAACAGGCCCTGGGCCCACTCTGCCCACAAAGTCGTGCGCGCAGAGGATTCGCGCATAAGACTGGAATGTAGATCTGAATGGCGCTGTCGAAAGTTGAATGACCGAGTTGTCTATCGGATAGTCTGATGATGAGAGATAAAAGACCTGCATAGCGAGGGGAATAGAGAACCAAGTTGGCCACCAGGGTACCTGCTGTGTACTGGGATTATTAGAGTGATGTGATGAATACACAGTGCGGAGGTATGTGATTTTTCAGTTGAATCCAAACTAGACTGAAGTTAAATAATTATAAATCCGGGGAACCTTGCACGAGAAATATTTCTAACGGTTTGATATGAGGGAAGGAGGAAAGGCTTTGGCGACAACTCAGTGGTATTTAAGCTAACTTTTTACTGGTACCATCTTAAACTTGCGCTGTAATAAACAAGCGGAGGCGAATCTAATGCTATATATAGAGGCAAGTGGATGTATGTATCATTTCTAATTGAAAGATAGTCCTATATGCGAGCTCAGCTTAGAAAAATATTACCTAAAACATATATAGAACATAAGTGTTCAACTCGAGATTATCAAAAGTAATGTATGATACTAAAAGTATATTAAATAAGAATAAAAAACATAATAAAATGATATACACGTTGCAAAAAGATTTTGTAGATAATTTTTAGTTTTGACAACTATGTTAGATCTTGTTTATGACATTGATTAGCTTGTTCCTCAAGATATTCTTTTTGATCATGCAACCCCTGATTGAACAGATGGTAGCCTAACAGTAGCGATCAAAAACAGGACGGACCTGCTCCATCAAACTTGCAGTCAGGGCGCGTCTGTTATCGTTGGCTGCGAGTCGTTCGAGGTGATGTAGTGCGTGCACTGACGGCAGCAAAGTTGTGGATAGAAGGGGAGAGCGGCAGTAAGAGGTGGGACGGTGAGAGCTGAGGCGGAGAGGATGCTGACCGCACGAACGGCGAGTAGATGGAGGCTAGCGGTGCCGGAAGAGCGGGATAGAGATAGGCAGAATGACGTTGTTATCTTTTAACTTCCTCAATGCTTCTGCGTTGATCAATAGCCGGAATCATCCGTTGATGCCGAGCGACATCTGGGAGGTATCGGAGGTTCATTCGAGCGGGACCGGCGGAAAACGGCAGTACCGTGGTATGTGGCTCCCAGTCCAGGATGCCGATGCGGAATATGATAATTATGATCCCAGGAATTACTAGCGAAGTGGTTGATCTGACCGAGTGTCAGGGTGATTAAACCTGTGCTCCAATAATAGGGTACATAAAAACTATCGCCTGCAGCAGTAGCAGGACAAACAACACTAATCGATAGAGATATGTATAAGAGTTACATATGGGTATCTTACAATTGGTCAACTGTGTACAAATTAATGAGCTCCGAACGTAAAATTGTTACACATTCAAACACCTTACTTTAAGGTCCTGCAGATCCTTCCAGTCCGCAGAAATTGAATGTTGGTCGGGTGTACAACAGTATGGCCAGTCCTTGCTGGTCAGCATTGAATGAACTCATTAATAAGTTAGCAAAGAAAATATTTCAATGTGCACTCAGGTTTGAACGGGTTGATCCGGTAGTAAGTGCCAGGCGGCCTCTCCGGTTTTGAGTACAAGAACTGGAAACGCTGCTGGGTTTTTTCCACACTCCAACAGTTTCCTCGTGTGTATCAGGAATGGTTCCACCACCGCAAAGGGGTACATGCCAGCCAACTTGCAGCAAAACTTTTTGGAAGCAGGGGGAGTTCAACATGGCCAGCATCCCTGTGGAACGCTTTGACACCTAGTAGAGGTCCATTCCCGGATGAATTTGAGCATTGTGTCTTGAGGGGCAAAAGGGGGGTGCACGCTATCAATATTAGGAAGCGGTGGTTCCTGAAGTTGTACACTCGAGTGCTAGTATCTGTAAAAGGCATGTGTGATATCTTATTTGGAAAGTGTCACAAAATTCTTGTCCATGTTGGCAATGTACTCTACAAAAATAGCAAGGATTTCTTCCCCTGTAAGTATACAGCTGAACAAAAAAGTATTAAACGCAACGTTGAAAAAGTGTTGGCTCCCATGTTGTCAGTGAGAGTGAAATAACAATGTTCCATAGGCACAAGTGATTTTAATTTCTCCAAATTGTATTGTGGCCAAAAGTTTGTTTTTCCATCGCGCTAATTGAGTGAGCATTGTTGGCCCGTGGGCAAAAAATTTGGGCCCGTGGAGGAATTATATTGGCCCGCAGAGACGAGATTACCAAATTTAACTGATCTAGAGCTGGCCCGCCCGGTATGTATACAGCGCATTCAGCCGCAAGTACTGACGAATCCCATAATGGCGTGCTGCTGTTGTTTTCGCGGCGCCGAAGTCAGGAACCAGACCCAGAAACGCCCTCTCGGCTCTGATGGACGGAGTAGTCATAGCAGACATAGACGCGTTACAACTGTAAGCGCGCTATTCCCTTCCCAGAAGAGATTGGCGGTGTTAAAAGAAAGCAGAAGAACAGGAGACGTTTCTGGATCAAGTGGTGAGCAGAATATCTTATTACATATGGTAAAAGACAACACGTTTGTATCTGTGTTTGTTGGACGCAACGTGAAGAGGCTGTAAGATAAAGGAGTAACAACATTATACGACACTTATGAAGACGATAACACCGATGACAAATACTAAGGAGCCTGGACATGCGACTCAGAAGGAGCCAGAGAAGGTAGAGGAGATGGAAAGAAGTTTGGATTTTCACAACAAATGATGTTCAAAAAAGCCCACATCACAAGTTGAGGGCTGCTGTAAAGGCTAGTTATTATAGTGCAGCAGAGATCGCCAAAATCAGCCGTCCCTTTAATGAGGGAGAGTTCGGAAAAAAGTGCCTGATGAAAGTTTGGACCGCTATTATGCCAGAGAAAAAAGCAAGCATTTTCAAACGTGAGCCTGAGCAGGAACACAGTAGCTGATCGCACATGTATCTTGCCACCAATCTGTATGACCAGCTGATGGAAAAGGGAAGAAGGATTATCGTTGCGTGTCTCCGCTCGATGTGGATTCGAGAGCTGCGATCGCAGTCATGGTAAAAGTTATTTGGATTTGTGGAAAATTCAGAAGCTGCAAAGTGGTGAGAAAAAGAGGCATACGATTTTTATTTTTTATTATTTATTTAATAATGAATGGCCATTGATGTGTGTTTTTCATTTGAAATTCGATTTTGCATGTCTCCACTATTTAAATTATATATTGTGTATGTAATAAGCGATGGCTTGTTCCATATTCAATGTTAAAGCAAAACTTGTTTGGGTCCATATTAAAAGGTTCATTTGTCAATGTTTTGGCTCCGCGGACTTTGTTCAGGTTTTTAGCATTTTGGCCCACTGGGTATTTAGTTTGACACCCCTGGGGTCTGGAAAATGTTGCAGTTTTTGGCCACACAACACAATAGCCACAGATGTCTAACAGTTTTGAGGGAGACCTGCCAATTGTCCACCAGAGTTGTATGCCAGATAATTTAAATAACGTTCATTTCTTCTACCATAAGGCCACCTACAATGGGGTTGTTTAGAGAATTTGCAGTAGGGTCCAACCTGCGGGATCGTCTGAGACCAGAAACAAGCATGATGAAACTGAGAGGGTATTTCTGTCTGTTATTTTAAAGCCCTTTTTTGGAGGAATAAACTAATTTGCTGATTGGCTGGGCCTGGCCCCTTGCCCAGGGTCAAATTCAAATCAAATCAAAGATCAAATGCAAATCAAAACAAATCAAATTATTATTAGTCAACATAACACATGGTTAGGCAGATGTTAATGCGAGGTATGTAGCGAAAATGCTTGTGTTCTAGTTCCGACAATGCAGTAATTAACCAACAAGTAATCATAACCTAAAACAATTCCCACACCTACTACCTTATACACACACACAAGTGTAAAGGGATAAAGAATAGTACATAAAGATATATGAATGAAGTGGTGCGTACAGAACGCGAATGGCAAGATGCAGTAGTGCGTATTAGAGTACGTATATTTCATATGAGATGAGATACTGTAGGTATGTAACATAAAGTGCATAGTTTTAAGTGGCTAGTGGTACATGTATGCTACATTAAAGCATGCGCAAGATGTTTTTTACAGTAAGATGATTAGCAGTAGCAGTAATTATACATATGAGATGGTAATTGTAGGGTATGTAAACATTATATTAAGCTGGCATTGTTTAAATGGCTAGTGGTACATTCTTTACATAATTTCCATCAATTCCCATTTTTAACAGTAGGCTGGAGTTGATCAGTATGTTGGCAGCGGCGCTAAATGTTAGTGGTGGCTATGGGTTTACAGTCGTGATTGGCCTTGAGATAGAAGCTGTTTTTTCAGTCTCTCGGTCCCTGCTTTGATGCACCATGCTACTGACCTCGCCATTCTGGATGATAGCGGGGGTTTGAACAGGCAGTGGCTTGGGTGGTTGTTGTCGTTGATGATCTTGTATGCCTTCCTGTGACATCGGTGGTGGTGTAAGTGCCTGAAGGGCAGGTAGTTTGCCCCCGGTGATGCGTTCTGCAGACCTCACTACCTCTGGAGAGCCTTACGGTTGTGGGCGGAGCAGTTGCCGTACCAGCCGGTGATACAGCCCGACAGGATGCTCTCGATTTGTGCATGCTGTAGAAGTTTGTGAGTGCTTTTGGTGACAAGGCCGAACTTTCTTCAGCCTCCTTGAGGTTGAAGAGGCGCTGCTGCGCCTTCTTCACAACGCTGTCTGTGTGGGTGGACCATATTCAGTTTGTCCGTGAGGTGTACACCGAGGAACTTAAAACTTTCCACCTTCTCCACTACTGACCCGTCGATGTGGATAGGGGGGTTGCTCCACATCTGCTGTTTCCTAAGTCCACAAGCACTCTTTGTTTTGTTGACGTTGAGTTGTGAGGTATATTTTCCTGACACCACACTCCGAGGGCCCTCAACCTCCTCCCCTGTAGGCCGTCTCGTCGCTTTGTTGGTAATTCAAGCCTACACTGTTAGTGTCATCCGCAAACTTGATGATTGAGTTGGAGGCGTGCATGGCCACTGCAGTCGTGGAGTGAACAGCGGGAGTACAGGAGAGGGCTCAGAACGCACCTTGTGGTGGCCCCAGTGTTGAGGATCAGCGGGGTGGAGACTGTTGTTACCCTACCCTCCACCACCTGGGGGCGGCCCCGTCAGGAATCCAGGACCCAGGTTTAGCACAGGCGGCGGTTCGAGACCCAGGCGCTCGAGCTTCGATGACGGAGTTGGAGGGTACGTATGGTTGTTAATGCTTTGAGCTTGTTAAATCGAAATGAACAGCTTCTCACATGGTATTCCTCTTGTCCAGATGGTGATTAGGGCAGTGTGCAGTGTGGTTTGCGAATTCTCGTCTGTGGACCTATTTGGGTCGGGTAAGCAAAATTGGAGTGGGTCTAGGGTGTCGGTAGGTGGAGGTGATATGGTCCTTGACTAGTCTCTCAAAGCACTTCATGATGACGAATGAGTGCTACGGCGTGGCGGTTAGTGTTGTAGCCTCAGTTACCTTAGCTTTCTTGGGAACAGGAACAATGGATGGCCCTCTTGAAAGCATGGTGGGTGGGAACAGCAGGACTGGGGATAAGGATTTGACTGAATATGTCCTGTAAACACCCCAGCACAGCTGGTCTGCGCATGCTCCTGAGGACGCGGCTGGGGAATGACCGTCTGGGCCTGCAGCCTTGCGAGGGTTAAAACACGTGTTTAAATGTTTACTCACGCTCGGCGCAGTGAGGAGAGCCGCAGGTTTGGTAGGGGCCGATGTCAGTGTGGCACTGTATTGTCCTCAAAGCGGGCAAAAAAAGTTGTTTAGCTGTTCTGGGAGCAAGACATCCTGGTCCGCGACGGGGCTGGTTTCTTTTTGTAATCCGTGTATTGACTGTAGACCTGCCACATACCTCTTGTGTCTGAAGGCTGTTGAATTGCGACTCGATTTTGTGCTCATGTACTTGGGACTTACCTGTTTGATTGCCTTGTCGGAGAGAATAGCCTACACTGTTTTATTCGGTTCATTGCCTTCCGGTCACCTTGCCCTGGTTAAAAGCAGTGCTTTCGCGCTTCAGTTCACGCGCAATTGCTCGCCGTCAATCCACGGTTTCGGTTTGGGAATGTTTTATCGTTGCTGTGAGTACGACATCGTCAATGCACTTCCTAATGGAAACTCGCTCACCGAATCAGCATATTCTGAATCAATTATTGTTTGGTTGGGACGCAATGCGGCAACATTTATTCCAAATCCGCGTGATCGAAACCAGTTCTTGAAGCGTGGATTCAGACTTGGTCGGACCAGGCGATTTGAAACGACCTGAGCGCGGGAGCTTTTTGTTTTATGTTTCTGTTTTGTAGGCTGCGAATCACAAAAATGGAGTCGTGTCAGCTTTTCCGAAAGGGGCGGGGGAGGGCCTTATATGCGTCGCGGAATTAGTATAACGAATTGATCTAGGGTTTTTCAGTCCTGGTTAGCACAATCGATATGCTGATAGAATTTAGGGAGTTTTTGTTTTTAGATTAGCCTTGTTAAAAATTCCCCAGCTACGATGAATGCAGCCTCAGGGTGTGTGGTTTCCAGTACAAAAGAGTCAGATAAAGTTCGTCAGGGCCATGATGTTGTGTTGCTTTGGGGGGAATATATTACGGGCTAGTGATTATGATTGAAGAGAATTCCCTTGGTTAGATAAATGCTCGGTCGACATTGATTGTGAGAGTTCTAGATTCAGGGTGAACAGGAATACTTGAGTTCCGTGTGGTTGTTATGGATGATCACACCACGTCTTCGTAATCATGAAGGCATACCCCCCCGCCCCTCTTCTTACCAGGAAAGATGTTTGTTATCTGTCAGGCGGCGATGCAATGAAGAAACCAGCGGCTGCACCGACTCCGTTGCGTTCTCTTGAGTTAGCCATGTTTCCGTGAAGCAGAGCACGTTGCATCCCTGATGTCTCTCCTGGAATGCTACCCGTTTGCTCGGATTTTCATCAAACCTTTATCTGTCAAGAGACTGGACATTGACGCGAGTAGTATGCTAGGGATGGAGCGCGCATGTGCCCGTTCTCCGAAGCCTGAAACACGAGGACCGCCTCGTTTGCCCCTTTTACGGCCGTTCCCACAGGGTCGCCGGCTGGGGATCAGAATCCATTGTATTGGGTGGGAAGCAAAACACTGGGATCGTTTCGCGAAAGTCATATGTCCCTGGTGAAGGAACGATGATGCAGTTGGACGTTAATCGTATAGTCAGTAGTTCCTCCCGACCTGTATGTAATGAAACCTAAGATTACCTGGGGAAGCGGATCAGTGTACCGATTAAGAAATAACACATAAAAAAAACAAAATACTGCATATTTTCCAAGGAACGCGAAGCCGAGGCGGCCATCTCTTT
>NC_036839.1:42515967-42516984 GCF_002910315.2 Salvelinus sp. IW2-2015 | reverse complement strand
GTGTGTGTGTGTGTGTGTGTGTGTGTGTGTGTGTGTGTGTGTGTGTGTGTGTGTGTGTGGATAAAAAAAAAATCACAGCAACATTGTTTTTCTTCAACCATTTTCAGTTGACCCCTTTACCAGAATGAGTTGAGCTAACAAGGATAAATTGCATTAAAACATATCAACGATTTGAGACTTACCTGTTTGAGATTGTACTGGCCTATCTTTTCACAGTTGGGGAATTTGAGTTGGTACAGATTCTCAACTGGTCCCCTGTTATCATGGAAGCTCATCTTGGAGATCTCCTCCAGCACCTTGTCCATCTCCTGTTTACAAGGGCCCTAAAAAGCACCGACCAAATACAAAAGTTCAGAAATAGACCATCACCATCACCAGGCAGGCCTACTGTGTTGTGACTTTGTACTGAGGTAGCTAAGGTCCACAATGGGTCAGGTACAATACCAATAAACGCCCAAGACATAGGAACACACAATCACTCACGGAAGGAGAAAAAACAACTCTCCTTACTTTTCCTACAACACTGTACACACGTGAATAAACTGAGGAAAACCTCAACGAGCAACATGAAAATAATCCCGCACAAACCTAAGCGGGAAACAGGGGTAAATATACACACAGAAATTAAAGCAAATGAAAACCAGGTGTGAATGAACCAAAGACAAAACAAAAGGAAAAATAAAAATGGATCGGTGATGGCTAGTAGGCCGGCGACGCCGACCGCCGAGCACTGCCCGAACAACGAGAGGAACAACCTTCGGTGGAAGTCGTGACAAACTGTAAGATATTATTATCTGTTATGGCAGCAAGTTGTCTCCATGACTGTTGAACTTAGACATTCAAGTCAGCACCATCCAGTAAATAAAGGATTGCATTGTATGACAGGTGTCCAGAGTAACAGAGCTGAGGGCTGAGAGTTTGTATGACAGGTGCCCAGCGTAACAGAGCTGAGGGCTGAAGGTTTGTATGACAGGTGTCCAGAGTAACAGAGCTGAGGGCTGAGGGTTTGTATGACAG
>NC_036839.1:42507929-42511466 GCF_002910315.2 Salvelinus sp. IW2-2015 | reverse complement strand
AGCCCTCAACTCTGTTACGCTGGGTCACCTGTCATTACAAAACTCTCAGCCCTCGACTCTTTACGCTGGGCACCTGTCAACAAACCTTCAGCCCCCAGCCCTGTTACAGCTGGGCACCTGTCATACACAACTCTCAGCCCACCTGTCGGGGCACCTGTCATACAACCTTCAGCCCCTCACTCTGTTACGCTGGGCACCTGTCATACAAAATCTCACCCTCCAACTCTGTTCAGCGGGCACTGTCATACAACCTTCAGCCCTCAGCTCTGTTACGCTGGGCAACCTGTCATACAAACTCTCATCCGCTCGTACGCTGGCACTTCTAAAACGCCTCGCTTGTTACGCTGGCACCTGTCATACAAACTCTCAGCCCTCACGCTCTGTTACGCTGGCGCACCGTCATACAAACCTCAAGGCCCGCGCTTGTTACGCTGTGGCACCTTGTCAGACAACCTTCAGCCCTCAGCTCTGTTACGCTGGCACCTGTCATGTACAACCAGCCCACTCTTAGCGCGCCTGCAACACGCACGTCTGTTACGCTGGGCATATACAAATTCAGCTCACTGACGCTGAACTGTCATCACATCTCAGCCTCGACGCTCTGTTATCCTGGGCACCTGTCATACACCAACTTCAGCCCAGCTCTGTTACGCTGGCACCTTGTCATAACCTACCAGCGACGGCTGTTCAAACTAGCCTCTCAGCTCTGTTACGCTGGGCACCTGTCATACAAAACCTTCAGCCCTTAGCTCTGTTACCTGGGCACTGTCATACAAACCTTCAGGCCGCAGCTCTGTTACGCTGGGCACCTGTCATACAAACCTTCAGCCCCGCAGCCTGTTCCGCTGGGCACTTCATAACAAACTTCAGGCAAGCTCGCAGCTCTTGTTCCGGCACCTGTCATACAACCTTCAGCCCTCAGCCTGTACGCTGGGCACCTGTCATACAAACGCCTCACCTCAGCTCTGTTAGTGGCATCATACAACTCCAGCCTCAGCTCTGTACGCTGGGGCACTGTCATACAAACCTCAGCCCAGCTTTACGCTGGCACTGTCATACCAAACTCTCAGCCTCAGCTCTGTTACCGGGCACCTGTCATAACAACCTTCAGCCCTCAGCCTGTAGCTGGCACCTGTCATAGACAAACTCTCAGCCCTCAGCTCTGTTAGCTGGGCACCTGTCATACAAACCTTCAGCCCGCACGTCTGTTACGCTGGGCACCTGTCATACAAACCTTCAGCCCTCAGCTCGTCGCGGGCACCTTGTCATACAAACTCTCAGCCCTCAGCTCTGTTACGCTGGCACCACTGTCATTACAAACCTTCAGCCCGCAGCTCTGTTACGCTGGGCACCTGTCATACAAACCTTCAGGCCCTCAGCTCTGTTGACGCTGGGCACCTGTCATACAAACCTCAAATGCCCTCGCTCTGTACGGGCTGGGCACCTGTCATATCAAACCTTCAGCGCCTCAGCTCTGTTACGCTGGGCACCTGTCTACAAACTCTCAGCCCTCAGCCTGTTACGCTGGACACCTGTCCATACAAACCTTCAGCCCCTCATGTCTGTTACGCTGGGCTTCTGTATACAAACCTCAGCCCTCAGCTCTGTTACTCTGGACACTCTGTCATATCAAACCTCACCCCTCAGCTTGTGGTACGCTGGGCACCTGTCATACAAACTCTCAGCCTAAGCTCTGTTAGCTTGGACACCTGTCATACAATGCAATCCTTATTTACTGGATGGTGGGACTTGAATCGTCTAGTCTAAACAGTCATGGAGGACCAACTTGCTCTCATAACAAGATAATAATATCTTACAGTTTGTCACGACTCTGCCAACACGTAAGGTTTTCTCTCGTTGTTCGGCATGTGCCTTCGGCGTCGGCGTCCGCGCTACTAGCATCACCGTCCATTTTAATTGTTCCTTTTGTTTTTGTCTGTTTGTCAGTCACACTGGTTATTCATTTGCTTAATTTCCCTGGTGTTATTACCATGCCCTGTTTTCCCGCTTAGGTTTTGTGCGGATTATTTTCATGTTGCTTCGTGAGTTTCCTCAGTTTATTCACTGTTGTAAGTGTTGTAGGAAAGTAAGGAGAGTTGTTTTTCTCTTCCTGGAGTGATTGGTGTGTTCCTATGTCTGGGCGTTTATTGGTATTACGCTGACCCGCATTGTGGACCTCTTAGCACCTCAGTACAAAAGTCACAAACCAGTAGCCTGCCTGTGATGGTGAATGTCTATAGTTCTAACTTTTGTTTTGGTCGGTGCTTTTAGGGCCTTGTAAAACAGGAGATGGAAATGCATGGAGGAGATTCCAATGACTTCCCATGATAACAGGGACCATTAGAACTGACCAACTCAAATTGCCCCCAAACGTGAAAGATAGGCAGTAATCTAACAATAGGTAAGTCCAAATCAGTGATATGTTAAATGCACTTATCTCCTGTTAGCTCAACTATTCCCGGTAAATCGGGTCAACTGAAAATGGTGAAGAAAAACATGTGCTGTGATTTTTTTTTTATCACACATCACATCGACACACACACACACATACAACACCCAACAACTCACACACACCACACACAACCACACACAACACACATGAAGGTTTGTATGACAGGTGCCCAGCGTAACAGAGCTGAGGGCTGAGAGTTTGTATGACAGGTGCCCAGCGTAACAGAGCTGAGGGCTGTAGGTTTGCTCTATATTGTACAGTAGTGTATCTGACAAGCGTCATAGTGGGTCAAAGTGGGTCCTCTGATGGCTTGGCCTGGGAGGAGTGGGGCATGGCCTGCCAGCGATCTTATTTGAATCTTACAATACCATATGGATGCGTAGTTCTAACACAGGCTCCTCTAAACTTAAGTCTTCTAATCTCTAGTTGGAGAAAATGATGATCTCACTATCTACCTCATACTCTGAAAACTCATGGAAACAGAAAACCCATCTTTAACCATTCCAGCAAACCCCAGGCTGTAAAAATAGTGAATCTTCAGATTAGTTGTCCCTCTGCATACCCACAACTCGGCTCTGGTATTTCTACTTTGGAATAGAAATGTATTGATGGTCAAAATGCTGTCTATTTTTGACGGTATTTCGCAACAGTTATACCAATTGCAGTATTAAAAGAAATAGGGCCAAATTAATGAGAATCATTTATTTGAATAAATAACAATCTGTGTGAGCGTGCGTCCAGGCGAGGGCACTGCCGTACCAAATACCATGCCGACCAGGGTCACCACTGGCCTCTGCATTAAGGCCAGTATTCAATCAACTACGGAGAGTTGAATTACAAATACCATGCAGACCAGGGTCACCACTGGCCTCTGCATTAAGGCCAGTATTCAATCAACTACGGAGAGTTGAGTTACAAATACCATGCAGACCAGGGTCACCACTGGCCTCTGCATTAAGGCCAGTATTCAATCAACTACGGAGAGTTGAGTTACAAATACCATGCCGACCAGGGTCACCACTGGCCTCTGCATTAAGGCCAGTATTCAATAAACTACGGAGAAGTTGACATTACAATACCCACTC
>NC_036839.1:42498928-42507904 GCF_002910315.2 Salvelinus sp. IW2-2015 | reverse complement strand
TTCTTCTATGTGGGGAGCACACCAGACATTAAGTCTTCTGGTTGAGAAATGGTATCTCCTTAAACAAGATTATTTGGATTCGAGTCGTGTTATGCAACTCCCTTTGTTTCAGACGCGTTTGCGTCTTCTGCAGAGTGGAGATGCTGTTAGATGCAGTCTTTCGGCCTGGAGAGAACTGCGGAGACACTGGGGCAGGCAGACCGCGGTTTCTTGGTAAGAGCCGTGTTACTAGGTGTTGTGCCTTTCTAGTCTAGCAACTGAATTCAGCAACTGTTACAGTGTGTTAGTTACAAGGCGTCTGGAGATTGGTTGGCATGAAAAGTTTCCTTTGTTATCAACGTGGAATTCAAGTCTTATCTATTTTTCTGGTTCCGTTGTCGTGCAAGTGAGGCCTTACGCCTAGCGGTGAAGGGGGTCTCATTCATTTTGGGGAAATTAATTTGGCTGCGAGGGATAGGTCGTTGCCAAAATCCTGCTCCATTTGTATAGGAACCCAGAGTAAGGAACCATGATGGTCTAGTCAGAAAAGTACCCTCTACAGACTGTCTGCCCAGCAATGTGCCTTACACGTACCTATATGTCTAACGAAAGTTGCAAAGTAGTCGTTGTAGAGAACGGCAGTGACCCCACCATGGGTCGATCTGTCCGAGACTTTATGGGTGATTCTGATTTGCTAAACACTGAGTTTACATCTTCCTTTTGAAAACCCCAAAGTGAGGAGAGTTGTGTAGACCACTCGCCAAGCAAGCGAAAAGGCCTACATGCATACCCCGATTACTTCGAATGTCTGAAAGCATTGAATTGCGCTGAACCAGAGTAAAATAAAAGCCCTCTCCCTCTTTGCTGACGATACATCAGAGGAGAATGTTGAGAGAAATTCATGTGGGTTACTTTGACAGAGAATGGTGGTCCTATATGGGCAGATGATGGCCCAGTGTGTCTCTAAAGTTGTCACTATACCAGTTGCGTTCGACAGAGATCTGAGAGTTGGGTTCTCACCAATGGAGTATCCATCTTGCTCAACAGAGACTATGAATGTTTTTGCGTAATTTCTTCCTGTCCTGATCTGAACACAGGATGTTGTGGTTGTACTGTAAACATGTGGCGTTCCCAGATTATGGGGTTACACCTAACAAGCATGTGTATCGTTGCACATTGCAGTCTGCTTTCCTGCTTTTTCACAAACCTTTCAGCAGGGTTCTGAGTGGAATTATGTTGGTCCTTTGCCAAAGCAGAGGGGTGAAACAGTTTCTCTGGACCAGCATGTGCTGCTGCCGACTCGCGTTCTCCCTGAGGCCATTCCACTGAGGAAAATCACGAGAGGAAAGTTACACGAAATTGCAGAGGGTTTCCTTGAAACAAGCATGTCCATGGTAAGACAACTTTGATATGCTGATTGACTTTCAATGGTGGGCAGTCATATAGTTGTGTTTTGTGTTTGGTCGGTGTGTAGCCCGGGCTCACAATTTGTTTTGAACTAAACGTTTTGCTTGTGTGGAGATCAGTATTGTTTTGGTTGCACTTTTCCATAGGGATGAGAGTTTTAGAACCTATATTATTTACCCCAATTCTCAAAAATATGAGATTTAAGCGCACTTAAGATGGCATTTCGGGAAGATTCAGATCCTCTACCTTTTTTCCACTCTTTGTTACGTTACCACCTCATTCTAAAATTGATTTAAATGTGTTTTTCCCCCTCTCACCAATCTACACACATATACACCATAATGACAAAGCAAAAACAGGTTGTAAGAATTTTTTTTGGAATGTTAATCAAAATAACAAAACTAAATATCATTTCTACATAAGCATTCAGACCTTAACTCAGCTCTTTGTTATTAAGCCCTTGTCGAGTTTATCTTTTTTTTTTGCATCTATAGTGGGCAAATTTCCGTGGACACTCCCATGAGTGTCTTCCAGAACCCCTCCTAGAACCACACCTGTTTTGTTTTGTTTTCTAGTGACTCTTGTTAGCTCCGCCTTCTGTTTGAGTGACATTTTTGGTTTTCTTACAGGAACATAACAGCTACATTGAAAAGAACCCCATGCACATAGGTTAGTCAATTTGGCACAATCCACTGCGGGGGGGGGGGGGGTGAGTGAAGTGCTGTTATATCTCTGCCACCTGAGGACAGCAGTGGACTGTGTTCCAGTCTCCCATCTCCTGCTCCTCCACATACTGGCTGCAGTTCGTCCCCCCGCAACCTTGGTGGACTGGGCGATCTGGACACCCGTGAAGGGGTTAACGCACCAGCACTCGCCCCGCTGACCGTGGGTGGACATGTGGCACGGAACACACAGGGGAAAATGGAGGAAAGGGTCGAGGACGATGGGTGATGGGGGAGGTGGAGGGTAATGAGGCCTGGATCCAGTCAGACGGGGCGTTTTCAGGGGGGGTGGGGGCGACGTAACAGAGGGCGTTCTGCATTTGGATGCCGAGATGAGGTGCAGATGGAGGGGTGAGGCTCTGCCCCCCAATAACAGCCATCCTCATGTCATGCCCCCCACCCCCCTGTGTCCACCACCCCTCCCCCGCGCCCCCCCATCCCCCCTGTTGGAGACCTCCCTCTCTACCCCGAGAATGAGGTCATAACTCTACTTCACGGGACTAGATCCGGGGATGGGGACATAGGGAGGAGAGAGAGCCAAAAACACATTTCATTTTTTCCTTCAATGAGAAAGAAGAAAAAGTGACAGTTACAGTATTAACCGGAGGAACAAGATGATTAACGAACGTTAAGTGTCGTTGGAGGTGCAGTATTTTTTGAGACCTGGGAACCGAGGTTTTGCATATAATTCTCTCTCTCTCTCACAACTTCAGACAGATGCCTGTGGCTGTATGTTCAGAATAACAGGTATGTCATATCATTGTTTTGACCACATTTTAAAAATAGTGGGTCGTTCCAGCAACAAAAGACAAGCTTGCAGAGGAAACTGAGAAAATTCTCATTGGTAACCATTGTTTTGACTGGTGTAGTGCTGGCTACAGTCTGTCTGCAAACATTACCTTGTAACTCTGTTAAAAACATCACCCCATTCTCGGCATAGGGTGGGTAGGGTGTGCGCGGCGGGTAAGGGGTATACTTTTACACACACACTGGGCTCTACCTTTGTGTGTGTTGTGGTGTGTTGTGTGTGGTGTGTGTGTGTGTGTGTGTGTGTGTGTTGTGTGTGTGTGTGTGTGTGTGTGTGTGTGTGTGTGTGTGTGTGTGTGTGATGTGTGTGTGTGATAAAAAAAAAATCACAGCAACATGTGTTTTTCTTCAACCATTTTCAGTTGACCCCTTTACCAGAATGAGTTGAGCTAACAAGGATATAAGTTGCATTAAACATATCAACGATTTGAGACTTACCTGTTTGAGATTGTACTGGCCTATCTTTTCACAGTTGGGGATTGAGTTGGTACAGATTCTCAACTGGTCCCTGTTATCATGGAAGCTCTCTTGGAATCTCCTCCAGCACCTTGTCCATCTCCTGTTTACAAGGCCCTAAAAAGCACGACCAAATACAAAAGTTCAGAAATAGACCATCACCATCACCAGGCAGGCCTACTGTGTTGTGACTTGTACTGAGGTAGCTAAGGTCCACAATGGTCAGGTACATACCAATAAACGCCCAAGACATAGGAACACACAATCACTCACGGAAGGAAAAAAACAACTCTCCTTACTTTTCCTACAACACTGTTACACACGTGAATAAACTGAGGAAAACCTCAACGAGCAACATGAAAATATCCCGCACAAACCTAAGCGGGAACAGAGGGTAATATACACACAGAATAAAGCAAATGAAAACCAGGTGTGAATGAACCAAAGACAAAACAAAAGGAAAATAAAAATGGATCGGTGATGGCTAGTAGCCGCGCGACGCCGACCGCGAGCACTGCCGAACACGAGAGGAACAACCTTCGGTGGAAGTCGTGACAAACTGTAAGATATTATTATCTGTTATGGCAGCAAGTTGTCTCCATGACTGTTGAACTTGACATTCAAGTCAGCACCATCCAGTAAATAAAGGATTGCATTGTATGACAGGTGTCCAGGTAACAGAGCTGAGGGCTGAGAGTTTGTATGACAGGTGCCCAGCGTCAGAGCTGAGGCTGAAGGTTTGTATGACAGGTGTCCAGAGTAACAGAGCTGAGGGCTGAGGTTTGTATACAGAAGCCCAGCGTAACAGGCTGAGGGCTGAAGGTTTGTATGACAGTGTCCAGCGTAACAGAGCTGAGGGCTGAGAGTTTGTATACAGGTGCCCAGCGTAACAGAGCTGAGGGCTGAAGGTTTGTATGCAGGTGCCCAGTCGTAACAGCTGAGGGCTGAAGGTTTGTATGACAGGTGCCCAGCGTAACAAGATGATAGGTTTGTATGACAGGTGCCCAGGTAACAGAGCTGCGGGCTGAAGGTTTGTATGACAGGTGTCCAGCGTAACAGAGCTGAGGGCTGAGAGTTTGTATGACAGGTGCCCAGCGTAACAGAGCTGAGGTGTAAGGTTTGTATGACAGGTGCCCCAGTAACAGAGCTGCGGGCTGAAGGTTGTATGACAGGTGCCAGCGTAACAGAGCTGAGGCTGAGAGTTTGTATGACAGGTGCCCAGCGTAACAGAGCTGAGGGCTGAAGGTTTGTATGACAGGTGCCCAGCGTACAGAGCTGAGGGCTGAGAGTTTGTATGACAGTTGCCCAGCGTAACAGAGCTGAGGGCTGAAGTTTGTATGACAGGTGCCAGCGTAACAGAGCTGAGGCTGAGAGTTTGTATGACAGGTGCCAGCGTAACAGAGCTGAGGGCTGAGGGTTGTATGACAGGTGCCCAGCGTAACAGAGCTGAGGGCTGAAGGTTTGTATGACAGGTGCCCAGCGTAACAGAGCTGCGGCCTGAAGTTTGTATGACAGGTGCCAGCGTAACAGAGCTGCGGGCTGAAGGTTTGGTATGACAGGTGCCCAGCGTAACAAGCTGCGGCCTGAAGGTTTGTATGACAGGTGCCCAGCGTAACAGAGCTGAGGGCTGAAGGTTTGTTATGACAGGTGCCCAGCGTAACAGAGCTGAGGCTGAAGGTTTGTATGACAGGTGCCCAGCTAACAGAGCTGAGGCTGAAGGTTTGTATGACAGGTGCCCAGCGTAACAAGCTGCGGGCTGAAGGTTGTATGACAGGTGCCCAGCGTAACAGAGCTGAGGGCTGAGAGTTTGTATGACAGGTTGCCCAGCGTAACAGAGCTGAGGGCTTAAGGTTTGTATGACAGGTGCCCAGCGTAACAAGCTGGGCTGAAGGTTTGTATGACAGGTGCCAGCGTAACAGAGCTGAGGGCTGAGAGTTTGTATGACAGGTGCCCAGCGTAACAGAGCTGAGGGCTGAAGGTTGTATGACAGGTGCCCAGCGTAACAGAGCTGAGGGCTGAGAGTTTGTATGACAGGTGCCCAGCGTAACAGAGCTGAGGGCTGAGAGTTTGTATGACAGGTGCCCACGTAACAGAGCTGAGGGCTGAAGGTTTGTATGACAGGTGCCAGCGTAACAGAGCTGAGGGCTGAGAGTTTGTATGACAGGTGCCCAGCGTAACAGAGCTGAGGGCTGAAGGTTTGTATGACAGTGCCCAGCGTAAGAGCTGAGGGCTGAGAGTTTGTATGACAGGTGCCCAGCGGTAACAGAGTTGAGGGCTGAAGGTTTGTATGACAGGTGCCCAGCGTAACAGAGCTGAGGGCTGAGAGTTTGTATGACAGGTGCCCAGCGTAACAGAGCTGCGGGCTGAAGGTTTGTATGACAGGTGCCCAGCGTAACAGAGCTGGGCGTGAGAGTTTGTATGACAGGTGCCAGCGTAACGAGATGCGGGTTGAGGTTTGTATGACAGGTGCCCACGGTAACAGAGCTGAGGGCTGAGAGTTTGTATGACAGGTGCCCAGCGTAACAGAGCTGAAGGGCTGTAGGTTTGCTCTATATTGTACAGTAGTGTATCTGACAAGCGTCATAGTGGGTCAAAGTGGGTCCTCTGATGGCTTGGCCTGGGAGAGTGGGCATGGCCTGCCAGCGATCTTATTTGAATCTTACAATACCATATGATGCGTAGTTCTAACACAGGCTCCTCTAAACTAAGTCTTCTAATCTCTAGTTGGAGAAAATGATGATCTCCACTATCTACCTCATACTCTGAAAACTCATGGAAACAGAAAACCCATCTTTAACCATTCCAGCAAACCCCAGGCTGTAAAAATAGTGAATCTTCAGATTAGTTGTCCCTCTGCATACCCACAACTCGGCTCTGGTATTTCTACTTTGGAATAGAAATGTATTGATGGTCAAAATGCTGTCTATTTTTGACGGTATTTCGCAACAGTTATACCAATTGCAGTATTAAAAGAAATAGGGCAAATTAATGAGAATCATTTATTTGAATAAATACATCTGTTGTGAGCGTGCGTCCAGGCGAGGGCACTGCCGTACCAAATACCATGCCGACCAGGGTCACCCACTGGCCTCTGCATTAAGGCCAGTATTCAATCAACTACGGAGAGTTGAATTACAAATACCATGCAGACCAGGGTCACCACTGGCCTCTGCATTAAGCTAAGGCCAGTATTCAATCAACTACGGAGAGTTGAGTTACAAATACCATGCCGACCAGGGTCACCACTGGCCTCTGCATTAAGGCCAGTATTCAATAAACTACGGAGAGTTGAATTACAAATACCACTTTCTAAACTGTAATCAATTTACACAGCAGCACGTTTAGGGAGGAAGGGAGGCTCCTATGACACAGTTCTAGAATTAGTTAACCCTACCAAAACCCTTAAAGCTAAACTATGTACAGTAGTTCTGTAATACTAATGCTCATTAAGTTTCTGAACTGTATCTCTCGAATAGCAGATGTGAACAAAGACGTATTTTTCTTTTTTTTTGTAATGGTTTTTCCTGACCTTCATGGGCAGCTGGGTCTTTGGTTCCTCGGGACAGTTGTTGGTCTTCATCTTGGATTTGAGCTCGATCTGGAACTGCCTTGTGGCCTGATCTTTGGACAATATCCAGATCCTGACATCTGTGATCGGCTTCTTCTGAGTGGGGGCCTCAGTGCCATGCTGCTCCACTATAGGTGTTCACACACACGCACACACACACATGCACACACACACACACGCACATGCACACGCACACACACACACACACACAAAAGGCTTAGTTCAGTGCCTACAGAAAGTATTCACACCCCTTGACTTTTTCCACATTTTGTTGTGTTACATCCTGGATTTAAAATGGTGAGTTTTCTTGTCACTGTCCTATACACAATACCCCATAATGTCAAAAGTGTGACATTTTTACCTTTTAATAAAACATTTAAAGCTTAAATGTCGTGAGTCAATAAGTATTCAACCCCTTTGTTATGACAAGCCTAAATAAGTTCAGGAGTAAACATTTGCTTAACAGGTCACATAATAAGTTGCATGAACTCTGTGTGCAATAATAGTGTTTAACATGATTTTTAAATGAATTCCTCATCTCTGTAGCTCACACATACATTTATCTGTAAGATCCCTCAGTCGGGCTGTGAATTTCAAACACAGATGCCCAGGGAGGTTTTCCAATGCTTTGCAAAGAAGGGCACATATTGGTAGATGGGTAAAAAAGCAGACATTGAATATCCCTTTGAGCATGGTGAAGTTATTAATTACAATTTGGATGGTGTATCAATACACCCAGTCACTACAAAGATACCGGTTGTCCTTCCTAACTCAGTTGCTGGAGAGAAAGGAAACCGCTCAGGGATTTCACCATGAGGCCAATGGTGACTGTAAAACAGTTACAGAGTTTAATGGCTGTGATAGGAGAAAACTGAGGATGGATCAACAACATTGTAGTTACTCCACAGTACTAACCTAATTGACAGTCTGAAAAGAAGGAAGCCTGTACAGACTAAAAAATATTCCAAAACGTGCATCCTGTTTTCAACAAGGCACTAAAGTTATACTGCAAAAGACGTGGCAAAGCAATTAATCTTTTGTCCTGAATACAAAGTGTTATGTTTGGGGCAAATCCAATACAAAACATTACTGAGTACCACTCTATATATTTTCAAGCATAGTGGTGGCTGCATCATGTTATGGGTATGCTTATAATTGTTAAGGACTGGGGAGTTTTTCGCGATAAAAAATAAACAGAATGGAGCTAAGCACGGCAAAATCCTGGAGGATAACCTTGTTCAGGCTACTTTCCACCAGACACTGGGAAATGAATTCACATTTCAGCAGGACAATAACCTAAAACACAAGGCCAAATCTACAATGGAGTTCCTTACCAAGAAGACGGTGAATGTTTCTGAGTGGCCTAGTTACAGTTTTGACTTAAATCTACTTGAAAATCTATAGCAAGACCTGAAAATGGTTGTCTGGCAATGATCAACAACCAATTTGACAGAGCTTGAAGAATGTTGAAAAGAATGATGTGCAAATGTTGCACAATTCAGGTGTGGAAAGCTCTTAGAGACTTACCCAGAAACACTCACAGCTGCAATCGCTGCCAAAGGTGATTCTAAATGTATTGACGCAGGGTTGTGATATATTCTCTACATGAGATAAACACTTTTCACTTTGTCATTATGGATGATTGTTTGTAGATGGGTGAGGAAAAAAATATTTTATCAATTTTGAATTAAGGCTGTAACACAACAAAATGTGGAATAAGATAAGAGGTATTACTAGTGGCGGAAGGCACTGTATTTGCAAAGAATACAAAACAAGGACATATGCACATAACAAGTTTATATGCACAGGAAACTCGTTCCAAACAAGGAAGGTGAGTGCTGAAGATAATTTTTCCTGTATTGGCTCTCAGGTTTGCAGAACACATGAAATATGTTTTCTTAGCTCCTATACATGCCCTTAATTAAGTCAAGCAAAACTGAATCTGTGCCCTGAAACAGGGGATGATGTGTATGAGTTCACACACACACACACACACACACACACACACACACACACACACACACACACACACACACA
>NC_036839.1:42473348-42498908 GCF_002910315.2 Salvelinus sp. IW2-2015 | reverse complement strand
CACACACACACACACACACAAACACTCACTCACAGTCGTATGCTCTCCTTTAATCACAAGGTCGCTATTAAAGCACTGTGTTTCTAATGACACGTTTCTGTAAACAATGTGTTGTCACGTTTAGAAGACAAAGATTCACATAGGCTGCCTCAAGGCACCGTCCTGCTGGTATGTGTCTCACACCCTGACGTCACTTCTCCTGCTGGGCAGTGAGTGTCAGAAGTGGTCGGGACTATAGTCTCATTGGCGACGGTGTGTGCAACTGTATATACTGTATACTACAGGTTTTAAATAGCCTGAGATTGGTTGTGCTGTTACAGTCACAGCCCTCTGCACATACTGTATACAAGCCTCTGCCTGCGTGATATCAGAGGTCCCGCCTGTCTTCTACTTCTCCTCCATCTGTACAATACATAAATAAATGATGAACTGCCAATCTATGTTTGGTCCACTTGAAGTTTTACCATCTTTGGTCACCTTGATGCAAAGCTGTCATCAAGGTAAAGGGTGGCTATTTGAAGAATCTCAAATCTCAAATATATTTTGATTTGTTTAACACTTTTTTGGTTACTACATGATTCCATACGTGTTATTTCATAGTGTTGATGTCTTCACTATTATTCTATGTAGAAAATAGTACAACTAAAGGAAAACCCTTGAATGAGTAGGTGTTCTTAAACGTTTGACCTGTAGTGTTTATACATATATTTTGTAAAAATATATTTACATTTTTACTTTCTAACCCTACCACTAAACTAGTGAACAACAATGCTTAGGTCTCTACTTCCAGCTTTGTTWRTACTCCTGTCCTTCCTCTACACRCAACCTCTCCCATCTATTTCTGATGTCCATCCGGTTTGATTTCTATTTGCCATATCTTTCAAACTGTGCTCTTTCACAAAAGTTCTTACGGACACAGTAAACATTTTCACTAAAAGTATTATTATAGTATTGATTGATTGACATTTTTGAGATCACCTAGTAGTGCTCTCTGCAGAGTTAGCTCCAGGAAAATGTTCCGGTTCTACAGCCATACCTGAACCTGCGACCAAAAACAAGCTACATATGGACAGTATCAAAACAAATGATCTAATGATTCTGTCTCTTCCCAGCAAAATCTGCAGAACTGGGAAGGTTGTATCCCCATTATAAATAACAATCTATTGSTTGCAAGAATTTTGTATAATAATTTAAATAYAAAAATGCTATGTTTTGAATCCGTTTTGCGTATCAGTTCATAAACCATGTGCCATGGAATCAGGATGCCAAAAATCTCTTCCCAYCTATTTTGCAATCTATAAGGCACAGCTGTCATTTTTTTGGTCCTTAAATTAAACTGGTAAACTTTTTTATTTATCACAATTTTCTTCAAACAWTTTTGATCTTCAATGCAGAGRCAACAGACACGTTCCTTACYTTTTCCCCCTTCCACTTTCCTCTTCCATTTTTGCGGTAATGCTGCAATTAGTTGGTTGTAATTTTGGGTAAAGCAGACATTTCCATATATTTTTGATAGCTGCATTTGTGGCATAACTCCACTAGTCCTATTCATAATATCATTGATGAAGATTATTTAAAAAACATTTTTTTTTAAGTAWTATGTTTTTTTATCAGTTCGTATATTTGTTGTATCATTGTTGTGTAATTTATTCTGTCTTCTCTGGTGGATTAAATTGAAATTGCAAACAACTTTTTTTTGCCTTGTTTTAAAAATAGCGATATTTGGGAGATGTTTTTCTTTTCAAACTGAAAGTGAGAGGTTGTAATCTGAATAAAGKGAACAAGGCCTTTCTTGAACATGGGGTGAGACATTCTTACTAATTTGCTAGAGAACCAGTCTGATTTAGTTTTAACTTTTGTATGACTGAAGCCTTTAGTGAGAGGTCTAATGCTTTAATATTTAATCATTTCTACCCTCTGAATTCATATTCATTATATAAATAGGCCCATTTAATTTTGCCTGGATTGCCAATTCCAAATAAAATTGAATATTATTTTCTCAAATAATTTAAATCACTTTTCACTAGGTGTAGGCAAGACCATAAGCAAAAAGGTAAACAGGGATAAGACTGAAGAGTTAATCAGGGTGATTTTTCCACAAATAGACAGGTATTTACCTTACCATGGTAGCAAGATCGTATCTATTGTCGATAACATGCCTAATCTGTATTACCACATGGTCAAGCTGTGTCATGGTGTCCCCGTTACAATGTGTCATGCTGGCCCAGTTACACTGTCTTTCACACTATGGCCTTTTGCAGCATCGCTTGGCTTCCAAAAAGCAGGCTGAATTGGCCCAACGATGCAGTTTAGGAAGCTCAATATTACACAATGTCTCCATTCTGATGTTCTTACACTCATTTCCCGTTCACTTTTTGAAACCCAGAAACTATGTTTATAARTTAGCTGAATGTTGCTATTCTAATAGAGAACACTGGTGACTAAATTGTTGACTAAGGAGCGGAACGTTACGGGAAGTGAGCACAGAATAGTATGGAAGCACTTTTAGTGTGGTTTTCTTGCTGAGTAAGGACTCTCTGCCTGCCTTCTCAGGGGAGGTGAACTACCTGCCGGGGGCACTGTGTGAGCGTGTGTGGGTGTCTCACTCCACTCACTCTTATCTGTAATTAGGGAGGCACAAACTGAGGAGTATGGCTTTGAGACATTAAATCACTCCCGGGAGGGAGAGCAACCCGATGACTCGACAAAGGTATTCATAGAGAGTACAGTGACCGTGCCTGAGTGTCTGAGAGAGAGCAAGAGCGAGAGAGAGAGAGAGGGAGAGTCGGAAAGAGAGAGAGAAAGAAAGAGGGGGAGAGTCGGAAAGAGCGAGCGAGAGAGAAGACAAGGGAATGAGAGAGGGGTTATTCATATCTAGTTTGGCATGACTTTATTCAGTAGGCTTCTCCTCAAAATGTCAGGGATGGCTGTCAAAACGTCAGGTTAAAACGTCCTCAGCAGTAGAGAGTATAGTGTTCAGGCAGTCCAAATAAAGGTGACCCAGATTCAATGCTAAAATGCACTGTGGCAGAAGCTGTTGAAAATACACTTTTCAAAAGAAATATACACGTTTCAGCTTGTTAGAGTCACTTTGCAACACTAGTGGTGATCCAATCTTGGCCATAGAAACTGCATCTTACCTGTGGAAAGTCATCTGAACTGGGGACTTTGTGAATGCTATTGGGTACACATTCACAGTTCAAGTCAGCAATATACTAAGAGTGAGTAATATACAGTGTTTACAATGTCACTTACAATGTTATTTTTTTTCCTTCTCGATAGTGGTTGTCATTTACAGTAGAACTGTGCTCTCAAAATGTGGTAACTACAGTATGTTCCAAATAAAACCTTTCTTGTCTGCCAAGGAAATGTCCATACTTAAAACAGTATTAGGCTTCACTCGAGGCTAAACCACTTCAAACAAGTTAAATAATTGAGAAGGTTTTGTCGAGCCAAAAAACCCAGAACATTAGATGAGTTGCTTCTTCTTCCAACTCTTCAAAGTCAAAAGTCCAGAAGTCTTGTATTTGATGACTTAGCAATTATTACAAAGGGAAGGAGAAGCATGGCTGTCGTATGTGTCAATTGCAACGTGACTTACTTATGCTAAAAAAAACTTACAAAAAATCATAGGAAGTTCACAAAAAGTCACACAAAGTTATCCTGAGGAAATAGTCACGATGTGCCTAACCTTGTCCTCGGGCTAATTGTGCATATGAGCCTTGAACACCAATAAACAAAAAGGTGTCTTTTATGGGAGTGAACTTAAGTATTTGTCATTATTTGAACATAGCGAATCACACGACTGTGAATCAGAAACATGTGGTGTGCTAGCAAAAACATTCATTCAACATTGCTTGAGAGGCTGAACTCTAGCTAGCTACCATCTAGCTAGCTAACTTAATATAGCAGCCTTGCTGGTTATACATCATCCAAATCTGTGATCAATATGTGCCGCACTCATTGGGAAAACTAACAACCCTAATAAAAAGGACAGAATGGACTCAAACAGCAAGCTACATTTTATGAAATCTCCACGTTGCATCAGACGAGCGCAGAAAAGGCAAACATACACAGACATAGACAAGACAGGGGAGGTGTTGTGGGAGATGATTGATGAGTGTTAAGCCAATGGCTATGCATCTGGACTTTCTCCCTGACTTTTTATTAGCTTATGGACTTTTTCCAGAACTTTCCACCGGCCCAACGAAGGCCATGTTTGAAGTGACCTTCTGAGCATTGGGAGGAAGTCTGATGAACAAGATTAGGATGTGCTAAAACAGGCTAACTTATGATAACAAGTTGCTGTTTTTGACTATTGTGAGCTCTGTCTTTAAAACATACAGTATTTGATTATTTTAGAAAACCACCTTTTTCAACTGGTCTCCATCCTGTTTTGACCTCTAAATGGCTCATAATTCTCCAGGCCCATAGCTTCTCCTTTCAGAACAGGTTCAATGCATAGGCGGAAATCCCAGGGGGGACGGGGGGGACACGACCCCCCCATCCTGGGAAAAATATGATTTGTCCCCCCCAATATATCACTGTAAACATAACTATGTAATTTCAATAATATTAATAATACGCAATGAAAGCACTTGTGCTGATTATAGACACTTAATAGCGCGTTTTTAAGTTTCACAAGATTGCGACCCCCCCGCCCTTTGCCCCACAATGATTTGATCCACTGCCAGTTCTTTAGCTTGCAAGGTAATAGAGGGTTCGTATCTACTGTCCGAAAGGCACTCAGTGTACGTAACTGACGTGAGGTAATCCAGCAATCGCGCCATAGCAATGTATATATTTTTTTAATGTTGCAGGGTTCACACACTAGCTGAATTTGCAGAGCTAGCGCGCAAACTAAAGCAAACATTAACTATCAAGCTACAGTACCTATTCCATTTATGTGGCGTCGTCAAAGATGGAATATTTGCATCGTGAGTTTATTCCAAGATTAGCATGCAGCTGTAGTGCTTCAAAGTCCCCATGATAAGGTTAGCGATAAACTGAAGTCCAAACTGAACAGAACTACACTCTCTTATACCATTGTCTTAAATATATTAAATGGTCTCTTGCAAAAGCAAAATTGTCGCTAGTGAATTTTTTTTTTTCCCACCTTTAACCAGGTAGCAAAGATTATAGCAAACACACAGAAACGGAATTGGTGCTCGCTAGCTTTGCAAATTCAGCTATTGTGGAAGCCTGCCAATATGAAACAAACTAGGTTAAAATTTCAAAACGTTGCAGCATGTGTTGTGTAAATGTGTGTGTTGCAGCTAGACCGGTCAGCCAGCCAGCCAGCCAGCCAGGTAGAAAAATGTCAGAAAAAAGACGGACATCAGAGTATTTTTCAGGACACCAAAACGCAAAGTAAGAACTCTAGTAGCCTAATTATCTCAAAGACCAGTGATAAAATGTTCATAAGAAAGAAGTGAATGCTAATGGAATGTTTCACAATGATGTCATTAGGCAGAGCAGGCAACAGATGGCACACAGACAGCAGAGCTGTGGACAGATAGGCGGGACAGACTGGCAGGGACAGACTGGCAGAGACAGGGAGTCTCAGGTAAGTTTGTGAGTCTTTGTTTGGCAACATTATGAAAGGTTCTCCATTTTTTTACTTGTAAAATAGGCAATAATTGGAAAATGCCATGGATACCCCAGCTCTCAACTTAAACTGGTGACGTAAACTAAGATTTGTTTAAGGCAATGGTATTGCTGTTGTGATTAATTGTGTAGTTTTGGGTACCGGTAGTTAGGAGTACAGCAAACACCTTATTTCTTTTCTAGGAGACAGACTGAGTCAGTGAGGGTGGTGAAAGGGAAAGAGCCAAGGAGAGAGACTTCAGAGGACAGTGTCACAGCCACGGCAGGACCAGGTGTCACCCTTGTTGCCAGCAGCACCAGTATAGGGGACAGTGGCACAGCATCGTCCAGTTACCTCAGTGATGACACAGACCCATATCAGCCACACCCACAATTTATAGAACCGCAAACTCTTGCAAACAGAGTGTTGACGTTTCAAGAGAGAGGAACACTGCACTYATAAGGAACACTGCTATAACTATTATTATTAGTAGTATTATAATGATTTAAAAAAGTTGGGACAACCCTTCAGTTAACTACTGTACCTAACAATTATCCAGTAGTAGTGATTATGGTCCCTCAATATACATTTAACATATTACAACATAGTCTATGTGTTACAGCACTACTTTTGGTGTCCCCCTCAGGAATTGCTCCTGAGAAAATGTCATGTAATTGTCCCCTCCAAGGTTGATATCAGATTTTCGCCCCTGGTTCAATGTCAAGCTAATGGCATTCAATTAAGGAGAACATCAGCTGGTTGCCTTCCTGGAAAAGGGTGTTCTTTATTCTCCTGAAGGGAGTGTCTTCAGGGACACATGTACTAAAATGCAGCTTCCACCCAGAGCACTCCCTCTCTATCTTTATCTCTCGCTCTGTCACACACACACACACACGCACGCGCGCACACACGCACACGCTCACGTGCACACACACACACACAGTAATTAAACACCTGTAGGGGTGTGAGCACACCAAGTCTGAGCACACCATTACCTGCAGGGCTACAAGGGCAATGCCAGTCCAAAGACAACACACCGAGAGGAGAAAGAGAGAAAATAGAGATGCAAAAATACGTAACAGATTTAGGGTTGCAAGAGAGGGTGTATTATTGAAAACATTCTCAGTTTACCAGTAAACTATCAGATTTTTGGTATCTTTCAAGGATTGTATGTAATTTATCACAAGACATCTAGTGGCCCTGTTAGGTACTACAGATTATCACAGGTGTCTGTAAGAATTTTCTGTTCCTCTGTGTGGCTTTATCACATGTAAAATATATATGAAATAATTAAATAAGATGATTTTAAAATAAACAATAGAATGCCAAAGCTGTAAAACATTATCCTAAATACAAACCATGAACTTTGTGAATACCATTGGTGTTGAATGGGAGGGTTTCAGCATCAAATATCCTTTATGCATTTATTTTTTTACAAATGTATTTATTTTCCTATGTCAATATGTGTTTTTTGTCAATATTTTGTCATCAAACTGGTGGCAGTTGTGAAAAAAATACAATATTTGGAAGAGTTGTTGCATTGTTATTTAAAAATAATAATCATTGTTGATGACATGCTTTTTAAAAATGAATTAGGCCATTTCCTCTTCAACCATATGGTCAATCTACTAGAAACTCATGGACAACACGGACACAAATATAATAAATGAATACTATATGTGCAGTTATTTCATTATAAATGATCAAAGTTACGATCGATTGCCATAGGTAACTTTGGTAAAATACAGGTAACTTTGCAACCCTAAACAGACTTATGGTCAAACATCAGTCATGGAGCGACAACAGGAACATGGATTTGATTGCTACCAAACTGCCACTATTAACTATTATTCCCCATCTGGGAATGTTTTGTGTCAGAACAGTGAGAGACTGAATGTAGCTCCAGCCTGTYCAATGGGCACTCAGGCAGATGAGGACAAAGGTTCAAATATCCATCCAAGCACATAATCCCTTTAAAGTGATGAGTGAAACCATTGAGTTAAGGGTGTACTGTACGTACTCTCAAGTTTGTTTTTGTGTGTTTCGGGGGAACGAAAGCACATGGTGCATGAGTTCACTCAGCTCTTCAATTTGCTCCAAGATGTGATGTCATGCCAATAACAGCAACTGTTATCAAACAAACACACGATGGAGGGTGAAAGGGGGAAGACTCTGTGTCGGTGTATGACGTGCTACCTAATTAATGAGAATGTATCGAGCCCCAAGGTGGTAGATCTGGGACATTTCCCCTCAAATAAAAGACAACTTGGCACCTGATAGCACCTCTGCTCATGAAATGGAAATGGAAATCTGATGTGAAGGGTATGCTCTATTTCAGATGGCACAGAGTTACTGCCAGCAGTATTCATGTTTGACCTGTGCTCTGGGAACTAAAAAAGGGGGGAAATTGTTAAACATTTACTTTCCGTTTAAAAAAATCTGAGAAATGGGGTCAGCCAAACATGATTAGCAGTTCAACAAAATATATATACTAATGGATAAAAAAAAGTATATTTTTGAAAAAAAAAGTATAATCTTTGTAAATGATATCATAATAGGACTGGTAGAGTTCTGTGACATGCAGCAAACAAAAATATATGGAAATGTCTGCTCTACTAAAAATTACAACCAACTAATTGCAGCATTACTGCACAAATGGAAGAGGCAAGTGGAAAGGGGAGAAAGTAGGGAACTTGTCTGACGACCCTGCATTAAAGACCATCATTGGCTAAAGAAAATTGTGCTAGATAAAAAAAATAGACCAGTTACATTTAAGGACCAAAAAATTGACAGCTGTGCCATATAGATTGTAAAATAATTGGGAAGAGATTTACAATGTACAGATTCCATGGCACATGGTCTATGAACTGATACACAAAGCAACACTGGATTCAAAACTTTAAAAAAATATATATTTTAATTCTTGTTAAATTATTATACAAAATTCTTGCAACCAATATAATTTTATATTTATGGGGGATTTATGGGGGATACAACAATCCCAGCTCTGCAGATTTTGCTGCGATGAGACAGAATTATTTGATGATTTGTTTTGGTACTGTCCATATGTAGCTTGTTTTTGGTCGCAAGTTCAGGTATGGCTGAAGAACTGTAACATTTACCTGCAGATAACTCTGCAAATAGCACTGCTGGGTCATAGTCAATCATATATACATATATAATAATATAATAATACTCTTAGCAAAAAAAAATGTCTTTAATTTACAATCTTTAGAATCTATGAAACTAGAAAGGTTGAGAACTTTTGTGAATCATCACAGCACAGTTGAAAAATATATGGCAAAAAGAAATCAAAACTTGATGGTGTTCAGAGATAGATATTTTGGTACTTATTTTCCCCTTATTGGAGTAAACGAATGGACAATAACTCTTAGGCTTCTACTTCCAGCTTATACATACTACAGTATATACATTTTACGGACACAGTATAGTTTACAGTAATTATCTTTTGTTTGTTTTTAGTCCCATCCTCCACTCAACATTTTTTTTATGGGGGATTGGAAATGATGCAGACAATTACATTGATGGAAGGTACCATCTATCTGCAATATTAAAGCTGATCTACTCTCTAAGAAACAAAAAATATGAAATAAAAAGCAGTTTGACAAAAAGAGGTTAGCTTGTTTTGCCTCAAAGATCAATAGCATTTGGATCTACCAGTTAGTCCAAACATACCATGTCAACATTTATTCCCAGAAATCAATAGTGACCCATTTGAACACATATTTTGGTTTGGAGAAACAAAATACATGTTTTGCCGCTGGCCTGGTGCCATTTACACCTAATGAAGGAATTGTTGCATGCTGATTAATAATAGAAMCCATTAAAAAAGACAATAGATATATTGCTGATCTAATTATGATAGAAACACCCGGAGAAGCAATATATATTCCGTATGATACCAGGTTATGTGACATGACATTCAGCAGATTCCATGCACTTTCATTGTGTGGAGACCTTTGTGGCCAATTAAATAACTCACACCCTATGTTTTGGATTATCATGTCACATGACCTGGATTTTACTCTTTATTTAAATAATTTTCATCAAACTGTCCCCTTTTGTTTTTATATCAGATGGTTTAGCACCATCCTCAGACAAATGCTGTAATTTGTTGTCTAATTCTCATTTCTGGAAAAGGCTTAAAATAAAGGTTAAAATCCAGGTCATGTGACATGATTAACCAAAACACAGGGCCCTATGTATAACACAGAATACTTACCCTAAATTAATGATAACCTTCTCTTAGTGACAGTCTAGTTACTTACCACTCATGTCATCTGGCTCTTGAGTGCTGTTGGGTACTGGGTCCACTTTTTGTGAGCATCGCCCTAACCCCTGAACCAGCTGCTCCAAGGGCAATTTTGAATCTGCAGTGGGATAACAACGCAGCCCTGTGGAACACCTCGGTGTGTAGACGCCACAGAATTCGCCTTCTAACCGGGCACACACCGGACAGCAGCCACAGGCGGGCTCCCTGACTATCTCAGTACAGTTGGTGGCGAGATAAGGACATGCAGTTTGGCGCTCCGCAGTGCATTTCGGACAATGGAATACCAAGTCACCGAGAAATAGACCCGGCAGAAGAAGTAACGTAAGCAGAAGCACACCGCAGCCAAAATATAGCACCATTCTGCCTCTAGCTGTACTGTTTATTAAAGAGTAACATGAAAAGATAAGGATGTGAACCTTGTGTCCAAAAGTGCAACTGTCATCTGTGTTAGCATAGCAAACAGGAGAGAGACCCAGTGGTGCAAACCTCAGGGTCCTATCAACTGTCATGTTTCTGATAGTGTATGTCAAAATTGAAGGTGACTACATGTATCTAGTAGTGGGTTGTCTCTTACATAACGTTTGTGTGCAATGGATAACAAATTATTGATGGAACAAATTGTACAATGTCAATATTTGAATAATTATGTGTTTGTGTGTTAATATCCATGCTTCGATAATAGCAAGAGCCTGCTGTGTGCTTTCTATTGATATTATCTCTAATAAGAAAACTTTATATTTTATCTTAGGCTGCACTGCTGTCCTTACTGAAGAATTATCCTAAGCATTCATACGATTCAGCCATTATGTCAAGATCACTTTTGCTCTTCATAAGAGTATGTTTAAACGATACAAATAATATTACAGCGTGTGCTGAGTGTCTCTGACACGACCACTCCATTTCTCACATGTTCATTGACACTTAATTAAAGCTGTGCCTTTTGGACAAAAAAAATGTCTCTCCCTCCCCAGTACGTCTCATTGATTTCTTGGTAGCGAGTAGCAGTTGTGCTTATCCACCAAACAGGCTTCTGTAAACACATACAGGGTGTCTGTATCTCTTGGCCACCGCGGAGAGCAATGGTTGTTGACTCAAGGGGGGCAAAGATAGCACATTTGTGTATATACATATGTGTGGGCAGCGTGTTACCTATCTGGAATGAATTGTGTATATACATATGTGTGGGCAGCGTGTTACCTATCTGGAGATGAATGTGTATATACATATGTGGGGCAGCGTGTTACCTATCTGGAATGAATTTGTAACATATGTGTGGGCAGCGTGTTACCTATCTGGAATGAATTGTGTATATACATATGTGTGGGCAGCGTGTTACCTATCTGGAATGAATTGTGAAGTGAAGGAGGAGGAAACTGAGAAGCTAGTTTGGATGGACATGTCTATTTATTTAGGACCTTATACCACTTATTAAAAAGCAACTTATCAACACAAAGTCCATTCATTTGAGGATTCACAATATGCTATACAGATCTCTCAAACATCTACAGTATGAAATTAAATGTAATTTACCCACGAAAACATAAACTTTCACATGACAAGCAAAGCAATTATGTAGCTGGGAGCCAATGATACATCAGCATTTGAGGGGTCAAAGAATGCTTTGGGGGCTTAGGTTACACCATATGTTAATATTAAGAGCAAATTAAGAAGAAGAATTTGACAAGTTTTGTTGCAGCAAAATAATCCTGCATCAACAGGATTTTTATGTTAAATCCATAATGTTTTTTTGAACTGTGGTTAGGCTATTAGCTGGCCAAAATGAGGCTACATGAAAAGTGCAATACTGTTAATATAGCTGTGTGTTAGTGTGTGTTTTCGGTGAATTTATGTACAGTGCCTTCGGAAGAATTCAGATCCCTTGACTTTTTCCACATTTTGTTACGTTGCAGCCTTATTCTAAAATATAAAATATAAAATWTTTTTTTTTCCTCACCAATCCACACACACAATACCCCATAATGACAAAGCAAAAACAGATTTTCAGAAAATGTTGCTAATTTATAAAAAAATATAAAAACTTAAATACCACATTTACATAAGTATTCAGACTCTTTACTCAGTACTTTGTTGAAGCACCTTTGGCAGCAATTATAGCCTTGAGTCTTCTTGGGTA
Source organism: Salvelinus sp. IW2-2015 (assembly GCF_002910315.2). Lineage (NCBI taxonomy): Eukaryota > Metazoa > Chordata > Actinopteri > Salmoniformes > Salmonidae > Salvelinus > Salvelinus sp. IW2-2015. The sequence continues at coordinate 42,486,893 of NC_036839.1, read as the reverse complement.
TGATGCTACAAGCTTGGCACACCTGTATTTGGGGAGTTTCTCCCATTCTTCTCTGCAGATCCTCTCAAGRTCTGTCAGGTTGGATGGGGAGCGTTACTGCACAGCTGTTTTCAGGTCTCTCCAGAGATGTTKGATCGGATTCAAGTCCGGGCTCTGGCTGGGCCACTCAAGGACATTCAGAGACTTGTCCCGAAGCCACTCCTGCGTTGTCTTGGCTGTATGCTTGGGGTTGTTGTCCTGTTGGAAGGTAAACCTTCACCCCAGTCTGAGGTCCTGAGCGCTCTGGAGCAGATTTTCATCAAGGATCTCTGTACTTTGCTTCGTTCATCATTGCCTCGATCATGACTAGTCTCCCAGTCACTGCCGCTGAAAAATATCCCCACGTTATGATGCTTCCACCACCATGCTTCATCGTAGGGATGGTGCCAGGTTTCCAACAGACGTGACGCAAGGCATTCAGGCCAAAGAGTCTATTCTTGGTTTCATCAGACCAGAGAATATTGTTCCTCATTGTCTGAGAGTCTTTAGGTGCCTTTTGGCAAACTCCGAGCAGGCTGTCATGTGCCTTTTACTGAGGAGTGGCTTTTGTCTGGTCACTTTACGATAAAGGCCTGATTGGTGGAGTGCTGTAGAGATGGTTGTCCTTCTGGAAGCTTCTCCCATCTCCACAGAGGCACTCTGGAGCTCTTTCAGAGTGCCTTCAAATGCTTATCTGCATTTCCTGCAGGAAAATTCTCACATTTCGTGTGATCAGGACTCAGGGTAGCCACATAATATTTGTAGGATGCCACACTGGGAAATCAGGTGGGAGGGAGAACACCGGTGTACCTTTTCCAGTTGACATACTTTCCCACATTTCCTGTGTCTAACCCTGGAGTAGGCACTGGGATTTCCAGCCTACAGCGTAGCCTTGCCGGTCATGTCAAAGCTGGTCTCTGTGTGCCGCTACCTGGGACCAGCCTGGGAGGCCTCCACTGTGCCCAGCATGTGAGGTAATGTCTCTCTGTTCGTGCATTCTCTCATCACCATGTCTGTCCATACCTACCCTAATACCCTTCAGCAACTGTGGATCCGACCTGGGTAAAAAAAAAAGTCTATATAAGGTCTCACAGTTGACAGTGCATGTCAGAGCAAAACCAAGGCATTTTTACATACCTGCGTCTGATTGAGTCTCCGCTGAGCGCAGCTTTACACTTTTGGGACTATTCCATAAATTGGTTCCATTGTGCAAGATCAATCAACTAGAGTCTTTCAAAAGAAACCATGGACCCAGGTCTGCCATGGATATGCTGTCTTGCCAGTGGTCACCCTTTAAGGGAACAGTGAATACTCACTAAATGTGCATTGTGTAATGGGTTATTATATTTAGTATGCATATGGACCACAGGAGGCTGCTGAGGGGAGGATGGCTCATAATAATGGCTGGAATGAAGCCAATAGAGTTTCATCAAACACAAGGAAACAATGTGTGTGCTGTGTTTGATAACATTCCCCTGATTCCTCTCCAGCCATCACCACGAGCCCTTCCTCCCCAATTAATGTAGCAACCTCCTGTGATATGGAGAGCAGAAACTTACAAGATCATCTACAGCAGTGGAGGCTCCTCAAAGGAGGACCATACTCCTCAGTGAATTTTCATAAAAATGTAAAAACTGAAGCATTTAAAAAGTTATCCTTTTTTAGATAAAACTATACTAAATATATTAAAAAGTTAGAGTGACACAAGGCAACTTACCGGTCTGTGGAGACCTGCATGCGAGAACAGCAGAAGAACTAGACACTATTAACAGTCATGGAGACAAACACCTACCAGGAAGCAACAACCTTTCCCTCCCCACATACCCCACCCCCGATACAACTATGACTTAGTGAAAAACAAAAATGGAGTACAGCTCCTGAAGCTCTGTCGAACACTGGGTCACAGTCAGCCCACTAACAGTCACAGTCAACCCACTAACACCTCTCTCAGACCACAGTAAAATCACAGTGTATCTGAGAAGAGTGGAACCCAACCATGAAGCATCACGGCCCAATAAATTACATGGTACTAAACCGGCCTATAGATGGAATGCAAACATTACAGAAATCTACCAAAAAGCAATTAGTAGCTAAAAAATACAATCTCTCCTTGACAACTTTTTAGCCTTAACATTTTCCACAGCCGTTTGGAACATAAACTTTATTTGTAACAAATTAGCATCCTTGGCTAATCTAAAGAAACATAAGAGCGAACCAAAAAGAAGAGAAAATGAAAAATGGTTTGATAATGGTTGTAAAAAAACATGATCCTTACTCCAGGTATTTTCCCCCATATTTGGAATCAAGGATTGATCACACCAATCTATAAAAATGTAGACAAATTTGACGCAAATAATTACAGAGGAACTTGCGTTTACAGCAACTTGGGGAAAATTCTCTGCAGTATCATAAATAGCCGACTATGTCATTTCCTTGATGAACTCAACGTCCTGAGCATTGGATGTCTAAAATGTTATCGTACAACAGACCACGAATATAAAAAATACAAATATAATGACACAAAAAAACGAATATAATGATATTCAAAAAAGGTCAGAAAATCTGTCTCAAAATGTTTCAATCAGTTARAGAACCAATTGCTCTATATGGCAGTGAAGTATGGGGTCCACTCTCTAATAATGAATTTAACAAATGGGACAAACATCAATCGAAATACTGCATGCAGAGTTTTGCAAGTGCAAAGAAAACCTCCAAATAACGCATGTAGAACAGAATTGGACCAATACCCCCTCCTTATTCGAATATAAAAAAGAGCCATCATATTTTACAGCCATCTAAAAACAGTGACCCAAAAACATTCCATCACACAGCTCTACAATGTCAAGAGATGAAACAAGAGAAGAGTCCCCTCAGCCAGCTGGTTCTGAGGCTCAGATCACTAACCCAAACCAACCCCATAGAGCCTGAAGACATCACTCAGAAATTCTGGCCCAACCAAATCATCACAAAACAAAAATATATATATATCACCTATTGGAAAGACACCACAAAAAATATAAGTAAACTTCAATGCTATGTGACTCTAAACATGGTGGCTGACTATCTGACCACTGTGACTAATAGAAAACCTAGGAAAACATTGACTAGGTACAGACTCAGTGAGTACAGTCTGTCTATAGAGACCGGTCGTCACAGGCAAACCTGGCTGCCCAGAGAGGACAGGCTGTGCTCACTCTGCTCCATGGAAAAGGTAGAGACAGAGCTGCATTTCCTGTTACACTGTGACAAATACTCAGATCTAAGAGAATATTTCTTTCTCAAAATGATCATTCAGTACAAAGAATTTGAGACTATAAAAGATGAAGAAAAAATCTAATATTTATTGGGGGAAAAGCCAAATATGTGTCCTCCTGCCACAACCTGAGGGACAGCCAGTGAAAAGTGCAATGTAATGTCAATAATATTTCCCATTTAGTTTTGTTTTGGCTTTCATACCATGTCATGTTGCTTCTCAGGTTGAGACTGGTCTACTACTATTGCTTTAATGTATTGTTATTCTCATTAATATTGTTGTTGTAGTTGCGGTTAATGCTAATCCCATGTCCACGACTACTATTAAGAGAATGGTCGTGGAAAGGCTAAAGGTCAAAACCAGATCAGAGTCCAAAAGGTACCGAATGGCAGGCAGAATCAAGGTCAGGGCAGGCAGGATGATCAGGCAGGCAGGAAAGTAGTCCAGAGTCAGGCAGGGGTCAAAACCGGGAAGACTATCAAAAAAAGATTAGCAAAAGGAGAACGGGAAAACACGCTGGTTGACTTGACTAACATACGAGACGAACTGGCACAGAGAGACAGGAAACACAGGGAGAAATACACTGGGGAAAACAAGAAACACCTGGAGGGGGGTGGAGACAATCACAGGGACAGGTGAAACAGATCAGGGCATGACAGAAACATACATTTGCCCAATAGAAATTATCGTTTGCAACTGTTCGGCTAATGATTACACCCTAGATCACCTAGACGCAGGCAAAAGTGTGCAAGGCGGTATTGAATGCATTACCAACTGTCACCTCAAAATCTTCTCTTGAACTATGTGCACCTACGTTGGAAACTTTCATTCATAGACTAGGTTGTAGCAACCTTATGATGGGTACAGGGAACATTCTAGCATCACGTAGTAGCCTACACCTATCGATGTTACGTTGAATTGGGTGAATGGAATATGAATGGCAGTCATCCAATACGCTCTAATAGAAATAATGCTATGTTCATAAAAAATAATTGCGCGCCCTCCCTCATCTTAAATGACACCGACTGGCACTGTTCTACAGTAATATCCTCAGTGCTGAAATGATCCTTAGGCACATGTATAGAATGAGCTTATACCTCCCCCAATATCTTACCCTAACCACTAGAAAGGGAAACACAAAACTAGGGGTAACTTCATATCCTCAAAGTGCTCTAGTAGCCCCGGTACTGGGTATGGAATCCTCTGGAGATATCCAACAACTGTCTGTCATTACCACATTATTTCTACCCCTGAGTCTTCTAAGTGGCTCCCGACTGGCTCAGCGGTCTAAGGCACTGCATCTCAGTGCTAGAGGCGCCACTACAGACACCCTGGTTCGATTCCAGGCTGTATCACAACTGGCAGTGATTGGGAGTCCCATAGGGCGGCGTACAATTGGCCCAGCGTTGTCCGGGTTTTGGCCGGTGTAGGCCGTCATTGTAAATAAGAATGTGTTTTTAACTGACTTGCCTAGTTAAATAAAGGTTAAATTAAAATATTAAAATATTAAGCATATTAAGCATATTAAGCATGCACAGGCAAGTTCAATGACAGATGGGTGGAGATTTTTTATGTAATATACGATACATACATTTTTATGTAATAAACGACTGCCAATAACCAATCAATGACTTTCTCCCTGAAGTTTGAGAACAGTGGTGAGCTGAAGATACAGCACTGTTTTCACACCCTCAATTAGCTCACCAGTCCATACAGTTTACCAAGTATTCATTTGTTGCTGATTCACATGCTGTATGGAATGTCAGGCCCCTGACCCACAAGGTCAGATGATTGATAATATGTGGAGCGTGTGAACCTTCTCACAGTGTACACATTTCTCAGCCCTATAATTAACTTTTACCCAAACAACACAGCCAATTTGCTTGATGTGGCTTTTGAACTACGAGCTGACCCATGGCGACCCTGCATCTGATGCCAGAACACACAGGCAGCTTATTGTGCAGGGATATAAATAATGTTGCTGAGTAAGGAGGATGGAACTAGCAGTCTCTCTGTGTGGATGAATCCTCATCAGTGCTATGTACTGTGTGTCATCAAGCAACACGTAGCAAGCCGTGTCATGGTGATCAATCACATTGTTCTTCTTCTTAATGACGAGGACACAAAAGTGTGTTGTGCTCTCTTGGGACATTCATTGTTTTCTTGTATTGGCTTGTGTACAGAGAGTTAAGGACAGTCACTACTGTAGTTACAGACTGGGATTTGGACAGTCACTACTGTAGTTACAGACTGGGATAAGGACAGTCACTACTGTAGTTACAGACTGGGATAAGGACAGTCAATATCTTGCTTACATACTGTAGTTACAGACTGGGATAAGAACAGTCACCATCTGTAGTTACAGACTGGGATAAGAGACAGTCACTACTGTAGTTACAGACTGGGATAAGAACAGTCACCACTGTAGTTACAGACTGGGATAAGAACAGTCACCACTGTAGTTACAGACTGGGATAAGGACAGTCACCACTGTAGTTACAGACTGGGATAAAGAACAGTCACTACTGTAGTTACAGACTGGGTTAAGACAGTCACCACTGTAGTTACAGACTGGGATAAGAACAGTCACCACTGTAGTTACAGACTGGATAAGGACAGTCAGCCACTGTAGTTACAGACTGGGATAAGAACAGTCACTACTGTAGTTACAGACTGGGTTAAGGACAGTCACCATCTAGTTACAGACTGGGTTAAGGACAGTCACCACTGTAGTTACAGACTGGGATAAGAACAGTCACTACTGTAGTTACAGACTGGGTTAAGGACAGTCACCACTGTAGTTACAGACTGGGTTAAGGACAGTCACCACTGTAGTTACAGACTGGGATAAGGACAGTCACCACTGTAGTTACAGACTGGGTTAAGGACAGTCACCACTGTAGTTACAGACTGGGTTAAACACAGTCACCACTGTAGTTACAGACTGGGTTAAACACAGTCACCACTGTAGTTACAGACTGGGATAAGAACAGTCACTACTGTAGTTACAGACTGGGTTAAGAACAGTCACTACTGTAGTTACAGACTGGGTTAAACACAGCACCACTGTAGTTACAGACTGGTGGAAACAGTCACACTGTAGTTACAGACTGGGATAAGAAGTAAACAGTCAACGGTTACTGTAGTTACAGACTGGGATAAGACAGTCACTACGTGTAGTTATATACTGTAGTACAGACTGGGTAAGAACAGTCACACTGTAGTTTACAGACTGGTTTAGAACACATCGACCACAGTAGTACAGACTGGTGGTTAACACAGTCACCACTGTAGTTACAGACTGGGTTAAACACAGTCACCTCTGTAGTTACAGACTGGGTTAAGGACAATCACTACTGTAGTTAACTATTAATAAAGAATGTTTCAGTCTTAATTTGGTTGATTCTGGTAATAAACATAATTTGCAGTCACACATGACTGTGTGTGTGTGTGTGTGTGTGTGTGTGTGTGTGTGTGTGTGTGTGTGTGTGTGTGTTCATCTTTGACTAAATTAGGTGGAATGAAAAGAAAGACTTAAACTAAGAAACTAAATCAAATATGGGTGGTATCACTTCTGAGGGGCCTAATGTGAGGCTGGAGCATTGTCCAGGATTCATTAGGATGCATCCCCCAGGCAACAATCCATTTGTTGGGTTGAGTGTCCATCTGGAGGCCCAGGGATGAAGGACTCCTTCAACCCTAGGAGTATGAGCCGGAGGCAGCCTAGACTTGTACCCCAGGATGAATGTCTCTCGCTGGGTGTCTATGTGAGGGACAACAGGCTAGAGAAGATGGATTCACTGTTTGGAGAGGTTGAGGCTCTCAGGCTTTGAAGGGAACCTGCTACCCGTACTGCCCTCCATGGCCCGTAGTGTCTCCTCCTGCTGTTTGCGTCGATCCCTCAACTAGAAATTAAGGAACACAGTAGATTAGAACACTGACAACTGTGGTTTAGATTGAAGCTACAGTATATCACATGTTTAGATTCCAGCTCAGATTATTCAAGATTAAACCAGGCTGATGGAAATAGGACACTACAATAGGGAATTTTGTATAAGCATTTATGTCAGAAGCTTAAACGTACAATGTCCATATTAGGACAGCCTAAGTCTGACTCCAACTCGTCCATATTAGGACAGCCTGAGTCTGACGCCAACTCGTCCATATTAGGACAGCCTGAGTCTGACTCCAACTCATCCATATTAGGACAGCCTGAGTCTGACTCCAACTCGTCCATATTAGGACAGCCTGAGTCTGACACCAACTCGTCCATATTAGGACAGCCTGAAGTCGACACAACTCGTCCATATTAGGACACCTGAGTCTGACGCCAACTCGTCCATATTAGGACAGCCTGAGTCTGACACCAACTCGTCCATATTAGGACAGCCTGAGTCTGACGCCAACTCGTCCATATTAGACAGCCTGAGTCTGACCCACGTCGTTCCATATTAGGACAGCCTGAGTCTGACACCAACTCGTCCATATTTAGGACAGCCTGAGTCTGACACCAACTCGTCCATATTAGACAGCCTGAGGTCGACACCAACTCGTCCATATTAGGACAGCCTGAGTCTGACGCCAACTCGTCCATATTAGGACAGCCTGAGTCTGATGCCAACTCGTCCATATTAGGACAGCCTGAGTCTGACGCCAACTCGTTATGACTCTGATGCTATCCGTACATGGATACGATGCCAGCTAGATGAAACGTGAATATTCTTTTTCACTTCTCCACTCACCATATCAGTGTAGCGTATGAGAACTGGGCGAATCTTAAGCTCCATCAGCAGGTCTCCCAGAAGTATCTTCCGATGGTACCTTTCCATCCTCAGCCTCCTCTCCAGCTGTAGACTTGGGTTGAGGACCAGCTCCTCTGTCTTCCTTTCCTCCACATCACTGGCCTCCTGCTGGGCCGCACTTTCTACCATCAACCTCTCCTGTCGGAGCTTGGCCTGGAGGTCCTGGATCCTATAGGTGGCCTTCTCTAACCTCACCTCCAGAGATAGCACCCTATGCTCTTTCCCGGCCAAAGCCATGAGCTCCATCCTAGACCCCATCAGTCTGGCTTGGGCCTCTCCGGCCGTTACCTCCCCTCTCCTTTCTACCGCAACCAGGATGCCCTGTTCATCACTCGCTTCCCGTCTCTGGCCAGTAGACCTCCTTGGGGCTGTCTCGGTAACCTCCAACCCACTGGTCCCTACTCTTCTACCCCTGTGCCCACACTGGTGCAGGTCCACCCACTGATAGGCAAGTTGGGCAGCCCTAGAGCTCATATAGAGGATATCTGGTACAAGCCATTGGACCTTGGCGAACCGCTCAGTGAACCGCTCAGACCCATCAGTATTGGTCAGTAGACTGAAGTTCTCTGCCTTGATTAGACCAGGGACGAGCATCAAAGCCCATCTGCGTCGGAGAACAAGGAGCTCATTGGCCACCTTAGTCACAGATGTAGGGGGCGGGCTTTGAGGGTCAGAGGTGAAAGGGACAGTCTGATCAGAAGAAGCGGCAGTGCTCTCGTCTTCCTCAATTACGTACAGGTTCTCGCAGAGAGGGACTACCACTTTCTCGTCAAAGGTCTCTTTCATGGCGCCGAGATATTCCACGAAAGAGAGAAGCCAGGTGATGCAACGTTTTATTTCTGAGCCGCTGTAGCCACTGACTGCAGGCTCCTCTTGAACCTCGGAGAGGAGAACCCGCAGCTGCTCCAAGGTGTTGATTTCATCCTGCTGTTTCCTGGTTAGGGCACTCAAGACTGGGTGAAGAGCGTCCATGTTGAAGGAGTGCTTGCATTGCTGGACATGGTCCTGGAAGGAGGCTATCTCTGTCTTGAGGCACGTGTACAGGTTATCCATGGCTCGTGCTTTTCCACCGAGCAGCACCTATCTGAGACAATATTTTCCATTACACCAATGAGACACACTGTCCAAACAGCACATTAATTAACTTTCACAAAAAAATATATGTTTTTAGTTCGGACCCTGTCCTGTCTATACTGTATGTTTGCTCTGACACTAATGGTATTATGCTGACAACTAAGTGAAATGGAAACATTTTCTTATGACCCCTCCTGCACATTTCTCCAGTTGCAAATGTGTTGTTATTATATCATGTGTATGTTGCCTAGCAACTCAAGATCGTCAAATCATTCAATTTTGCACTTAGGGAAAAAATACCTGACAGGGGTGATGAAAAGTGTTTTCACAGGACTCCTGAAAGGTCCATCTTTTAAGTGGTTGTGTAGTCGAGGCAAATGAAACACTACACAATGGTGTTCAAATTTTCCATTGCTCATTCTTGAGTTTAATTGAAAGGAGCAGAGAGAATGGACGGGTGCTGTTTGGACCAAAGCTAACACCCAAGACAGAACATTAGACTGACGAGATGAAAGGTTTGAGGGGAAAATGTTCCAGCTTTGCTTTAATTTCTCGTTGAATTGTAAAGAAACAGTGGGGACCAGTGGGGACCTTCAAGTGTGAAGGCTTTAAGAAGAACACTGGCCATGAGACTTAAAAATAATTAGACAGGCAGCACAGTATAAGTAAGAATGTGTGTGTGTGTTTGTGTGTGTGTGTGTGTGTGTCCATGACTTACCGTGGTAGGGCTGGATGCTGGTCAGATCCTTCTGATGTGCAATCTAGGCCTCTTGTCATTCTTCAATCCATCTCGGGAACATTCCCAGAGTGCTGCATTCCAGAAGAATAGTCCTGAGATCTGAGATATTACTAGAACAAGACAGACTTCTTGAAAAGTTCAACCATTCTCTCCTAGGAAACTTCTATAGCCACACAACCCTAAACAGACACTTCAAATTGTAATTTAATTAATATTCTTCAAAGTTTAGAGAACAGATTGCATTAAATTTTGGGATTCAACAATATCATTGTCAGGTATACAGAGGGGAGGGGACTGTATTGTTGTGCAAGTGGTTGCCAAGGTAATAAACATGTCTCCCTCACAGTGGCAACCATAGGCTCAAACATGTGGTCTCTAAGCAATGACAGGGGCGTGATATCACTCCTGTTGCACTGGCTGTCTGGGCCCTGTCAATGTGTTGAGAGGTGAGTGTCACAGTCTGCAGCACTTCTAAAAGCTTTTCTGTTTACACAGCTCTATGTTGGTTAGCTGTGTTTTAGATAGTAAAGAAAGAGCCAGACAGGCATGGACTTAACCATGGGCTTATGAGTGAATGAGGCTTATTCAGACATTGCTACTGCTCCTTTGGGTTTAGTATAGTACAGTATAATATAGTACAGTATTGTATTGCATAGTTCTGTATAATATAGTATAGCATAGTACAGTATAATATAGTACAGTATCATATTAGTACAGTATGTATTTGCATGCACCAGTATAATATAGCAATAGCATAGTATTGTATAATATAGTATAGCAGTACTACAGTATAATATAGTACAGTATTGTATTGCATAGTACTGTTAAATAAGTAAAGCATAAGTACAGTATAATATAGTACAGTATTTTTGTATTGCATAGTACTGTATAATATAGTAAAGCATAGTACAGTATAATATAGTACAGTATTGTATTGCATACAGTACTGTATAATATAGATAAAGCAAGTTACAGTATAATATTTAGTGACAGTATTGCTCTTGCCATATACTGCTTATAATATAGTAAAGCATAGTACAGTATAATATAGTACAGTATTGTATTGCATAGTACTGTATAATATAGTAAAGCATAGTATAATATAGTATAGTACAGTGTAGTAGTCAATCAAAAGCAAAGACTGAGTGTTGTCTTCAAGCACTTAGGGCATGCTCCTTTTTTACTATTAGATAAAAAGGAACAGAATGAGAAAAACATTTATGAATAATTCAGTCAGTTTAAAAATAAGTGAGACGGTTATTAAGTGATTAAAGTTTTTTTTTAAGACTTCTGTGGAGCATATTGACTATACAAAGAGATGACCAAAAGTAAACAAGTAAACCTTTTGCTTGAGCAGTAGAGGCAGTGATTGAGTTGTGTTTGGTACATTTTACATTTACGCGACTTAACAGATGCTCATATCCAGAGCGACTTACAGGAGAAATTATGGCTAAGTGCCTTGCTCAAGGGCACATTGGCAGATTATTCACCTAGTCGGCTCAGGATTTGAACCAGCGATCTATCAATTACTGGCTCAACATTCTTAACCGCTAGGTTACCTACCTTCCAGCATTAGGATTGAGACACTTTTGGGTGAGTAATATGAAGTTGTCCATCTCAGTCAGTGTGGTATGTGTGTTGAAAAACAGCTTGCCTAATACTGTGCGTGCATGAAAAACATCTCTCACAGTACACTTAAGCAATAAGGCCCGAGGGGGTGTGGTATATTGGCCATATACCACAAACCCCCGAGGTGCCTTATTGCTGTTTTAAACTGGTTACCAACGTAATTAGTGCAGTAAAAATAGATGTTATGTCATACCCTTGGTATACGGTCTGATATACCATGGCTTTCAGCCAATCAGCATTCAGGGTTCGAACCACCCAGCTTATAAAATCCAGTAAATCAAATCAAATCAAATGGTCTTTGTCACATGCGCCGAATACAACAGGTGTAGACCTTACAGTGAAATGCTTACTTACAGGCTCTTAACAAACAATGTAGTTTAAAGAAAATACCAAAAAAAGTAAGAGACAAGAATAACAAATAATTCAAGAACAGCAGTAAAATAACAATAGTGAGGCTATATACAGGGGTTACCTGTACAGAGTCAATGTGCGGGGGCACCGGTGTCTAGGTAATTGAGGTAATATGTACATGTATGTAGAGTTATTAACGTTCAGTAATAGATTTGTAATGCAATGATACCGTCGGTCATAGTGTTAAACTGAATCAAACTGTAGACAACATCTGTAGGCCCAACAACTACTGCAGATAGTTGTTGGGCCTATTTAGGTCAAATCAAATGTAGCCCAAGTTTTACTCACAATTCACAATTTGCACAGTTTTACTCATGAAACAGAACAGCACACCATACTCCCCATTTCCTTCTGGCTTGCTAAGCTTCTGGAGACCCACAGGGGTCAAGAGCAGGACTAAGAGCAGATTTACGGCATACTCAGGAGATAGCAGTAGGGGGGAGAAAACACTGGACACAGCCCCACGGAGAGAGTGCTACTCTCAGATAAATCTATTGCCTCTCCCTACAGTCCAAGATATTTAGGTAATAGAGAACTGTAATACGATGCTACAGTCCAATATATTTAGGTAATAGAGAACGGTAATACGATGCTACAGTCCAATATATTTAGTGTAATGAGAACGTAATAGATGCTACAGTCCAATATATTTAGGTATAGAGAGGAATACGATGCTACAGTCCAATATATTAGGTAATAAGAAGCGAATACGATGCTACAGTCCAATATATTTAGGTAATAGAGAACGTAATACGATGCACAGTCCAATATATTAGGTAATGAGAACGGTAATACGATGCTACAGTCCATATATTTAGGTAATAGAGAACGGTAATACGATGCTACAGTCATATTTTAGGTAATAGAGAACGGTAATACGATGCTACAGTCAATATATTTAGGTAATAGAGAACGGTAATATGCTGACAGTCCAATATATTTAGGTAATAGAAGACGGTAATACGATGCTACAGTCCAAATATTTAGGTAATAGAGAACGGTAATTACGATGCTACAGTCCAAATATTAGGTAATAGAGAACGGTAATACGATGCTACAGTCCAATATATTTAGGTATAGAGACGTAATAACGATGCTACGTCCAATTATTTAGGTAATAGAGAACGTGTAATACGATGCTACAGTCCAATATATTAGGTAATAGAGAACGGTAATACGATGCTACAGTCCAATATATTTAGGGTAATAGAGAAACGGTAATACGATGCTACAGTCCAATATATTTAGGTAATATGAGAACAGTAATACGATGCTACAGTCCAATATATTTAGGTAAAGAGAACAGTAATACGATGCTACAGTCCAATATATTTAGTAATAGAGAACGGTAATACGATGCTTGAAACAAGACAATATGGACATGGGCAAGGGTGTGGAACTGGGGTCGTCAATTTACGGTTTAGAAAACTATTATATTGGAAGCTGTTGTGTGTGTGTGTGTGTGTGTGTGTGTGTATGTGTGTAAGACACAACCTCCGTAGGCCCAACAACTTACTGGCAGATAGTTGTTGGGCCTATTAAGTCATTCAAATGTACGCCAAGTTTAACTCACGTCACAATTTACCACTTTCAATCAAAGCAGAACTTCAGCGAACTTT
>NC_036839.1:42466359-42473323 GCF_002910315.2 Salvelinus sp. IW2-2015 | reverse complement strand
AGAGAGATACTATATTTAAGGTAAAGAGAACGTAATACGATGCTACAGCAGTCCAATATATTAGGTAATAGAGAACGGTAATGATACGATGCTTATCAGTCCAATATATTTAGGTAATGAGAGAACGGTAATCGATGCTACAGTCCATTATATTTAGGTAATAGAGAACGGTAATACGATGCTACAGTCCAATATATTTAGGTAAAAGAACGGTAATACGATGCTACAGTCCAATATATTTAGGTAATAGAGAACGTAAAACGAGTGCTACAGTCCATATATTAGGAATAGAGAACGGTAATACGATGCTAACAGTCCAATATATTTAGGTAATAGAGAACGGTAATACGATGCTACAGTCCAATATATTTAGGTAATAGAGAACGGTAATACGATGCAACAGTCCAATATTTAGGTAATAGAGAACGGTAATACGATGCTACAGTCCAATATATTTAGGTAATAGAGAACGGTAATACGATGCTACAGTCCAATATATTTAGGTAATAGAGAACAGTAATACGATGCTACAGTCCAAATATTTAGGTAATAGAGAACGGTAATACGATGCTAACAGTCCAATATATTTAGGTAATAGGAGAACGAGTAATACGATGTCTACAGTCCAATATATTTAGGTAATAGAGAACGGTAATACGATGCTACAGTCCAATATATTAGGTATATAGAGAACAGTAATACGATGCTACAGTCCAATATTATTTAGGTAATAGAAGAACGGTAATACGATTCTACGATGCTACAGTCCAATATATTTAGGTAATAGAGAACAGTAATACGATGCTACAGTCCAATATATTTAGGTAATAGAGAACGGTAATACGATGCTTGAAACAAGACAATATGGACATGAGGCAAGGGTGTGGAACTGGGTCGTCAATTTACGGCTTTAGAAAACTATTATATTGGAAGCTGTTTGTGTGTGTGTGTGTGTGTGTGTGTGTGTATGTGTGTATAGACACAACCTCCGTAGGCCCAACAACTACTGCAGATAGTTGTTGGGCCTATTAAGGTCATATCAAATGTAGCCCAAGTTTAACTCACGTCACAATTTACACATTTCAATCAAAGCAGAACTTCAGCGAACTTTGTCTCTCCCTGATCTGTCATCCATTACAAAGACATAAGCAACAAAGCCTGTATCCATTTGAGTGACTTTTATCTCCTCCGGAAGTATCCTAGTAACCTTTTGATGATTATTGAGGGTGTAAGCGGAGTGTTTTTTAACTGCCACTATTGCATGGAATAGCAATGGCTGACAATGACTGTAATGTATTTTTCTGGTTCTGGCACCAGCCAGTCTTGAACTCTATTGCTAGAGTACAACTTAGTCTCCACCCGAAAACTATCTTTTAGTATTTGTTTCATTAGTCCATTGTTGACATAATTCCCCAAAAGTTTTGCTTGTTAGCAATCAAGTTTTCAAGATATTTAACTTTCAAAATACAGAAAACATCCCAGGATGATGCATTTTGCATAATGATGCTGCGTTTTGCCTTGCATATGTGCGTTTTTTCTTCAAATATAGTTTTTGGGTGGAATTTCCCTTTAATCAAATCAAATTTTATTTGTCACATGCGCCGAATACAACAGGTGTGTAATGAATACGATGGGAGGCAGAGAGCTGGTTTCAAGCGTAGGGCCCAGCAGGTGTTTATTGTAGAGGACCACAGGAGGAGGCAGGTGGCTGGATCCAGGGGCAGGCAGAAGGTCATACACAGGGGATCCAAAAAAGCAACAGTACAAGCAGGGAAAATGCTAGTAACGTAGTCCGGGAGACAGGAAATTCGATAGGCAAAAGTACAGGCAGGGAATACGCAAAAAGGCGTCGTTAGTGAGGAGGGCCAAAACTATGATACACAGGAGGACTAATATGGGAAATAAACAGAGCTCCGAATAGAATGTGTATCAAAACAAACAATACCTAACAATGATGGGGTGCAAAGAACTGAACTAAATACTGTGTGTAAATGACATACAGGTGTGTAAGCAGGTGATCAGAATTCAGGTGATTGAGATCTGGAGAGTGAGCTGCATTCAGGGGATCTACGTGTTTGAGAGTGTGAGCTGGAAAGTGGGCTGGAAAGTGAGCTGCGTTCAGGGGATATACGTGTTTGAGAGTGTGAGCTGGAAAGTGGGCTGGAAAGTGAGCTGCGTTCAGAGGATCTACATGTTTGAGAGTGTGAGCTGGAAGCAGATGTTACAAGGTGTAGACCTTACAGTGCAATGCTTACTTACAAGCCCTTAACCAACAATGCAGTTTTAAGAAAATACCTAAAAAAAATATAAATAATTTAAAAGTAAGAGATAAGAATAACAAATAATTAAGAGCAGCAGTAAATAACAATAGCGGGGCTATATACAGGGCGTACCTGTACAGAGTCAATGTGCGGGGGCACCGATGTCAAGGTAATTGAGGTAATAGTAATTGCGGTAACAATGATGCCAGCTTGAGGCCTGAACTCTTTACTGACAAAGAAAATAGATGGTAGATGTTGATGATACTCAGTAAGACTCTAGACATACTATCTGCACACCTGAAAGGTAGTTTCAGGCAGGGCTGGATTTAAAAAACCTTCAGGCGTTTCACCTGCCTTAGTGTGATCCTCATGGCCTTAACAGGTGAGCAACTATGACACTTTCAAACTACATTTCAATGTCATTATTTTGGATACAGTTGAAGTTCAATCCTGCTACACCAGTCTATAGCAGTCTAGAGCAGTCTATAGCAGTCTAGAGCAGTCTAGAGCAGTCTACAGCAGTATAGAGCAGTCTACAGCAGTATAGAGCAGTCTACAGCAGTATAGAGCAGTCTAGAGCAGTCTACAGCAGTGGCAGTATTATAGCAGTCTACAGGCAGCTCTAGAAGCATCTACAGCAGTATAGAGCAGTCTAGGAGCAGTCTAGAGCAGTCTCACAGCAGTTCGTAGAGCAGTCTAGAACAAGTCTAACAGCAGTTATAGTAAGCAGTCTACAAGCCACGTATAGAGCAGTTCTAGAGCATTCCTACAGCAGTATAGAGCAAGTCTTAGAGTCAAGTCCTACAGCAAGTCTTACGAGCAAAGTCATACAGGCAGTATAGTCACTAAATGTTACAGACGCAAAAAACATACAGGCAAAGAACTCCAGTTACTTTCACAAATTCTGTGGTTTTTCCAGAATCTCGATTTGGAGGATTCCCAGATTTCCTGCTTATTTCCCTTTGGTAATTGCAGACACTTCAACCAGGATTTCTGGAAGACCGGAATATTTTGGAATTTAGCTAGAATTTGGCAACCCTATCATCAAGTAACTGATATCAGCGCCGTTGTAAAGTGGGCGTTGAATAGTGGGGAGAAGCATATATCCCGTGAGCTATTTCAAATAGAAGAGCTTTGCGAAATCCAAAGTCGCTTTCAGTTTTTATAAATTACCGAAAGATGTTTTATGGAAAACACATTCTAACATTAGTGTTGACTGGAAGAGTCATCGGCGGGACATGTGGAATATTCTACGCCATCTGTTCCTCACCGCCAAATGTTCTGTGATTTATTTTTAAACATAATGTTGTTTGTAGACACAGGCCATAATAGACATGAAAATCACCAACCGCAGGCTGCCTATAGTATTCAGTTGCTATGTGGAATGGTTATAGGTTTTTTCTCTCTTTCGAATAACGCACCGGCAAGCACGCAACGCACGCAAAGCACGCACATGCGAGCACGGCCACGCACGCACACACACACAACACACCACATTCCACACACACACCACACATCACACACACACACACACACCAGCACACACAACACACAACACAGCACACACACACACACACGACACACACACACACAATCACGGGCCCCCTGATGCTCTCAGACATTTCATGAATATGAGTGAGGACAGAGGAAAGGGCATAAAAAAGGGATAAGCCTTCGGCGAAGAATGTAGCAAGCCTTTAGTCATGGGAAGTCAGATTTCTCCTGTCTCCAGGGTGTTTTCTTTGTGTTGAATATACAATTTTTTTTGTGTGTGAAGATATAGCATGTTTTTGTGTTGAGAATATTACATGTTTTGGGTTGAGAATATACATGTTTTTTGTGGTTGAGATATTACACCTGTTTTTGGGCTTGAGATATACAATTGTTTTTAGGTTGAGTATATTACAGTGTTTTTGTGTTGAGATATTACACTGTTTTGGTTGGAGAATATTACAGCATTTTGTGGGTGTGAGATATTACAGTGTTTTTGTGTTGATATATTACATGTTTTGGGTTGAGATATTACATGTTTTTTGGGTTGAGATATTAACATGTTTTTGGGTTGAGATATTACATGTTTGGGTTGAGATATTACATGTTTTCGGTTGAGATAATTACATGTTGTTTGGGTTGAGATATTACATGTTTTTGCTGTTGAGATATTGACATGTTTTGGTTGGAGAATATTACATGTTTTGGGTTGAGATAGTTACATGTTTTGTGTTGAGATATTACATGTTTGGGTTGAGATATTACAGTGTTTTGGTTGAGAATTACATGTTTTGGTTGAGAATATTAACATGTTTTTGTGTGAGATATTACAGTTTTTTGTCGTTCGAGATATTACATGTCTTTGGGTTGAGATATTACGATGTTTTGGGTTGAGATATTACATGTTTTTGGGTAGATATTTAATCATGTTTTGGGTTGAGGAATATTACATGTTTTGGGTTGAGCAAATATTACATGGATTTTTTGGGGGGGGGGGGGGGGGGGGGGGGGAGGGGGGGGGGGGGGGGGGGGGGGGGGGGGGGGGGGGGGGGGGGGGGGGGGCTATATATACATGGGTAGCCACACTGCTCTGACCGGATCCATGATGTCTCCGACATCCAACATGTGTTTTCAGAGCGAAGCTGTAGTGCTGAATGTCCATTAAATCAACTGGTAAAGAGTATCGCGCTGCGGCAGCAAGGCCCCGGAGATCACATGATGTGTTAGGACGGTGTATATTAACACGATGACAGCATGACCCCCGGTCGATCCAACCCTCAGAGCATGGTAGCAGCAGAGTCAGTTGCTGTTTCCAGAAAATTACTTCGTTGTACTAGAAGTTAGCATCGTAGATTACATGTTACTAGTTTAGCGCTCTTTTGTCAGTTGAATCCAGAACAAAATTCTCTTACTCTTTCTCCTGAATGTGAGCTTTTTTTCACTAACTGCAAGCCCCCACAAAAGAATGGATTGAGTGAGAAGAAGTAGAGAAAAATGGAACACTCCTCAGCTCATATACGTAGTAGTTAAAGAACATAGTGTGGACCGAAGGGACCAACGTTACCCTAGGTGTGTGGGGCCTTTCACTGAAGGAATGACATATCCTACAGGTGCATGCCAAGATGTTCTTCCTCACTCTGCTCCTCCCTGCTGTGTCCACAGTCATCCACTCTTGCTTCCTCCCCCGCGTGTCACATCACCAACTCTGCTCCTACCCTCTTTCCAATCCCCCTGCTCCCCTGCTGTGTCCACTATCACGCTACTCTGCTCCTTCCCTCATGCTGTGTCCACATCACCACTTCATGCCTCCCTGCTGGCCTCCCACTGGCTCCCCCTGCGTGTCCACATACCACTCCCTGCTCCTCCCCTGCTGTGTCCACACACCACTGCTGCTCCTCCCTCGCTGTGTCCACATCACCATCGCTCCTCCCCGGGGGGCTGCTGTGTCCACAGCACCAGTGGACACTCCGGCCAGGCTGGCTAAGGCGTGCCCCGAGCGTCTGTGTGCCTGATGTGGAACAACATACGAACGGGAGGAGGCTACTGTGGCAAAGCGTGGTGAGTGTGAGAACACACTCAGTGGGACTTCTGGCCCCCTAGCAAGCACGCGGGAGGGCTACACAATAGAGGTGCTGGTGTGATGTGCCCGTGAACCGATCACGACATGGGGAGCGCGGAGACACGGGGCACGAACGCTGTGTTGAACTGTGTGGACACGCATACTGATGCGGCGGGGCCACGCTGATGTGGTCGCAGCATTAGCAGTGGTATGCCATATGCTGGACCAGACTGCTTACGCATGGGGGAGGAAGCAACTGGTGATTGTGGATTCACAGAAGGGGGGAAGGTAATGCCAGAGTGGTGACTGTGGACAAAGCAGCAGGGGGGAGGAGCAGAGTGTTGGATGTTGGAACTAGAGCAGGGGTGAGGGCACGGAGAGGTTGGTGTTGGGAAACCCAGCAGCAGGCCGTGCCCCGGGGGGCGGGGGGGGGGGGGAGCGCGCCCCAGTAGGCGGCTCACCGCTCCCCCTGCCAGGGGGTCTGATGTCACTTGACAACAGCAGAGGGTCAGCGACATGCACTGGCGCACCCCGTGCTGTAGTATCCCACATCACGAAGCGGCTGCGCTCAGGACGCAGAGCCGTGCGTTGATGTTGGATCATCGAGATGTGTCACGACGGAGGATACGGACCACGTCACGAGTGCACGCAACTCCCAACCACTGTATGCTGTGTCCCCATCACCATCTGCCCCTCCCCCTGCTTGTTCCACATCCACCACTCTGCCCCTCCTCTCGCTGTGTCAACATCACCAATCTGCCCCCCCCCTGCTGTGTCCACATCCACACTCTGAATGCCGATCGACGGGACTCTGAGAGCCACCCTCTGGTGGGAACACATCGTAAACACACGCAAGCATGTAAATAGACACACACACAACCGCAGACTATACAATACACTAATCAAGTGAGACGCACTCGAGTTAGCAAACAGTAAGTTGGATATCGTAATGACTACATAGAATAATGACACATTGCATGTGGCAATATTAACGTTGAACATATTCTTAGCGACGCTCATAGTCATATCGAAAACAGACACTACACTGGCTACATTGAAATGGACTAATCACTATTCCAGATTGTACATTGCGCTACATTGTACTTTGTGGTTATGATCAGTTTATGGGCTACTTCCCATAATTCTTTTAAAT
>NC_036839.1:42456058-42466334 GCF_002910315.2 Salvelinus sp. IW2-2015 | reverse complement strand
TCCCCCTGCTGTGTCCACATCACCACTCTGCCCCTCCCCCTGCTGTGTCCACATCACCACTCTGCCCCTCCCCCTGCTGTGTCCACATCACCACTCTGCAATGCATCGACGGGACTCTGAGAGCCAACCCTCTGGTGTGGGAACACATCGTACACACACGCAAGCATGTAAATAGACACACACACAACCGCAGACATACAAATACACTATCAAGTGAGACACACTCGAGTTAGCAAACAGTAAGTTGGATATCTGTATGACATACATAAAAATAAATATTGACACATGCACTGTGGCAATATTAACTTGAACATATTGTTAGGGCAAGCTCAATCAACAAAGTCATATGAATAGAAACCAGTACACTACACTGGCTACATGTGAAATGGACTAATCACTATTCCCAGAATTTAGTCTTGAGTCAGACATACAAACATTGTAACATTTGGGTTATGATCAGTTTATGGCTACTTCCCATATCTTTAAATCATATTAGAAGACGACTGTAGTGGAGCATACTTTATAGAGTAAACTAGCTAGTAATCGGTCTGTAATATTGCGACACTTCGTGTGTCTGCCTGCCTATTAACAATATGCATAGTTCATAATGTTATTCCCTCGCTTCAGCTATTGCACGGTTTTAGTTACYTCAAACATATTTATAACTAGTCCTTCTTCAACATGTGGTTCCATGGGTATTACAGTCTACCATCAAACATCAACAATAAGACATATAGGATAGTATAGCTAGCCTACCTCAAAACAGATATTAGCCACTGCTCCATGGTCCACCACCAACCACTTGACTTGAATCTTCTTTTCCAGCTTGCTTTATTTTAACGGATGGACATATTTTAAAGTTTAGGTGGCTAATGAGCACCAAGACGTTTTATCTCTACATTACTTTCATAAGGCTGTTTGAAAATTATTTGCTAGGAGATAGCTAAGCTAGTCAACATGTTTCAGCTAGCTAAGCTACCTAGCTTGAAGACGTGGTAAAAGTACATAGAAAAAAACTAACTAGCTATGAAGTTGACAGTCCAATCAAAGTTACCAGACACAAGGTGTTGATTTATCAGTGGACAATGAGCTTTCTTAGGCGGGCACTTCTACTGTAAACCAATGGAGCACCAAAGAGGTGTTTTTCCTGGCTAGCTCTCCCAGCAGGTGCTGCGGTGATGTAGTGTCCCCATGAGTGACAGCACCCTGAGCCAATCACGCGCAAACAGACAAGATCAACGACGCCTACACTCTGTACTTTTTCTGTCTGCCCCTCCAACACAGAAAGCACAGAACGAGGCTGAAATAGCGGCCTTACTCAACGAAAACTGACGAAAACAACAATACAATGGGAACGTGACCACTTATGKTTTATAAAATCAAGCATTTTTTTTATATAATAAAAGGTTATGGTTGCTAACTGTTATCCTATATTGTTGTGACATGCAATAACAGAATTTAATGCAAATCTCCTGGATATTGGTAGGGCTCCACCCCACCTACCACACGTGACATATCACCACTGCACACCCATATATTAAACTATGGTGCTAATAGTGTTGTATTATATTGTTATGTACTTAAATGAGATTTGAATAAAGAGTTGATAGATTTATTTGAAACACATAATAAATATTTATTTTCAGACAAAAAAATAATTTGTTTTACAGTAGTTTGAAAACTCCTTCACAATAACAGCAGGCTGAATTGCTATTCAAGTATCCACATAACATAAGTATATTTCAGTATTGCTAATGCTAAAGTAATTAATAATTTACCATAAAATAAACTCACATTAAAAAAAATTCTCAGACTGACAAACCACACTTCGTCATTACAGTCAGGTATCGTTTTCAGAGCAGAACGAGTTATATCTCTGTTTGAGTGTGGCAATATGTTTATGTGTGTGTCACTATATTTGTGTGTGACATGACTTCATGCTGATTTTAACACACAAGTATAGCATGTAAAAACCATTGTGGCCTGCAGGACATCTTTCAATGCCTCAAGACACTCAATTAAAGTAAAATTCCCCTTTAAATAATCACTGACCTGACGCTTAGCGAATTCTAAAGAGAATAATAACTATTTAAAGGGGATCTTCACCTTTATAACGTCATATTTATTACATGGCGCAAACAAGTTTGGAATGACTCATTCAAATGAATATGCAGTACAAAAAAGGACTGGGGAAAAACGAGCTCATTATACAATAGGATGTCGCCACAGGGTTAGCGGTTCTATCATATTCCTGATGACAGTAGATACATAAAGCTATACAGGAGTACATTTCTGATTGTCTACTTATTAATTAATAGCCTTCACAAGTGTGCATAATGTACAGACAACAAAAACATTCCTTGTCCTAGACATCCAATCAAATGAGGGGGGGAAAAAAGGGCCCGGAGACTTTCAATCAAGCGAGAGGTCTAGGTAGCGTCGGTTCAAAAATAACAAGGCTATATTCCTAGATTTTGGGTGGGTGGTCTGGTCTGTGCTAGCATGGAGGTATCAGGTGACGAAACATTGTGGATTCCCAACGTCTGACATGCCAGGCCTTTTCCCCGGCTCCATAACAATTCAATGTTCATGTCCCTGTTCCAACACTCAGAGAATACTGACAGATCAACCCTTATTATTCTTTTGAATAATAACCACAATTCCAATTCTTGACTGAGGACTTTTTTTTGAGTGTCGGTCTTTCTCTGTCCCCTGACCGCAATACAACGTCTATTCCACGTTGGTTCAACGTCAAACAACGTTGTCTCAACCAGTGTGTGCCCATTGGGTAGGCCTATACATTCAATAAGTCTCACATGGTGTGGGGCTAAGTAGGTTGTCCATACACAATCTGCATTCAATAAGTCTCCAATCCTAGCATTTAGCATTAATACAACCAGAGTCAAAAATGGTTCTGCAACACAGCTCATGAAAACATTTTAAACACACAGACATTCTGTATGGGGTATAACTCTGAACTTTGAGGTAAAGAGTCCATTCCAGAGACTGTACATGTTAAACAAATGCTAAGTTGTATAGAATCCCTTCTGAACCAACTGTGTATAACTTGAAAAACATTTAAAAATGTCATGACTGATTTGTGTTCACAACAGGAACAACAAACTAATGGTCAAAGATCTATTTGCAGTTCAAGGGTTAGGTTCGTATGAAGCTTCAGTACCCTTCACATCCAACAGTTGCCCTCAGAACATGTAAGTACACCATGACAGTAGTGCTATACAGTGATTTTGATAACTGTGGCATAATTCCAGTGACTGTGACAAAGGTTTCAAATAAAGTTATTAATTGAACAAACAGACATTTAGAAAGAATCCCATATGTCAATATGGCTTCATAGAATTTTGGCAACTAAAACAACATTTAAATAAATAGGTAGGATAACATTTCATTCATATGGTCACAAGTACTAAAGAAACAATTGAAACGTATTCAAGGTCAGCAGATCACAATGTGTTCACATATACATCCACAGTGACATCATTGGACTGGCATGTAATGCAGAATATACCTCATAAAGAAAAACTGCTCCAACACACAAGCAGTCCTCAGTGCATCTTCGTTTCAGAAGAAATGCCCTGAGAGGTCTCATCCAATGATTCTTCTGTTCTTGGACCAGGGAACTGGTGTGGCAGTGCAGGTGAATCGCAAAGGTCAAAGGTGAGCGTGTCCTTGCGAGTAGCAAACAACTAAAAACAAATAAAAGGGAACGTCATACTGTTTGGTTAGCGACGTCATCAAACTGCACTGATAATGCCTACAGTATGAAGAAGAGGGGGAAGGCAGTTACGCTGAGGAGGCAGTGGAGTATTGGCTCCTGGTGAAACATGTGAGGGTGTCGTACAACCAGTGTTCATCCCACCGGTGCCCCAAAAATATGGGACTCCAACACTGGGAGAGGAAACCAACCTACTGGAATCCTTAGGGTTGTCGACATTACACGTACGCCTGGAATCTGTAGTGAGCTTGACCGTTAAAGGAAATTACACACAGTAATATACACATATAATATATATGTATACATAATAATGTTTCTCTGCTGGAAAAATATTCTACCCTCAGCACATCTGGGGGGGGGGGGTTGAAAAATACAGCTACCCAGACATAATAAGGTTTGCCCTCCAAAGAAGCTTGCTCGTAATTGGTTAGTGTTGGGAGACAGTGAGAGCCTATTGGGCCTCCCCATGGTCACGTGTCTAAACAAGCATGTGAATCTCGTTATACTCGTCCCGACCATCCTCGTCAAATGGGGGATGACTCGTCTTCCCGTCGAGCTTAGAGATGAAGAGTGAGGCGAGAGGGAGAGGGTGAGGGTGAGGAGAGGGAGAGGGAGAGGGAGAGGGATGAGGGAGAGGGAGAGGGAGGTTGGGAGAAGAGGTGAGGAAGGGAGGGAGGTTGGAGAGGGAGAGGTGAGGGAGAGGGAGGTTGGGAGAGGGAGGGAGAGGGGAGAGGCGTTGAGGGTGAAGGAGAGGGAGGTTGGGATGTTACCATCATCTTGATTCATTAGATTAGTGTCTTGATGCGTTGGGCCAATATAGTGAAACACACCACACACACACCACACCACACACACACACCATTATCCTCTGTGTTTTGACAAAGTCCGTTCTCAAGTTGTTGTCATTTAGATAATGAGGTGTGGAGCCTTAATTTCAAGGACAGAAATATTTTAACAGAAAGCTGATTATGTTTGAATAGTCAAATGAAATACTACAGTACTGTAGTTGTGTACCTTTCACAAACAAACTAAAATTCACTGAGAGTACAGGGTATCCATGCTACAACTTTTTTTTATTGTTATTTTTTGGTTAAATTAGGGGTGTAGATCAGTTTTAATGGAGACAGATTGTAGCATCCATCAATGTAATTGTCTGCATCACTTCCAATCCCACCCATAGATTTTTTTGCTGTTATTGTAAATATATATATTATTTTAAATATATATATATATTATGTATAATACTTTCCTTCTTTATTATTTTACCCTAACCCTACCACCCCTCCCTAATTGGAGTTAACTAATGGACAACAATATTTAGGCTTCTACTTCCATTTTATACATGCTACACTATATACATTTTATGGACAGTATATTTTACATTAGTTATCTTTTGTTTGTTTTTAGTTCCAGCCTTCAGCTACCCCCAACCCCTCCCATCTATCTCTGAAGACCATCCAGTCCCAGCCTTCAGCTACCCTCAACCCCTCCCATCTATCTCTGAAGACCATCCAGTCCCAGCCTTCAGCTACCCTCAACCCCTCCCATCTATCGCTGAACACCATCCAGTTTTGATTTAAAGCTGGGATGGTTGTTTCCCCCATATACACTGAACAAAAATATAAACGCAACATYTAAAGTGTTGGTCCAATGTTTCGTGAGCTGAAATATAAGATCACWGAAATTTTCCATACACACAAAAAGCTAATTTCTCTCAAATGTGCACAAATTTGTTTAAGTCCATGTTAGTGAGCATTTCTCCTTTGCCAAGAAAATCCAGCCATGTGACAGGTGTGACATATCAAAAAGCTGATTAAACAGCATGATTAGTACATAGGTGRAGCTTGTGCTGGGGACAATAAAAGGCCACTCTAAAATGTGCCGTTTTAAAGTGGCCACTCAAGTTGTGAGGGAGCGTACAATTGGCATGCTGACTACAGCTTGTCCACCAGAGCAGTTGCCAGAGAATTGAATGTTCATTTCTTTACCATAAGCAACCTCCAACGACATTTTAGAGATTTTGGCGGTCCGTCCAACCGGCCTCACAACCGCAGACCATGTGTAACTACGCCATCTCAGGACCTCCACATCTGGCTTCTTCACCTGCGGGATCGTCTGAGACCAGCCAGACAGCTGATGAAAATTASGAATATTTCTGTCTGTAATAAAGACCTTTTGTGGGGAAAAAATCATTCTGATTGGCTGGGCCTGGCTCCCCAGTGGGTGAGTGGGTGGGCCTAAGCCCTCCCAAGCCCACCCATGGCTGTGCCCCTGCCCAATCATGTGAAATCCATAGATCAAGGCCAAATTAATTTATTTCAATTGACTGATTTCCTTATATGAACTGTAACGCAGTAAAATCGTTGAAATTGTTGCTTGCGCTTATATTTTTTGTTCATGTATATGACATTCTATTGGCTGCAATAATTTCTTAATCCGGTGTCGTTTTGTGTATCAGTTCATAAACCATGTGTCATGGAATCGGTACATTGAAAATCTCCTCCAACTATTTTGCAAGCTGTCAATTTTTGTGTCCTTAAATTAAACTGGTCTACTTTTTTACTTAAAACAATTTTGGTCTTTAATGCAGGGCCGACATATAAATTCCTTACCTTCTTTCCTTTCCACTTCTCCTCCATTTTTGAGGTAATGCTGCAATCAGTTGGATGTAATTTTGAGTAGAGCAGACATTTCCATATACTTTTGCTAGCTGCATGTCTGACATATCTCCACCAGTCCTATTTATGACATCATTTACAAAGATTATGCTGATTTTTTTTTTTTCCTCAAGTAATTTTATATATATTTTTACCAATTTGTTTATTTGAGTTTAACCATAATATTTTATCTAATATTTGTTCTGTCTTTTCTGGTGGATTAAACTAACATTTCAACCAGCTTTCTATGGCTTGTTTTAAAAATAGCTATATTTTGGAGATTATTTCGTTGTCAAACAACCGAAAGTGAGAGATTGTAATCTGAATAAAGGGAAAAAGGCCATTCTTGAACACGGGGWGAGCCACTCTTACTAATCTGCTAGCAGTGGATCTCAATCCTGGTCCTGGGGACCCAAAGGGTGCACGTTTCTGTTTTTGCCCTAGCACTACACACCTGATTCAAATCATCAAAGCCTTTTGATGAGTTGATCATTTGAATCAGCTGTGTGGTGCTAGGGCAAAAACAAAAATGTCCACCCTTTGGATCCCCAGGACCAGAGTTGAGAACCAGTGGGCTAGAGAACCAGTTCAGATTTAAATATAGCTTTTGAATGACTGAAGCCTTTATTGAGAGGTCCAATGTTTTAATATTTCATAATTTCTGCCCTCCAAATTCATATTCATTATATAAACAGGGCTGTTTAATTTTGTCTGGCTTGCTGTTCCAAATAAAGTGGAATATTTTTTGCTTATCTAATTTAAAAAGCAAGTCTTTAGGTGTAGGCAGGGCCATGCTACTACTTCTAATGTYTGACCCAATGTTGCCCAGACCAGATGATTGGGCCAGAATTCGGATAATTCCAGGAATGTCCACCTACCGCCTGGAGCTCACGCTCTTCAAAGATCCGGGAGAGGATGAGGCGGCGGAGCGGCACGGTCATGATGAGGATGAAGGGGAAGGCGAGCGAGACCACGGTGGACTTGACCACCCACAGCAACATGATGCAGGCCAGCTGGATGATGGTGAACATGTTCATACGCCACGTCTTCACCTGCAGCAACGCTGCACAACACACACACACACACACACACACCACACCACACACACACCACACACACACACACACACAACAACCACACACACACACAACACACACACACACACCCAACACACACACACAACACACACACACACACACACACACACACACACACACACACACACACACACACACATATGGGGTTATACATGCTTATGACAAGCCTTACAATCCATTATAACTGCCTCGTAATGTATTATACCTGCATGATTTAAGTACAGTGATACGAATTGTATTGAAGTCATACTATATTGCCAATTAACAGTGTTTGGAAATCATTTGTTTAGGGATAATGTTCTGGGCAGGACAATTGACAAGCTAGACATACAGACAGACAGACAGGCAAAAAATAGTTGTTACGCAGCATATGGAATTTGTTATATAGAATTAGATGGATTGAGCTCCATCTACTGGGTGGATCTCCTCTAGTCTTTTACTTACATTGATCACAAAAGTGACATTAGATCAATGTATTGGGGCAACTTCATCATATTGTTATTGATTTTTATATATTTTTWAAATTTTATTTCAAATTAAGCCCACACACACAATCTCAATAAAATCACAAACAGACCAGGAATAGAAACCAGACATCTATAACAGAAACTGATCATCATATTCTGGTAGAGGGAACACCTTGGTCACGTACAGTATATGTGGTTAGACTCTCCATGATATTCTGGTAAAGGGCTCACCTTGGTCACATATATGTGGTCGGGGTGGTGCTTGGCGGGCGTGAACATGAGAGTGATGCGCTCGTAGAGCTGGATGCCGGTGATRGACGTGACGCCCATGTAGAGGAAGATCCCGAACAACACGGCCAGCGGAATGTGACGAAGCACATCTGTCATCACGAGGGACATGCCTATGGAAAGTCAAAGGTGAAAGGTCAAATGTGTGACATCTAGGTTGCCTAGGGATCTGTAGGGTAGTCAATCTCGGTTAACCCAAGACTAATGTTAAACCAGAACTAAATGTTAACCACAAGTAAATGTTAAGCCACAAGTAAATGTTAAGCGAGGACTAAATGTTAAATCACAACTAAATGTTAATCCAGAACAAAATGTTAATCCAAAACTAAATGCTAATCCTGAATTAGATGTTAAAACATAACTAAATGTTAACCAAAATGAAATGTTAACCAGAACAAAATGTTAACCAGAACTAAATGTTAACCAGAACTAAATGTTAACCCAGAACTAAATACTAAACTAAAGGTTAAGTACGGACTAAATGTTAAGCCAGAACGAAATGTTAATCCATAACAAAAAATTGACAAGCTTTTTGTTCAGGTGGAACAGCAAACAGGAACATAAATAAGGTTTGTTAGTTTTAATCACAGAGGAAGCCTTGTTATACACAGATAAATAACACCTCTACAACCAGAGGAAGCCTTGTTATACACAGATAAATAACACCTCTTCAACCAGTGGAAGCCTTGTTATACACATATAAATAACACCTCTACAACCAGAGGAAGCCTTGTTATACACAGATAAATAACACATCTACAACCAGAGGAAGCCTTGTTATACACAGATAAATAACACTTCTTCAACCAGAGGAAGCCTTGTTATACACAGATAAATAACACCTCTACAACCAGAGGAAGCCTTGTTATACACAGATAAATAACACCTCTACAACAGAGGAAGCCCTGTTATACACAGAATAATAACACCTCTACAAACCAGAGGAGCCTTGTTATAACTTATCAGATAATAACACCTCTACAAACCAGCAGGAACCTTGTTATACACAGATAAATAACACTATTCAACCAGTGGAAGCCTGTTATACACAGATAAATAACACCTTCTAAACCAGAGGAAGCCTTGTTATACAACAGATAATAAACTCTACAGACCAGAGGAAGCCTTGTATACACAGTGAATAACACGTCTACAACCAGAGGAAGCTTGTTTTACATCAGATAAAATAACACCTCTTCAACAGAGGAAAGCCTTGTTTATACACAGATAAATAAACCGCTCTAAACCAGAGGAAGCCTTGTTATACACAGATAATAATAACACCTCTACAACCAGAGGAAGCCTTGTTATACACAGATAAATAACACCTCTACAACCAGAGGAAGCCTTGTTATACACAGATAAATAACATATCTACAACCAGACTGAAGTCACTGTCAACTCATTGTCTGTTTATTTTCCTATTTCTTGGTTTGCTTTCCATGTTACTTTCCCGAGTCCTGATTCAAAGACACCTCAGAATGGACTAGATATCCAATCCAACCCTTTCCAGAACAGCAGCATCTTCCTCACCCACGAGCACGGCGACTACAAGGCCTGTCAACCGCTGCTCCTTCACCTCCTGGATCACGGGCTTCTCGCCAGGCGCTGTGGCCTTGCTCATGACAGTAAGGGCGTTGACGTGCGTGACAGAGCGCACCGTGGCCGCGGTGAGCCAGGGCAGGCCTAACAGAGGGCACATGGCGCCCAGCGTGACGATGAGCAGCAGGTCAAGGTGGAAGCCAGAGCCCTTGACCAGGCGACGCTCCTTCTTGCTGACGATGAGTCTGGGATGGGGGGAGAGGGGGGTAAGGAAAGTGTAAGGGAGGTGTAAATAAACACTCCTGTACACACACACATACATACAGAAACACATTCGTGCAAAATCATACACACTCAGATATGCGTGCAAAATCACACACACACACACACACACACACACACACACACACACACACACACACACACACACACACATCCAACCACCAGCATATAACAAGATATACTGCAAAATCACATACAAAACGTGAG
>NC_036839.1:42427955-42449775 GCF_002910315.2 Salvelinus sp. IW2-2015 | reverse complement strand
TCTCTGAAGCGTTTACGTGGCATGGTCTCTCTGAAGCGGTTGCGTGCAGGGTCTCTCTGAAGAGGTTAGGTGCAGGGTCTCTCTGAAGCGGTTGCATGGCAGGGTCTGTCTGAACGGTTGCGTGGCAGGGTCTGTCTGAAGAGCTTGCGAGACAGGGTCTCTCTGAAGCGTTGCGAGACAGGGTCTCTCTTGAAGCGGTTGCATGGCAGGACTCTCTGAAGCGGTTACGAGGCAGGTCTCTCTGAAGCGGTTACGAGCAGGGTCTCTCTGAAGCGGTTGCGTGGCAGGGTCTGTCTGAAGAGCTTGCGAGACAGGGTCTCTCTGAACGGTTGTGAGAGGCAGGGTCTCTCTGAAGCGGTTGCGTGCATGGTCTCTCTGAAGGCGCGTTGCGTGGCAGGGTCTCTCTGAAGAGGTTAGGTGGCAGGGTCTCTCTGAAGCGGTTGCATGGCAGGGTCTGTCTGAAACGGTTGCGTGGCAGGGTCTGTCTGAAGAGCTTGCGAGACAGGGTCTCTCTGAAGCGGTTGCGAGACAGGGTCTCTCTGAAGCGGTTGCGAGGCATGGTCTCTCTGAAGCGGTTGCGAGGCATGGTCTCTCTGAAAAAGTCCACCCCATACCTATCAGACCATAATGACTCCACATCATGCTCGGACATACAAGAGTGCAATAAATGCTTTGAGTTCATCCATAGACATGTCCCATGTACTGTTTCCTTTTCTGTGTGCATGAACAACAGTACAATCTCATGTACAATCTCTCACATCTGCATGTCACATAAACTCGCCACTCTTTTCTACCCAAACCGTACCACCCCCCCAGATTCCTGTCTCACTGTACCATCCCTCCCAGACTCCTGTCTCACCGTACCATCCCTCCAAGACTCCTGTCTCACCGTGCCATCCCTCCCAAACTCCTGTCTCACCGTGCCATCCCTCACAGACTCCTGTCTCACCGTGCCATCCCTCCCAGACTCCTGTCTCACCGNGCCATCCCTCCCAGACTCCTGTGTCACCGTGCCATCCCTCCCAGACTCCTGTATCATCGTACCATCCCTCCCAGACTCCTGTCTCACCGTGGCAGTTGGGATCACCGTCTCAGTTGGCTCTGTTCTGGTTTTTCTGCGGCGAGGCTCAGGCTTCGGAGGCAGAGGCTTGAAGTCAACATCAGAATCAGATGAAGACTCTTCATCAGCAATGTCGATTTCAAGATCAATATCTGATCCTTCATCCGACTCCAACTCCAACTCCAACTCAACGAAATTCTGCAGCATTTGCAATGCTGTCAGTGGGTTCATTCGTTTGGTTGGGCTTGTCATTGTGAACTACACACATTGTGTTGTACTTAGTGTCTGATTTGACTCATTGAGGGGAAATTTAACACTTTTTCCCAGCCTTTTATAATAAAATAATTAGACCGCCCACAACATCCACAATTCTTCATCATCATTAAACTTTTGGTCTAAATTCAATCACCATCTTCCCCCTCCTCATCATTCAGTTCATTGAAGTCACATGCACCATTATACGTTTCTATTGCCCATTCATCCGGAATAGCATATTTTAATTTAAAGTTTATTATGTTACTAGTTTTTGCTTAGTAGGCAGAGCAATGCTGCCGTGCGAGTGGTCATGTGCTGAATGCATGGACAGCACGGATATTCTTGGAAAAGGTGACATTTGGAAATAGAGCTGCACCTCCTGAATTCTGAGAATTATTTGACAAAGGTAAGTGTAATAGAAACTGCAGAATATGCTAACAGAATACAGGCTAACTCTTATTATGTGTGAAATTAGTTTCGATTGGCCGGCTGTGCAGCTTGACTGGCATCGTTTGTTTCCTGCTCATCAACTTGGATAGAGTCAAGGATTTTGCATTATTCTAAAGGCATATTGCAACACATAGCATGTTTTCATTTCACTTACAATACATTTGATTAGTAATAGAGTTATAGTAAATAAAAGTCCCATAATAACTTTTTATGAATTAAAACAGAGAATGGTATCAACCCACAAGACCTGCGGTCAAATAACTTGCTGCTGATGAATAGGCATAACACAAACTCATCAGTACACTATTGTCTTTCTAAATTAAATCAACCTCTTTACCCTCCTTGTCATTCAGTTATTCCTAATTTAAATTACATTTTGAAGTAAGATGCACAATTATCACCCATTCACCCATTTGTCATTCATTCAGTGAGGAGAGAGAGACTCATTAGCGCCTGGCTGAGTTTCAACGTCTTACAGCACATTGTCTTGGAGACTGGCTGGGTACCAACGTCCTACAGCACATTGGCATGGAGCCTGGCTGGGTATCAACGTCCTACAGCACATTGTCTTGGAGCCTGGCTGGGTTTCAACGTCCTACAGCACAATGTCTTGGAGACTGGCTGGGTACCAACGCCCTACAGCACATTGTCTTGGAGCCTGGCTGGGTATCAAAGTCCTACAGCACATTGTCTTGGAGCCTGGCTGGGTACCAATTCTACAGCACATTGTCTTGGAGCCTGCTTGGGAACCAAACGTCCTACAGCACAATGTCTTGGAGACTGGCTGGGTACCAACGTCCTACAGCACATTGTCTTGGAGCCTGGCTGGGAACCAACGTCCCACAGCACACTGTCTTGGAGCCTGGCTGGGTACCAAATCAAAACTTTATTTTTCCCATGCGCGGAATACAACAAGTGTAGACCTTACCATGAAATTCTTACTTACAAGCCCTTAACCAACAGTGCAGTTCAAGAAGAGTTAAGAAAATATTGACCAAATAAAAMAAAGTAAAAAAGAATCATAAAAAGAAAGACAAAAATAATAACAATAACGTGGCTATATACAGGGGGCACCGGTACCGAGTCAGTGTGCGGGGGTACAGGTTAGTTGAGGTAATTTGTACATGTAGGTAGGGGGGAAGTGACTATGCATAGATAACAAACAGTGAGTAGCAGCAGTGTACAAAAAGGGGGGGGTCAATGTAAATTGTCCGGTGGCGATTTTATTAATTGTTCAGCAGCCTTATGGCTTGGGGGTAGAAACTGTTGAGGAGCCTTTTGGTCTGAGACTTGGCGCTCCGGTACCACTTGCCGTGTGGTAGCAGAGAAAACAGTCTATAACTTTGGTGACCGGAGGCTTTGACAATTTTATGGGCTTTCCTCTGACACCGCCTATTATATAGGTCCTGGATGGCAGGGAGCTTGGCCCCAGTGATGTACTGGGCCGTGTGCACAACCCTCTGTTGCGCCTTACACATGCCGAGCAGTTGCTATAACAGGCGGTCATGCAACTGGTCAGGATGCTCTCGATGGTGCAGCTGTATAACTTTTTGAGAATCTGGGGACCCATGCCAAATCTTTTCAGTCTCCTGAGGGGGAAAAGGTTTTGTCGTGCCCTCTTCATTACTGTCTTGGTATTTTTGGACTATGATAGTTCGTTGGTGATGTGGACACCAAGGAACTTGAAACTCTCGACCCACTACAGCCCCGTCAATGTTAATGGGGGCCTGGTCGGCGCACCTTTTCCTGTAGTCCACGATCAGCTCCTTAGTCTTGTGCACATTGAGGGAGAGGTTGTTGTCCTGGCACCACACTGCCAGTTCTCTGACCTCCCAATAGGCCGTCTCATCATTGTCGGTGACCGGGCCTACCACTGTTGTGTCGTTAGCAAACTTAATGATGGTGTTGGAGTCGTATGTGGCCACGCAGTTGTGGGTGAACAGGGAGTACAGGAGGGGACTAAGTACATACCCCTGAGGGGCCCCAGTGTTAAGGGTCAGCGTGGCACACGTGTTTTTTGCCTGCCCTTACCACCTGGGGGCGGCCCTTCAGGAAGTCCAGGATCCAGTTGCAGAGGGAGGTGTTTAGTCCCAGAATCCTTAGCTTAGTGATGAGCTTCGTGGGCACTGCGGTGTTGAACCCTGAGCTGTAGTCAATGAACAGCACTCTCACATAGGTGTTCCTTTTGTCCAGGTGAGAAAGGGCAGTGTGGAGTGCGATTGAGATTGCGTCATCTGTGGATCTGTTGGGGCGGTATGCGAATTGGAGTGGATCTAGGGTGTCCGGGAGGATGCTGTTGATGTGAGCCATGACCAGCCTTTCAAAGCACTTCATGGCTACCGACGTGAGTGCCACGAGAGATAATCATTTAGGCAGGTGACCTTCGCTTCCTTGGGCAAAGGGACTATGGTGGTCTGCTTGAAACATGTAGGTATTACAGACTCGGCCAGGGAGAGGTTGAACATGTCAGTGAAGACACTTGACAGTTGGTCCACGCATGCTTTGAGAACATGTCCTGGTAATCTGTCTGGCCCAGCTGCTTTGTGAATCTTAAAGGTTTTGTTCACATCGGCTACTGAGAGTATTATRACACAGTCATCCAGAACAGCTGGTGCTCTCGTGCATGCTTCATTGTTGCTTGTCTCGAAGCAAGCATAAAAGGCATTTAGCTAATCTGGTAAGCTCACGTCACTGGGCAGCTCGCGTCTGGGTCTCCCTTTGTAGTCCATAATAAAGCCAGAGCCGGTGTGGTAGGATTATATCTTAATCCTGTCTTGACGCTTTACTTGTTCGATGGTTCGTCTGAGGACATAGTGGTATTTCTTATAAGCGTCCGGATTAGTCTCCCGCTCCTTGAAAGCAGCAGCTCTAGCCTTTAGCTCAATACCAACGTCCTACAGCACATTGTCTTGGAGCCTGGCGGGGTACAGTTGAAGTGGGGAGTTTACATACACTTAGGTTGGAGTCATTAAAACTAGTTTTTCAACCACTCCACAAACTTCTTGTTAACAAACTATAATTTTGGCAAGTCAGTAAGGATATCTACTTTGTGTATGACACAGGTAATTTTTCCAACAATTGCTTACAGACAGATTATTTCACTTATAATTCACTGTATTACAATTCCAGTTGGTCAGAAGTTTACATACACTAAGTTGACTGTGCCTTTAAACAGCTTGGAAAATTCCAGAAAATTATGTCCTGGTTTAGAAGCTTCTGATAGGCTAATTGACATCATTTGAGTCAATTGGAGGTGTACCTGTGGATGTATTTCAAGGCCTACCTTCAAACGCAGTGCCTCTTTGCTTGACATCATGGGAAAATCAAAAGACATCAGCCAAGACCTCAGAAAAAAAATTGTAGACTTCCACAACTTCAAAACGCCTGAAGGTACCACGTTCATCTGTACAAACAATAGTACAGAAGTATAAACACCATGGGACCACGCAGCCGACCACGCAGCCGTCATACCGCTCAGGAAGGAGACGCGTTCTGTCTCCTAGAGTTGAACGTACTTTGGTGCGAAAAGTGCAAATCAATCCCAGTACAACAGCAAAGGACCTTGTGAAGTTGCTGGAGGAAACAGGTACAAAAATATCTATTACCACAGTAAAACAAGTCCTATATCGACATAACCTGAAAGGTCGCTCAGCAAGGAAGAAGCCACTGCTCCAAAACTGCCATATAAAAGCCAGACTACGGTTTGCAACTGCACATGGGGACAAGATCGTACTTTTTGGAGAAATGTCCTCTGGTCTGATGAAACAAAAATAGAACTGTTTGGCCATAATGACCATCGTTATGTTTGGAGGAAAAAGGGGGATGCTTGCAAGCTGAAGAACACCATCCCAACCGTGAAGCACGGGGGTGGCAGCTTTGCTGCAGGAGGGACTGGCGCACTTCACAAAATCGATGGCAACATGAGGAAGGAAAATTATGTGGATATATTGAAGCAACATCTCAAGACATCAGTAAGGAAGTTAAAGCTTGGTCGCAAATGGGTCTAACAAATGGACAATGACCCCAAACATACTTCCAAAGTTGTGGCAAAATGGCTTAAGGACAACAAAGTCAAGGTATTGGAGTGGCCATCACAAAGCCCTGACCTCAATCCCATAGAAAATTTGTGGGCAGAACTGAAAAAGTGTGTGCAAGCAAGGTGGCCTACAATCCTGACTCAGTTACACCAGCTCTGTCAGGAGGAATGGGCCAAAATTCACCCAACTTATTGTGGGAAGCTTGTGGAAGGCTACCTGAAACGTTTGACCCAAGTTAAACAATTTAAAGGCAATGCTACCAAATACTAATTGAATGTATGTAAACTTCTGACCCACTGGGAATGGGATGAAAGAAATAAAAGCTGAAATAAATCATTCGCTCTACTATTTTTCTGACATTTCACATTCTTAAAATAAAGTGATGATCCTATCTGACCTAAAACAGGGAATTTTTACTGGGATTAAATGTCAGAAATTGTGAAAAACTGAGTTTAAATGTAGTTGGCTAAGGTGTATGTAAACRTTCGACTTCAACTGTATGCATGAGCCAACCTGTATCCTGATCACAAGCTGATCTAGTCTAACACATCTGACAGGCACCACTATACGGATTGACACTCTCTTCACTGAACAAAAGTGAACTGTTTTACCATAGCAACCTGCAACACTTACGAGGTGATCTGTGTCTCCATGAAGATGAGGATGAAGACGAGGAGGGCGGGCACCACCGATGCCCCCATCATCCACGCGGGGAAGGGCTTGAGGTCGCCGAACGGACTGATGAACCAGCCCCGCTTGTCAGGAGACGTGACTGAGAAACCAGACGGTACATTCAGCTTCTGTAAAACCCCAAGAGAAAGGAACAGGACCAGTTGTTATGACGAGGAAGTACAGGAGAGTTGGTTGTGAGAGACGTTATTTAAATATTCAATGTGTTAGTGGTGTGTGAGTTAGGGCGTGTAGTTATCAGGGATGGAGTGGAGCCTTTAGATATCTGTACTGATAGATGTAGGAGTTAGTTGTCATGGTTACCTGGGTATATGTGTCGGGGACAGAGTAACTCAACAGTACAGAGAACAGGATGGAGATGGGGATGCCAAAGTCTCCGATGATTCTTCTGGCCTTGGGGGATCACATGATAAAAGTGAATTCTTCACATCATAGGGTCACTTGCAGAGATCATATAGGCCTAAAACAGGAAATTCATACTGCATCCATAACACTTCAAGTTTTTTGTGATGAAATTGTTATTGTAATTTGTAAGACAGATACACATAGACAGAAATTTGACATGAGCCCATAGAAAACACATGAGGGGTTTCTGAGAAAATGGCTGCGATAGGTTACCTTCCCGCCCAGGAATCGACTGTTGCGCAATTTCCTAAGGAAGTAGGCCACAAAGAAGGTACCAAGCATGAGGATGAAAGAGAGCAGGGCCGTGTTGGGTTGGTTTAGGATGGGGCCGTGGGGGTCTGTGGGGTTGGTGAACTCCATGCCGGGAAGGCCAAAGGCAGGCGGGTAGCTTCTCATCAGAGGATGCTCCTGGAATACCTGTAAAAAGCAAAAATACCCATGTCACAGTCAAATGGACGGATCCCATGCAACCAGCTGGGACTTACCATAAAATGATTTATTTGAATTTCAGTGATTATTATATGCCAAATACCACATCTTTGATCTATTCTATTATTTTCCAAAGAACAACAAAGTTACAGCCCCTTAGACTGTCGTCATGTAAAACATTGTCTACTGGTTGTACCTTGATGAGCTTGGAGAAGGTCTCGTAGATGAAGATGAGTGAGATGAGGAAGGCAAATATTTCCTGGGTGAAGGGTGAGATGTATTTAACCAAGAAGCTTCCCTCGGCCGCCACTATCAACAGCACTATGAAGACGAGCCAGAAGCCGATCCACACCCGGCCCGTCAGGTACTCAAAGCCCTGGGCCTGGCAGAACTGAGGGTGGAAAAGGGAGGGAGGGTTAAATAGATGTTTAACCTTTTACCGCAGAGGGCTAAATCAGGGTTAGACAGAGTGTTTCTTGGTAGTCTTAAACAAATCTACTTGGAAACAAAAGTATACAGCTCACACACATGGTTTTTGCCTTAGAATAAAGAAGACACATGTACCACATCAGATATAGAGTTGAAATGTATTACATTTTAAATGTGCATCCCAAAATTACACTTTACATACATCACAGAAGACTGAAATATAACAAAACAGTTTGGCATAGAAACACCTTTCAGCGGGTTTAAAAAAATATTGTTTATTATTTCTGATAAAATGTATAACATTCCACCCATGAGGCCACTAGGTCGTTTGACTGCAGGAGAGGGCTATTCGGCTCAGAATAAAGGAAAATAGGTTTTCAAATGAAACATGAACTTTCCTAACGTTGTCATGACAATTTTTTTAATGCATAAAATGACTGTGATTTTTGGATGGATTATAATCTACCATCGCCATGCTGTAAATATGTTTCTGTTCAGGCACCTTGTAGAAGGCCTCCTCAAACACCAGCAGGGGTCCTGAGAAGCCGATGATGAGGAGGGGCTGTCCAGCCATCAGAGAGAAAAGTACCCCCAGGGTCGCTGTGGAGATGATGAGCTCAGACACTCCCATCATGCCCTCTGTTTTCTCTCCTGTTTAAATGGAAAGGCAGAAGGATATTGACAGACAGTTTTAAACGTCCTCTCATTCAGTAACAGCTACTTTCTAGTTATTGAGATCACTGTACAGTAACAATGAACGAATCAGTATCTAAAACCTACAGTGACATGTACAGRAGAGATACAAGGAAATGGTGATGCCCAGCTAGCTAGGTCGTCACAAATGTTTTTCCAAATTTGAGGATCTATCAAGCTAGCTGGTTATTTAGCTAGCTAGCTCTTTATGGAGTACACATCCTCTTAGGACAGATAGCAAACATGTCATTGTTTGTTCTGACAAGTCAGTCAATCACATTCTTGAGGTAGAAGAAAAACAATTATTGTGGGCATGAGCCCCCATGCTCTCTTACCCAGCAGCCCTCCAAAGGTGATTGTGGGTGAGAGGGCGGCGAAGTAGATGAAGATGACAGCGGCGATGCACTGTGAGTCCAAGGCGTCCTTGATGTCGCTGGCGTAGCGCGGGTAGCGCCGCCTGATGTCATGGATGAGGCCTCCAAAGGGGATGCCCGACCTCTTCATGGGGTCCACCTCCTGATCCTCCTCATCTTCCTGCTCATCCTGGCTCACCTCTGCATGCAGTACAGACAGACAGACAGACAGACAGGACAGACAGACAGACAGACAGACAGAAGACAGACAGACCAGACAGACAGACAGACAGACAGACAGACAGACAGAACAGACAGACAGACAGACAGACAGACAGACAGAAAGACAGAAGACAGACACAGACAGACAGACAGACTTGCACATTCATTCATTCTACTTGCACATTCATCTTCTGCACATCTATCGCTCCAGTGTTAATTGCTAAATTGTAATTATTTCGCCACTATGGAATATTTATTGCCTTACCTCCCTAATCTTACTACATTTGCACACCACTGTATATATATTTTTCTATTGTGTTATTGACTGTACGTTTGTTTATCCCATGTGTAACTCTGTGTTGTTTGTGTCACACTGCTTTGCTTTATCTTGGCCAGGTCGCAGTTGTAAATGAGAACTTGTTCTCAACTGGCCTACCTGGTTAAATAAAGGTGAATTTAAAAAAAATAAAAAAAATAAAAAAGACAGGCAGACAGACAGACAGACAGACAGACAGACAGACAGAAAGAAACTTATGCCTGTGATTCTCAATCTAGTCCTGGGACCCTAAACGGGTACATATGTGCTTCACACATAAGGTATCGGCTGAATAAATGAATGGTCTTAGAAAATATACCCTTATTGTTATATATGGACTGTATGAATACAAAAAATACAAAAATAAAAAGTAATTAAAACAATCAATCAAAGACATTATAATCACCTTTGGTCTCCTGGTCTGTCCAGGGGGTGGTGTGGGTCTTGATGTTCTCTCTCTCCTTCCTCTTGCGCAGCATCTGCTTCTGGAAGGAGGCCACTGTCTTCAGCAGGTCCTTGCCTTCCACGTCCGACGGGGGGATGACGATGCTGCAGTCCAAGAACTCATTAATGCCGTTCAGCAGGTCCTGCCGGTCGTCCGCAAAGTAGGCCACCTCGTGGAAGTTCTGGGGAGGTTTTTAAAGAGATGGGCAATGGTCTTTAAGATCTTGAAGAACTGATTCCCTGACCCAGATTTAGCCTAGTTCTTGACTTGGAAGCACTTTCAATGGAGGTTGATTACTGATGATTTTTCTGTCCAGGATTAGTTTTAATCTGACTCCGGGAAACCAGCACTGAATGTTTGTACTATTGGTACCATTTACAGCTCAGAGGAATTAGGGAAAAAGTTGTGACATTTTTTTTCTTCCAGGTTGCCTACCTTGTCAGACATGAGGGTGGAGAAGGAGCGTCCAATCTCATGGTAGTCCATGTTGGACTGAGCGGGTCCAAGCAGTGCAAAGAGGAAACGGACCGGCACCGGCACCTCCAGGACCGACTCCAGCAGGACCGCCTCACTCAGCCTGATGAAGGCCATGGCTGGCTGCTCCAGGAAATCCACGCAACCTGAGGAATGACAGACAGTGGAGGATCTCTGGGAACAATGCTTGTGCTGATGGTTGATGGCTAACAAAGGCAAGTTATGCTAACAATGCATGGACTGGATATATCCAACGGGTGATTCCAGGGCAGCTATTTTGTTTGAGAAATCAAACAAATCTATCACTGTCAGGGGAGAGGTGAGTTGTGCCAGCTAGAAATTAAATGAATTGGTATACAGGGTTCACCCCAGGATTTTTGAACAAGGTGGTACTGCTGAGTACGGCGGGGGGTGGAGGCGGTGACTGGAGAGGGGGAGTGATTCAGAGATTTTAGTTTTTTTTAACACCTATAAGTAACTGCCATTTCCTGCAATCTAGAGCAAAAAAAATACTATATTAAGGTATGGTATGGCCTTAAATGATAACAAATAAAGTAAAAAAAAATATATATAAAAAAATATATATATATATATTTGACATAGTGGCACAGCCAGTCCACAAAGTGACACAGCGCCACGCTTGCATTCTTTGGGGAGAACCCTGGTACACAACGCCTTAGGCCTATCACGTGAACGGAAAAAGTCAATATTTACAAATGTAGCCTGGAAATACATGTACATCCAAAACACATGCAACATACATTCAGACACACACATACAAACACACACACAAATACACACATCACACACTCCTGCACACATGCTTGCAAATAGGCACCCGCACCATCGCCCACACGCACACACTCCTTAATCTTACCCACTAAGACCACAGTTGCTTCTGCGTCCTTGGGAATCTTGGCTAGGAGTTTTGTGTGTTTGGTAACCTGTTGTTGGAGAGCCATCGGCAGGGGGGGATGGAGTGATTTCTGATGTGATAAACCAGACAAACGTTAACAGGTGGGTAAAAGATAAACTTCAGAATTTATTTCATGTTAAGCCTGTGGCATGTGCTAACACAAAGCTTTTACCAGACATTCACAGCAAATGCACAGGCTCTTTCCTTGGCCTCAGTTGGTCCAAAGCTGACATTTWTTTTTWWWWAAAGGCTACGTTTGTCAATTTTACTGACTGTTATGAACCTCGAACAGTCGAACAGTAAAACAGTCGAACAGTAAAAACAGTCAACAGTAAAGACAGTCGAAAGTAAAAACAGTCGAAACAGTAAAAAAACAGTCGAACAGTAAAACTCTAGTCGAACAGTAAAACATTCGAACAGTAAAACAGTCGAACAGAAAACAGTATTCGAACAGTAAAACAGTCGAACAGTAAAACAGTCGAACAGTAAAACAGTCGAACAGTAAAACAGTCGAACAGTAAAACAGTCGAACAGTGGATATCAGTGTTTTATAGCATACACCAGGGTCGGCTAAATGCCCGTGAGGGATTTCTTTTTTTTGTCCCCACAAAGTTTTTGTCATAAACAAGACTGTAAAATCACTGTAAAATCACCAAGAATTCATATATATATTTTTTGCTGAATTCTTGGTGATTTTACAGTGATTTTACAGTCTTATTTATGACAAAAACTTTGTGGGGACAAAAAAAGAAACATACGTGATCATGTCTCAATGTAATCAAGTTATGAATTTATTGTTATTTTCAAATACAATCTCTTTTTGAGCTTAGTTGGGATCAATTTGCAGAGTACAAAATATTATAATTATGTTTCGGCCCCCATGACCATCCACTCCGCAAAGATCGGCCC
The DNA here is from genome assembly GCF_002910315.2 of Salvelinus sp. IW2-2015. NCBI lineage: Eukaryota > Metazoa > Chordata > Actinopteri > Salmoniformes > Salmonidae > Salvelinus > Salvelinus sp. IW2-2015. Next base: position 42,437,692 of record NC_036839.1, on the reverse strand, counting down.
GCAGCTGAATCTAGTCGTCTACCCCTGACATACAGAAATCGACAAAGTGACAAAGGTACGAAATGGTAAAATCCCTTTTAAATGTTTTTAATACGACTGGAGTTATTGATTTTTATGAGTTGTATGACATTTTCCAACGTTTCAAGCCACGGGGCACATTACAGTTTCACAGTCAAGAAGTTTTAACAAGGAGCACCTCTGTAAGCTGACTAAGAACKTAATTCGCCACATGTGGAGTGGCTAATAGGAGCTTTCTTTCTGTTTCCAATTCCAATAACTATCTGTGTTTCTCTGTTTCCCACCGTGGCTGCATTACTGTACTAGCCGCATATATCTGATGCTTAAGTACACTCGATAATGCKCTCAAACTCAACTCTGGACCTCAAAGCCAGTTCCACTGCTTTTTTAAATTGTTTCCCTCTAATCAGGGACATATTTACACTTGGGACACCATGTGGGTGTACTTAATGATCAGGTAGAAGATAAAACCAGCAGGCTGTGGACTTCGTAGGGTCAGGGTTGAATACCCCTGGCCTAATGTATGTTATAGACAGGTGTATATAATGGGGTCAAAATAGAATAGGATATGACATTTCAAGGTGGAATGTTTGTAATATCCTCCATTTCTCAGAACTTGTAATAATCTACTCTATTGACTCCTCTACTGTTTTCAGAGGAATTGGACAAGGCTATTGAGCCACGAAGCAGTGTAGTCTGTCCATCTGAAGGACGATTCAGGCGTGTGACTCAGATGCAGACACAAATATAAAATTACAATTGTCTCCGCAACTCTAACTGTACTGGACCACAACTGTAAACATCCATCTCCACTCCAGCCTACTGTTTAAGATGAAGAACTACTGGGCTCTATTCAATCCGTATAATGGAAGTTCAGCGTTACAGCCGTGATTGGCAATGTTCCCGCGTTAGTGCAGACAGCATTCAAGGTAAATGCTGCCTATGTCGGCTCATTCTGAAATTACCTTTACATTTCTATAGCACAATCTATAACACTTCAGTGATCCAGATGACCCTTAGATCACTTTATTGGTCAATTGCACACTAATTGAAATTTGACTGCTTTTAAACCAAAAGACACACCTACATTCTTAACTAGGCAAGTCAGTTAAGAACATATTCTTATTTTCAATGACGGCCTAGGAACAGTGGGTTAACTGCCTTGTTCAGTGGCAGAACGACAGATTTTGTACATTGTCAGCTCGGGGATTTGATCTTACAACCTTTCGGTTGCTAGTCCAACACTCTAATAACTAGGCTACCCTYCTGCCCCACATACTGCACGGTCGGAACTAGAAGCACAAGCTTTTCGCTGCACTCGCATTAACATCTGCTAACCATGTGTATGTGACCAATACAATTTGATTTGATTTGATATACAGGTTTTGGAGAGGTGCGTGGGGCTGCCACACTGGGCACACTAACCACTAGGCTGCCCGTCTAACCACTAGGCTGCCTGTCTAACCACTAGGCTGCCCGTCTGACCACTAGGCTGCCCGTCTGACCACTAGGCTGCCCGTCTGACCACTAGGCTGCCTGCCTGGACAAAAATGAATAAAGAGCAACATTCTTCCTAAGCAGCACCCAAGAGCCTCCAAGCAGCATCCAAGCAGCCTCTAAGCAGCACCCAAGCAGCCTCCAAGCAGCATCCAAGCAGCCTCTAAGCAGCACCCAAGCAGCGCCGCAAGCAGCCTCTAAGCAGCCACCAAGCAGCACCCAAGCAGCCCAAAGCAGCACCAAGCAGCACCCAAGCAGCACCCAAGCAGCACCCAAGCAGCCGCCAAGCAGCAACCAAGCAGCCTCTAAGCAGCCTCCAAGCAGCATCCAAGCAGCCGCAAGCAGCACCCAAGCAGCCGCCAAGCAGCAACAAGCGCCTCTAAGCAGCCTCTAAGCAGCCTCCAAGCAGCACCCAAGCAGCACCCAAGCAGCACCCAAGCAGCACCCACAGCAGCACCAAGCAGCACCCAAGCAGCACCCAAGCAGCATCATCTCCACACAAGCCTATAAGATGTGCACTAAACTAAACAGACAACTCACAAACACATCTCTGCTCTGCTGCTTCTTTTCATGGTGGAGGACCTCTTTAGGATCTTCAGCCACTAGGGGCACCGTGGTGTCGGAACGTGGTTGTGGTTGCGTTGGAAGCTGCCGTGAAGGCTTTTAGTAGAGTGGTTGCGATGGAAAAGGCCCTCCTTTTCGTCGTTGGGGTGGCTGGAAGCAGGAGATACAGGAGGTTGTATTACATTAACAGCATGGGGCTGGGAGAGGGACACAATGCAATAGGATTGGAACTTCAGGTTGTTATACTCTATAATGTGTTACTTCAATAAGTTGGTGAGTGGCTGATAGTTTATGCAGACAGAAAGGAAAGGAAACAGAAAGGGAACAATCCTCCATACATACTGTCCAACAGCTCTTTCAGCATATGGGCTCCACTGGATTGTAATGGGTGTGTCCTGTTAACAAAGACACTGACGTGTGTGTGTGTTGTGTGTTGTGTGTGCGTGTGTGTGTGTGTGTGTGTGTGTGTGTGTGTGTGTGGGTGTGTGTGTGTGTGTGTGTGTGTGTGTGTGTGTGTGTGTGGTGTGTGTGTGTGTGTGTGTGTGTGTGTGTGTGTGTGTGTGTGTGTGTGTGGTGTGTGTGTGTGTGTGAGCAGGCCCCTCACAACACACAGACAGTTTGATCACACTCCCGCTCCAACCCAAAGGTGACATCACCACCATCATTAGGTCCGTTTGCTCTCGTTACCCGCTCCCGAGTTGGAACACAAAGCGCAACAAAACAAAGGAACAAGGTGTGACACCACACCGGATTGTGCTCAGGCAGCGCCAGACTGGTAAGCCATGAGCTAAATTCTACAGCCACCTTGATGTCTTTCTTTCCACATCATCAATTCCTATGTTGAACTGGCTCAGCCAATTAGACAGCTTTTTCCCATGGAAAGCAGCTGGTGACATGGTCGGAAACGTTGCGAAAGGTTTCAACTGATGGGGTGTGGTGACGAGGCCTGGTGGCGTGGGTGTTGATCGCCGTCTGTTATGTGTGTGTGTGTGTGTGTGTGTGTGTGTGTGTGTGTGTGTGTGTGTGTGTGTGTGTGTGTGTGTGTGTGTGGTGTGTGTGTGTGTGTGTGTGTGTGTGTGTGTGTGTGTGTGTGTGTGTATGCTGCACATACAGTGAATCTCTCTGAACGGTTGACAGAGGTGCCACCTGGCCCAGTTTGCTCTATGGTTGGTGACAGACTGTCAGGTGACTTGTCACTGACCCTTGGTGTGACATGGCGAACAGGGAGGTTGGCATCATAAGACAGAGACTAGGCAGGTGCTACTTCTGGGATGAAGCCAGAATACCTTGACAATGTATGGACTTAATACACTGAAACCATATTTGTCCTCAAGCTTCAATATCACAACTATAAAAAGGACTTTGATTTCCATAAGAGACATTATTGATGCTATTTCCCTATTGTCCCTCCTGACAGACTCTGAAATGAGGTGATTGTAACCTATACCAATCCAAAGGCTCTGTAGCAACAGGTCTAAAAGAACACACTAATATAACACAACGATCGATCTCAGACACTGACCCCAAAAGGCCGAGAGTTATCCATCCGATCATCCAAAAGGCATACCATTAAAATAAAAATGGATGATTGCTTCAAGCAAACACCAGGAACACACCAAACACTAGTCAGAAAACCATGACTGATGAGTCTCCGTAAAACATTCATGTTCCACCACAGAGTAACTGGAGACACCATGTTAAATGAATACTTGTTGATGGACAAACATGGTACCATTCTGTCCTCTTCTTCACTGGAGGGCTTGGGGACAGAGCTGGACCAAGCTGGGCCTAGGGACCAAGCTGGGACTAGGACCAAGCTGGGCCTAGGGATCAATCTGGGCCTAGGGTCAATCTGGGCCTAGGGATCAATCTGGGCCTAGGGATCAATCTGGGCCTAGGGATCAATCTGGGCCTAGGGATCAATCTGGGCCTAGGGATCAATCTGGGCCTAGATCAATCTGGGCCTAGGGATCAATCTGGGCTTAGCAAAAACTGAATCTGAGGTCAGAGACCGATAGAAGGGAGGGTTCCACACATATTGAAAAGGTTGTGTGCATGTGTATAGTTTGAGATGCATTGATGCCACATAGGCCTGTGAACAAACGTAAGGCAACTTTTGGGGTTGTACTGAACTGTGGCAAACCACCACATTGAAGACAACAAAACACACATAGAGAAAGTCTTCTTTATCCTTCATTCATGTGTTCATCCTGCTCTGCCTCATCCTAATACATTTGACTGCTGATATTAATCAAGCCTTTTTTCTCCATGATACTGTATAATTCTGGTTGAAATCTATCATGTGCCCCAACGCAGCAGCTCTGTTAGGGCAATGGTAATGAACTGTAGATCAATAGATAGATAAACCAATGGAGGCTGGGAGGAGGGTTGGCATCGGGGTGATACTCTTTTGTATTTTCATGTAGGACAGAATGACTTATATTTGAATTAAAACTCTGCAGTAGCTTATTTCACCGGGAATTCACATTGAGATTTACATCTCTTTGTCAAGTGAGTTTTTTTTAACAAATTTTTTATCTGTCTTATGCAACAATCTCTGCTATCTACTGTTGACCTCTCACTTGTAATCTTGGTTTGGGTCCAACATCACTTACTGGAACCCCTGTAGATGTGGCCTGTCAATGGCACTCTATTCCCTAAAATGTCCACTACTGTTGACCAGAACCCCAGATCCTATGGGCTTTGGTAAACAGTAGGACCAGAACCACAGATCCTATGGGCTTTGGTAAACAGTAGGACCAGAACCACAGATCCTATGGGTTTGGTAAACAGTAGGAACAGAACCACAAATCCTATGGGCTTTGGTAAACAGTAGGACCAGAACCACAATCCTATGGGCTTTGGTAAACAGTAGGACCAAAACCACATATTCTATGGGCTTTGGAAACAGTAGGACCAGAACCACAGATCCTATGGGCTTTGGTAAACAGTAGGACCAGAACCACAGATCCTATGGGCTTTGGTAAAAGTAGGGCCAGAACCACAGATCCTATGCTTTGGTAAACAGTAGCACCAAGAACAACAGATCCTATGGGCTTTGGTAAACAGTAGGACCAGAACCACAGATCTATGGGCTTTGGTAACAAGTAGGACCAGAACCACAGATCCTATGGGCTTTGGTAAACAGTAGGACAAGAACCACAGATCCTATGGGCTTTGGTAAACAGTAGGACAGAACCACAGATCCTATGGGTTTGGTAAACAGTAGGGCAGCACATTTTTGTTTGTTTTCTTTTTTAACTTTAGTTTATTTAGTAAATATTTTCTTAACTCTATTTCTTCAACTGCATTGTGGTTAAGGGCTCGTAAGTAAGCATTTCACGGTAAGGTCTACAACACCTGTTGTATTCCCCACATATGACAAATAAAGTTTGTTTTAATTTGAAAAGTAGACAACTACATCGGGAACAGGGTGCCGTTTGGAAAACAGCCCTGGACTTCCTCTCTCTGATTGACATCTGATTAAGACTTAGGGGTGATGATACACGTTTTGACAGCATGTATATTAACGGGTGTGGAATCTTAACGTCCTCTGAGCTAAGCCTGGGTAGATGACCACTCACTGGTGTTTGAGCAGCAGGGCACGGAGCACGTTGGCCCGGTCCTCCGCTCTGATCTGGTCTGACATGATCATGGTCTCCACCACCAGGTTGGCGATGCCAGGCAGAGTGGTCTGCTCCAGGTCCAACAGGACGACACCTTAGGGTGGCATGGAGGGGGGAGACAAGGTTTAATGACTGGGTGTGTATCTGTGTGTGTGTGGTGTATCTGTGTGTGTGTGCTGTATCTCTGTGTGTGTGTGCGTGTGTGTGTGTGTGTGTGTGGTGTGTGTGTGTGTGTGTGTGTGTGTGTGTGTGTGTGTGTGTGTGTGTGTGTGGTGTGTTGTGTGTGTGTGTGTGTGTGTGTGTGTGTGTGTGTGTGTGTGTGTATTGTGTGTGTGTGTGTATCTGTGTGTGTGTGTGTATCTGTGTGTGTGTGTGTGGTGTCACCATGTGTGATGGTCCTGCGGAGCTCCAGCAGGCTGGCGGAAGGAGAGTGAAGCCACATGGGGTTTCCCCAGCGGTCTGTCTCCTCCTCCACGTCCTCCTCAAACTTGATCCAACGAGCCGTCTCCTTCCAGCGCATCTTCTGGTTCTTATCCACTATCAGCTCATTAAGCTCCACAAACACCTACAGGTACCAAACAGACAACTAGTTATCCATAACTTCACTCTACAGGTACCAAACAGACAACTAGTTATCCATAACTACAGTACACCTACAGGTACCACACAGACAACTAGTTATCCATAACTTAATCTACAGGTACCACACAGACAACTAGTTATCCATACACTTAATCTACAGGTACCACACAGACAACTAGAAATCCATAACTTAATCTACAGGTACCAAACAGACAACTAACAGACAAAATATCTTCAGTAGGTCATATGATTGAGTGTAGTCTGGGCCAGGAGTATGAAGGTGAACGGAAAGGCACTGGAGCAACGAACCGCCCTTGCTGTCTCTGCCTGGCCGGTTCCCTCTCTCCACTGGGATTCTCTGCCTCAAACCCTATTACAGGGGCTGAGTCACTGGCTTACTGGTGCTCCTCCATCCCGTCCCTAGGAGGGGTACGTCACTTGTGCTGTGGGGGAGATCTTCAAGGCTATACTTGTCTCAGGATGGTAAGTTGGTGGTTGAAGATATTCCTCTAGTGGAGTGGGGGAGTGGGGGCCGTGCTTTGGGCGGGGTATATCCTATCTGTTTGGTCCTGTCCGGGGTATCGTCGGACGGGGCCACAGTGTCCCCGACCCCTCCTGTCTCAGCCTCCAGTATGTATGCTGCAATAGTTTATGTGTCGGGGGGCTAGGGTCAGTCTGTTATATCAGGAGTATTTCTCCTGTCTTATCCGGTGTCCTGTGTGAATTTAAAGTATGCTCTCTAATTCTCTCTTTCTCTCTCTTTCTTTCTTTTTTCTCTCTCTCGGAGGACCTGAGCCCTAGGACCATGCCTCAGGACTACCTGGCCTCATGACTCCTTGCTGTCCCAGTCCACCTGGTCGTGCTGCTGCTCCAGTTTCAACTGTTCTGCTGCTGTGGCTATGGAACCCTGACCTGTTCACTGGATGTGCTACCTGTCCGAACCTGCTGTTTTCAACTCTCTAGAGACAGCAGGAGTGGTAGAGATACTTAGAATGATTGGCTATAAAAAGCCAACTGACATTTACTCCTGAGGTGCTGACCTGTTGCCCCTCGACAACCACTGTGATTATTATTATTTGACCCTGCTGGTCATCTATGACCATTTGAACATCTTGGCCATGTTCTGTTATAATCTCCACCCMGCACAGCCAGAAGAGGACTGGCCACCCCTCATAGCCTGGTTTCTCTCTAGGTTTCTTCTTAGGTTATGGCCTTTCTAGGGAGTTTTTCCTAGCCACCATGCTTCTACACCTGCATTGCTTGCTGTTTGGGGTTTTAAGCTGGGTTTCTGTACAGCACTTTGTGAGTAAAGCTGATGTTAGAAGGGCTATATAAATACATTTGATTGATTTAGTTATCCATAACTTCACCAACAGGTACCAAACAGACAACTAGTTATCRATAACTTCACCWACAAGGTACCAAACAYACAACTAGTCATCCATTACTTCACCTACAGTTACCAAACAGTCAACTGTGTCTTCTTTTCTAGTCCAATTACCGAGAAAAATAAAGTAGATGTTAGATCTAACCTTCCAGGAACATTCAGGGGACCAAACAGTCACTCCGTTGCAAATGGGACAGAATGTGATCTACTCAGATAACACTGATAGAAATAGTAAACAAATGTAGAACATATGTTCCCATGGTCACTGATTAAATCATACAGTCTAAAAATAGATCTCCTAAACTCATGACTGAGGGCTTAGGCCTATGTCATGACTCCAACAGGGGATTCTGGCAACACGTGTCCTTACTGTAAAGTGAAGTCCTTACTGTAAAGTGAAGTCCTTACTGTAAAGTGAAGTCCTTACTGTAAAGTGAAGTCCCCTGGCTTTAGAGCTGCTTAATCTTTAGTAAAAAATTACTAGGAAGATCGTGTGCTATTAATTTTCTAATACATCCAATCAATGAATTTATCAATTAACCAATCAACTGGCGCTGTGTAGTCTGATGTCTCACCTCATGGGTCTTCTTGTCAGCCACTCTCTTCTTCCTCTTCAGGCTGGACTGGGGCGGAGAGCTGTTGCTGTTCTGAGTGAGCTGGCATCGAGATGACTTCTTCACCAGATGACGCCTCACCCCAGGGTTGTCCTCCAATCGGTGACCTTAAAGCACCACAACAGGAGCTATTGTTAATGAGGTCAGCTGCAGAAAAGGTCAACTGTGTTCACWCAAAGGCCTACGATAGTACACACTCAGGTTGTCCAACTGATGTATGACACATTTGACATTTGTTTTTATTTGTCTGCACAACAGAACCGTCTCCATCTTTTTTCTTTTTTTTATCACAATCATTGTGCCAAATGCGTTATACAACCTGTGTGTACTAGGGCCAAAGACTGGCTGAGCACTTTCTCTATGGCGGTGCTATGTCAATAAAAAAATAATCAGATTTTAGGTGTTCATTAAAGTTTCCATTGGAAATAAAGAGAACAAAGAAATAAGGGGAAGCAGCAGGTGCATGAGGTAACTGAGGTTCTGTGCACAGCTAGGGTAACGCACAGGGGTGCTTATTTTGGGTGGTTCTTCGTCCACAACAGACCAGTAGAAGCTAAAAATAATCCTTATTCAATTTTAAAGCTCTTCAGGCCACAAAACACAAAACACATTTTATTGAATTTTGCGTAAATGGCATTATCTACTCATCAGGAAGAGGGACCAGACGAGCCTGTAGGAGGAGAGGGCCTGGTGAGGCTATAGGGGGTGGAAGGCAGAGGGAGGGGGGAGGGGGGGGGCGGGGGAGGGGGCCTGGTGAGGCTATAGGGGGTGGAACAAGGGAGAGGGCCTGGTGAGGCTATAGGGGGTGGAACAAGGGAGAGGGCCTGGTGAGGCTATAGGGGGGGAACGAGGGAGAGGGCCTGGTGAGGCTATAGAGGGTGGAACGAGGAGAGGGCCTGGTGAGGCTATAGGGGTGGAACAAGGGAGAGGGCCTGGTGAGGCTATAGGGGGTGGAACAGGGAGAGGGCCTGGTGGGCAAGAGGGGTGGAACAAGGAGAGGGCCTGGTGAGGCAAGAGGGGGTGGAACAAGGGAGAGGGCCTGGTGAGGCTATAGGGGGTGGAACAGAGGGAGAGGGCCTGGTGAGGCTATAGGGGGTGGAACAAAGGGAGAGGGCAAGGCTATAGGGGGTGGAACGAGGAGAGGGCCTGGTGAGGCTATAGGGGGTGGAACAAGGGAGAGGGCAAGGCTATAGGGGGTGGAACGAGGGAGAGGGCCTGGTGAGGCTTATGGGGTGGAACAAGGAGAGGGCAAGGCTATAGGGGTGGAACGAGGGGAGAGCTTGGCGAGACAATTGGGTTGAAGGCTGGAGGGCCTGGAGAGTCTATATAGGGAGAGGGCCTGGAGAGGCTATTAGGGTTGGAACGAGAGAGATGGCGAGGCTATAGGGCTGAGAAGGCCTGGAGAGCCTATAGAGGGTGGAATGAGGGAGAGGGAGAGGCTATAGGTGG
>NC_036839.1:42403603-42424013 GCF_002910315.2 Salvelinus sp. IW2-2015 | reverse complement strand
TCTATGTTCCTGTCTGTAGACTCTACCTGGTCTCTGTGCCTTCAGTAGTCCCTATTGTCCTGTTGTAGGCTCTATCTGGTCTCCGTGTCCTTCAGTAGTCCCTTTGTCCTGTCTGTAGGCTCTATCTGGTCTCTCTGTCCTTCAGTAGTCCCTATTGTCCTGTCTGTAGGCTCTATCTGGTCTCTGTGTCTTTCAGTAGTCCCTATTGTCCTGTCTGTAGGCTCTATCTGGTCTCTGTGTCCTTCAGTAGTCCATATGTCCTGTCTGTAGCTCTATCTGGCTCTGTGGCCTTCAGTAGTCCCTATTGTCCTGTCTATTGGCTCTATCTGGTCTCTGTCCTTCAGTTGTCCCTATTGTCGTGTCTGTAGCTCTATCTGTCTCTGTGTCCCTTCTAAACCCTCTATTAAAAGCACTTCTCTCGCTCGGTCCTTTTCCATACCCTCTTTGTGCCACTGAATATACCCTTCAGAACGCCACTTCTCCCTGTCTGCCCCTTCGATTCTACAATTACCAGTCTGAATGGCACAGCTTTGATTCAGATTAACACAGTAGTGGAAATGGACACCCCATTTCCTTGCCATAGTCTCTCCAACGTAGCACCCCATATAGCTGGTCTCGTCTCCTTCTGTGAATCTTCTATCGCCCCTTAGTGAGGAGGTCATGTTCATTCATTCTGTATTCTACCACAGGTCTCTTTGTAGCRCCTCTATTGCCTTTCATCAACAGTGTAGAAGTATTGCACAAATTACTATTATGTGGTTTATACATGTAGTATATCGTCAATTCCTGACGACAGTGACATTGTGACTTTTCCAATTGGGAAAATTGAGATATTGATCGATCATCAACTCATCACKTTCTCCTCTTTAGTATAGTGCTGTGTGCCTGTGTGTCACGTAGGAGACTGGGGTTCAATTCCCTGACAGAGAGAAAGGAGTAGCCTGTCCTTATAAATAAGAATTTGTTCTTACCTGGTTAAATAAATACAAATCCCTGGTGCTGGTTGTGTCCCTAAGGTAACCCCTATACGTACCCTATGGAAGGTGTCATGTATAAACAGTATGGCTCATCTATACAGAGCCATCAACTAGATTATACATCCTCTGTCTCTCTCCCTCTTGCATAATTCAATTCAAAGGGCTTTATTGGCATGGGAAACATATGTTTACAATACCAAAGCAAATGGAATAAACAAACAAAAAGGGAAATAAACAATACAAATGATCAGTAAACATCACACTCACAAAAGTGTTTAAATAATATAGACATTTCAAATGTTATATAACTGTCTATGTACAGTGTTGTAACAATGTGCAAGTAGTTTAAGTACGAAAGAGACAATAAAGAAACAGATAAATATAGGTTGTATTTACAATTATGTTTGTGCTCCTCTGGTTGCCCTTCTGTCATGGTAACGGGCCACACATCGTGCTGCTGTGACGGCACACTGCGGTATTTACACTAACAGATATGGGAGTTTATCAATGTTTGATTTGTTTTCAAWTTWTTTGTGGGTCTYTGTGATCTGTGGGAAATATGTGTCTCTAATGTGGTCATACATTTGGCAYGAGGTTAAGAAATGTAGCTCACTCCCAGTGTTAAKTGTGCCACTAGAGATTCTGGGTTTGAGTCCAGGCTSTGTCGCAGCCGGCCGTYACCYGGAGACCCATGGAWCGGCGCACAATTGGCCSAGCGRCGTCRGGGRTAGGYYYGGMTTGGCCGGCAGGCATGTTCTTGTCCCATCGCGCTCTAGCGACTCCTGTGGCAGGCCGGGCGCAGTACACGCTGACACGGTCGCCAGGTGTACGGTGTTTCCTCTGACACATTGGTGCGGCTGGCTTCCGGGTTATGCGGGCATTGTGTCAAGAAGCAGTGCGGCTTGGCTGGGTTGAGTTTCGGAGGACGCACGGCTCTCTCCCGAGTCCGTACGGGAGAGGCGAACTACCAATTGGATACCACGAAATTGGGAGAAAAAAATAAAGAATATAAAGAAACATAGCTCAGTTTCCAGGTCATTTTGTGGGCAGTGGGCACATAGCCTGTCATCTCTAGAGCCAGGCATGCCTATAGCAGCCTTTCTCAATAGCAATACTATTCTGACTGAGTCTGTACATAGCCAAGGATTTAATTGGGATGTTGAGTTTTATGTTCCTTTTGATGGTATAGAAGGCCCATCTTGCCATGTMTCTTAGATCGATCACGACCTTGAGAAAGTTACCTGTGGTTTTGATGTTGAGGGAGGTGTAACTCTTTGTGTGCTGTAGGGCAACGGTGTCTAGATAMAATTTAGTATTTGTTGTCTTGGCTACTGGACCTTTTTTGGAACAGCATTATTTTTGTCTTACTGAGATTCCCTGTCATGGCTCAAGTCTGTGCAGAATCTGTGCAGAAGATCTAGATGCTGCTGTAGGCCCTCTTGTTTTGGGACAGTAGCAGCAGATCATCTGCAAACACTACACACCGGGCCTTTCCAGTAGGGTGAGGCTGGGGGCTGCAGACTGTTCTAGTTAATTAGCCCTTGCCAATTCATTGATATACATGTTGAAGAGGGTGGGGCTCAAGCTGCATCCCTGTTTCATCTCATGGCCCTGAGGAAAGACATCTGTGTGTTTATTGCCAATTTTAACTGCACACTTGTTGTTTGAGTACATTGATTTTATAATGTCATATGCTTCCCCCCCAACAACGCTTTCCATGAATTTGTATAGCAGACCCTCAAGCCAAATTGAGTCAAATGTTGTTGTTTTTTWATCAACAAATGAGGATATATATATATTTTTTGTCAATTTGAATGATCAGGCCTTGGTTCACTCTCTCTCTCTCTACCTGTCCTGTCCCACCCCTCTCTCTGTCATGTTTCCCCGCCCCCTCTCTCTCTCTCTTTCTGTCTCTCGCTGAGGAGATCTTTAGGAGCTTGCCCTTCATGTCCATTCTATCCATCGTTGTACAGCAGCGCTACACCAGAGGAAGCTGGTGGGAGGAGCTATATGAGGAAGGGCTCATTGTAATGCATGGATTGGAATTATTGGAACGGAGTCAAACATGTGGTTTCCATATGTTTGATGTGTTTGATACCGTTACATTAATTACATTCCAGCCATTACAATGAGCCGATCCTCGTATAGCTCCTCCCACCAGCCTCCTCTTCGCTACAATGTCATAGTGACCAGCACCTAGCTAACCCTCACAGCACTACTGCAGAATACCAGTGTGTCCCAATCCAATGGTAGTCAGAAAAACAGCAGTACAGTTTGTCAATGGGATATCTTTCCAGTCCAGTAAGTGGAGAGGCCCCCCAGGGCCAAACGATCAATAGGTTAGCAGGGAACGGCGAGAGGTAGAGAGGGTGCCAATTCACCCATGACCCAGGACTTGAGAGAGCTTTGATTTCCACACCACCATTGCCAGGCCAACCAAGCATTGGCATTAATTAGCTTGTGTTTGTTTCTACTTACAAATCAATGAAAACAACTCTGAATTCTCCCCAATCAATTGCCAATGTCAGGGCTTTCCACCAAAAGGGCAGAGTGCTATTCCATCACGTCAGACTCACACTCGTTAGTCTGGAAACAGCTGTGTAATATTACTGGAATGCGGGGGTTGCTTTGAAGTACATTAGTGAATGGGAATTATGATGCATGTCTGTAAACAGAGATACAGTGTTTATAGCCAAGGGAAACAATTAAGTGTACCAATAATGCAGGGTTTCCCAAACTTGGTTCTCGGGATCCCAAGGGCTGCACATTTTGGCCTAGCACTACACAGCTGATGAAAAAGAATCAACTACTCATCAAGCTTTGATCATTTGAATCAGGTGTGTAGTGTTAGGGGGGGAACTAAACGTGTAACCCTTGGTGTACCGAGGACAGTTTGGGAAACGCTGCAATAATGTGTTTCCAAAAATCCAGTGTATGTCAATGAAAAAAAAACTATTAAGCAAATAGTAACTAGATATCTCACCAGTTATACTTTACATCAGACATGCTTGAATGAGACCCATGCATCTGAGAATAAAACGTTCTAATATTGATAAATAAAACCTTATCTGGAAACAGTATGCCAAACAAAAAAGGTTATCACACACTGACTCCTCATTCGTGATTAAATCATACAGTCACATTTCATAGAACTCTGCCAGAGTAACGAGCGGCAACATAATGTATGTATGATTGTCATTTCCTTATACAGTTACCCTAGCCTAAATGAAGATCAACGTAATGCTAAGTGTTTCCCATTCTTCCATGGCCACACATAGCTTCCCTCTGGGGGGGTGGGAGCTCTGGTACTTACTGATGGGTCCCAAGGGTTCTCGGTTCTCAGGGGACCCCAGCTGGTCAAGGTCGGGCTCCAGGGGGACTGCGTCCTCAGGGGACCCCAGGTGGTCATGGATGGATTCAAGCAGGTCATAATCGTCAAAATTCAACACAAACTCCTCAAAGTCCTCCAAGCCCTCCATGTTGAACTGAGAGGCGCGGCGCACAACCTCTGCTCCCTCGTTGTGCCGGTGGTTCACAGAGGGGCGCTGATGTGGGGTGCCCAAGGTCCCTGGTGTGAGACTGTTGGTGGTCGTCTTGGTTTTTGGGTGTTTTTCCCCCACCACCACCTCTGGACAGGGGGCTGGTGGTCCCTGGTTTTCCTGCCCCATGGGGTCTGTCATCTCCTGGGTCTGTGACGGTGTCTGTGGTGCCTCTTCCCCACCCCACTCCGGGTGGGCGCCCTGCTCATCCAGGGTTCTGGCGTTCTCTCACCTGCTGCTTCTCACCGTTGGTTGGTGTTAGCTGTTATCCAAGCCTGAGCCTCACGGAACCAGAGAGCGGTTCTGTGTTTTGATGGGGTTGATATTCGTCAGGAACAGAAGCTGCAGCACAGGTCAAGCTGAAGTAGTGGCTGCTGGTTACCAAAAGGCTATGTCCACTCTGCAGACTACTATAAATAGGTCCTCTTATGAAGTATCTGCTGTCACTGGAAGTCCACTCTAGATAACGGTTTGGAATAAAAAAGCTGACAATAAAAGACTAAAAACAGATATTTATCTTCAAACACAAAAGTGGAAAAGAAAGGTCACTGCTGCTGTCCTCTCAGTGGCGCAGACAGAGGTAGTAGTGTCTCTAGTAGATTTAGGCTGGGCACGATTCAGCAGCAGACTGGCTCAAGCTGTCACTCCAAAAATAAATATTGATACAAACTGCTGCACTTGTTTTCAGACCTTCCTCTAATCTATTGGGCTGATTCACCAGTTTCCGTGATGCCAGCCGTCCATTGATCCTGGGATAGATGCTGGGATGAGGCGGGGCATGCGGGTGGGGTGACGCACCCCCGTTTTGGTTTCCATGGCACCCCGTCACAGCCAGGGCAGGCAGCAGGAGCACAGTCAAGGCTAAACCAGAGGCTCAATAAAAAACATGGAAGTGAAAGCTCTCTTCTTCTCTCAGGAAAAAAAATCCAAACAACTGAGAAATGCATTWTACCCTACCACAGACACAGAGACAGAAAAACAGTAGTCCTACTGCCTCTGTACAGAATGGAACTCTGGTAAGGAGCAAGAGCCTGTCTCCAGCACTGTCTCCATGGAAACGGTGATTACTTCTAAAATGTCCTGTCATCCTTCGCCCACAACGGGTACCTGAGTTGAACACTGACCTTTCCTCAGACCTGTGTTTACAGCGTGTGCGTTTCACTTGCTTAGAGGCATTCTAAACATCAGCACAAGTCGGTTAAGCTTCAAAGCAAGCCTGCTCCATAGCAATGTGTCAAGCATGGTCCCTGGTAGCCAACATCAGCCGTTGGTAGCCCACATCAGCCATGTTACTCACAGTGAATGAACAAGTACACTCTCAGTGGGGCAATGGAACTCACAGTGCCTTGGGCAAGACAGGGCAAACCTCTGTCAACATTTGAAACGGTTGTCATGACTGCTGCAGTACTAGATTAAACTGCAGTACTCTACTGGACGTTTTACTGTGACAAGACTTTGCTGAAGTCAAACAAGTCAATGGTCACGCGGAGAAGTTTCATTTGTTTGGAATAGTAATTAATGACAGTTATGTCCTGTTAAAAAAAATCTATTCTACGGCTTACATAATGTCAGTTAACCATCACGAAACATCAAARCATCAACCAGTACCGCATTAAACTATCATCCCGCATGATATATACACTACTGTGTGCTGTGACTGAATTACAATATGTACTCATCGAAGTGGAAGAGGTGGAAAATACATGAGCTAATGGATATATGCMGTATAGCCTGAAATCTTTCTGTCTGTCCCCTACATCTGATAGCTTGTCTGTTTCTGGTTCTATTTTAATCTAGTCTGAGCGGCCGGTCAATGATTCCCATGCTGGGTGGGTAAAAGCAGGAAGAGCCTGGGGCAGGGTCGCTGTCAAGGAGAATCGACCACTGATCTCTTGTGTTAATTATTGCCGCAGGATCATGGGATAGACCAGAGAGTGCTGCCCATCTATTTGCCAAAATGGTCCATCCTCTCTCCCTCTCTTTCTCCCAATTAAATTACATTCAAAAGGTGTTGATGGCATGGAGAATGCAATCAAATATATTCTCCCTCTTTCTCTTTCTTTCTCTCAATTCAATTTCAATTTCAATTTCAATTGAAAGGGCTTTATTGGCATGGGAACGTTTACATTGCCAAAGCAAGTGAAATAGATAATAAATAAAAGTGAAATAAACAATAAAAAATGTACAATAAACATGATACTGATTCAAGTATTTTCTCTCTGCTCTGCATCCCTCTCGCTCTCTCTCTRTGATCTGCATGTCTCTCTCTCTCCCTCTGGTCTGTTTCTCTCTCTCACTCGCTCTCTCTCTCTCTCCGGTCTATCTATATTCAATTCAAAGGGCTTTTTTGGCATGGGAAACATACGGTATGTTTACATTGCTAAAGCAAGTGGAATAGTCAATAAACAAAATGGAAATAAACAATCAGYAATTAGCAGTATACATTACACTTACAAAATTTGTAAAATAATATAGACATTTCAAATGTTATATTATTGGATATGTACAGTGTTGTAACAATGCGCAAATAGTTAAAGTATGAAAGTGAAGATAAATAAACAGATAAATATYYGTTGTATTTAAAATGGTGTTTGTGCTCCACTGGTAGCCATTTTATTTTGGCAACAGGTGACAAATCTTTCTGCTGTGATGCCACACTGTAGTATTTCACCTAATATATACGGGAGCTTARCAAGAATGGATTTGTTTTACAATTCTTTGTGGGTCTGTGTAATCTGAGGGAAATATGTGTCTCTAATGTGGTCATTCATTTGGCAGGTTAGAAAGTGCAGCTCAGTTTCCACCTCATTTTGTGGGCAGTGTGCACATAGGCTGTCTTCTCTTGAGAGCCATGTCTGCCTWTTGCAGCSTCTCGAATAGCAATGCTTACTGAGTCTGTACATAGTTAAAGCTTTCCTTAATTTTGGGTCAGTCAAAGTGGACAGYTATTCTGCCACTGGGTACTCTCTGTTAAGGGTCAAATATTCTAGTTTGCAWTTTTTTTTGTTAATTCTTTCCAATGTGTCAAGTAATTATCWTTTTGTTTTCTCATGATTTGGTTGGGGCTAATTGTGTTGCTGTCCTGGTGCRCTGTGGGGTGTGTTTGTGTTTGTGAACAGAGCCCCAGGACCAGCTTGTTTGGGGGACTCTTCTCCAGGTTAATAGCTCTGTAAGTGGAAGGTTTGGGAATCGCTTCCTTTTAGGTGGTTGTAGAATGTAACGTCTCTTTTCTGGATTTTGATKATTAGCGGGTATCGGCCTAATTCTGCTCTGCATGCATTATTTGGTGTTTTACGTTGGAAACAGACAATATTTTTGCGGAATTCTGCATGCAGATTCTCAATTTGGTGTTTGTCCCATTTTGTGAATTCTTGGTTGGTCAGCGGAATCCAGAACTCACAACCATCAAGGGCAATGGGTTCTATAACTGATTCAAGTATTTTTAGCCAAATCCTAATTGGTATGTTGAATTTTATGTTCCTTTTGATGGCGTAGAATGCCCTTCTTGCCTTGTCTTTCAGATCATTCACAGCTTTGCGGGAAGTTACCTGTGGCGCTGATGTTTAGGCCGAGGTATGTATAGTTTTTTGTGTGCTCTAGGACAATGGTGTCTAGATGGAATTTGTATTTGTGGTCCTGGCAACTGGATATTTTTTGGAACACCATTATTTTTGACTTARTGAGATTTAGTGTCAGGGCCKAGGTCWGACAGAATCTGTGCAGAAGATCTAGGTGCTGCTGTAGGCCCTCCTTGGTTGGGGACAGAAGCACTAGATCATCAGCAAACAGTAGACATTTGACTTTACATTCTAGTAGGGTGAGGCCGGGTGCTGCAGACTGTTCTAGTGCCCTTGCCAATTTGTTTATATACAGTATGTTGAAGAGGGTGGGGCTCAAGCTGCACTCCACAGCCCTGTTTTAACTGCCGCAGACTAGTACATGTCCCTGGTCCTGGAAATGATTGATTTCCCCCTTCAGGATGGAGAAGCTGTCTTCATTAAAATATGGGGATTCTAGTGGGGGGATGTAGGTAGCACACATGAGAACATTTTTCTCTGTTGCGATAATTTCCTTTTGAATTTCTAGCCAAATGGAAAATGTTCCTGTTTTGATTAATTTAATAGAGTGAGTTAGGTCTGCTCTATACCAAATTAGCATACCCCCTGAGTCTCTTCCGTTTCACAGCTGGTAATTTGGTGGATGGGACTACCAGCTCTCTGTAACCTAGAGGGCAACCAGTGGGTCCATCTCCTCTATA
Source organism: Salvelinus sp. IW2-2015 (assembly GCF_002910315.2). NCBI lineage: Eukaryota > Metazoa > Chordata > Actinopteri > Salmoniformes > Salmonidae > Salvelinus > Salvelinus sp. IW2-2015. Next base: position 42,415,239 of record NC_036839.1, on the reverse strand, counting down.
CCATGTTTCTTGTAGGATGACAAAGTCCAGGTTCCTGCCTCTCTCTTTCTCTCTCTGGTCTCTCTCTCTCTCTCTGTTCTGTATCTCTCGCTCTATTTGTCTCTATTTGTCTCTCTTTGTGGTTTATTTCTCTCCCGATTGCTCTCTTGTGACAGGCCAGTTTCCTGCCATGTGTTCCCCAGACCAACACTCAAACAGGTCCTAAACAAAACTCTCACCCCCAAACAATGACACTTGCACAGTCCGGCAAACAAGCACAAGCCCCCTGACATTCATCTGTGTGAGGGACAGTAAACAACAACAAGCGTATCAGCTTCCTGATTTCCACACTCATATACTGTAGCATTCCCTTCCCAAGGGCCTAACATCATACATACCACCACTCCTACAGGCCAGTAGATAAGCATCCCACCTCCCAAATGCCCACGCTTGCACTGGCTAGTGAACAGACACAAGCACACATTCTTGAAAAAAAATGTACCCCCCTTTTCTCCCCAATTTTGTGATATCCAAATATGATCTTGTCTCATCGCTGCAACTCCCCAACGGGCTCGAGAAAGGAGAAGGTCGGTCATGCGTCCTCCGAAACTTGACCCGCCATAACCTCGCTTTTTAACATCCGCCCGCTTAACCCAGAAGTCAGCCGCACCAATGTGTCGGAGGAAAAACCGGTCAACTGACGACCGAAGTCAGCCAGCCCGCCACAAGGAGTCGCCAGAGCGCTATAAGACGACACTGGGCCAATTGTGTGCCGCCCTGTGGGACTCCCGGTCYCGGCCAGTTGTGACACAGCCTGGGATCYAACCCGGGTCTGTAGTGACGCCTCCGCCTTAGACCGCTGCGTCACTCGGGAGGCCATSCACACGCACTGTCATTCACACATAGCAAATGTTCTCAACATTCACACATTCCTTTCGCTGTCTTATTTCTGTCCCTTTTGATTCACATATCCACCCTATCAAATCCCAGTGTATTCATATCCACCCTATCAAATCCCAGTGTATTCATATCCACCCTATCAAATCACAGTATACACATATCCACCCTATCAAATCCCAGTATTCACATATCCACCCTATCAAATCCCAGTATTCACATATTCTAACCCTATCAAATCCCAGTATTCACATATCCACCCTATCAAATCCCAGTATTCACATATCCACCCTATCAAATCCCAGTATTCACATATCCACCCGATCAAATCACAGTATTCACATCCTACCAAATCACAGTATACACATATCCACCCTATCATATCCCAGTATTCACATATCCACCCTATCAAATCACAGTATTCACATATCCACCCTATCAAATCACAGTATACACATATCCACCCTATCAAATCACAGTATTCACATATCCACCCTATCAAATCACAGTATACACATCCTACCAAATCACAGTATACACATATCCACCCTATCAAATCACAGTATTCACATATCCACCCTATCATAGCCCAGTATTCACATATCCACCCTATCATATCACAGTATATCCTAGTACTAAAACATAACAACACCATGTATTACACTCTCACATAAGGACATATACCCTAAATAGAATATCACACAGATGATATATTAGACAGATATGTCCTATATTGTTACGTCAATAGAGGGTGCCCTAAACTAGCAGATTTTCCCTCCACTTGTTACGTTCAAGAATATGAACTATGGTTGTACAGTACAGTATCATTAAACATATTGCCACACTTATCTACTGTGGCATTATTACAGTACATCAATCCTGCGGTGTAAGTGATTTATATTTTATCCCTGTACTCAGACCTGCTTCAAACTGTCACCCTCAAACTGTCCCACAGCAGAACAGCTGGGAAGGCAACTGGAGCATGGCATCTAATTGGAGCAACCCACCTTTGTCAGGCGTACAGGATGCTGACTGGGTCTGTCCATCCAGAGCCACCAAATGAGGAACCCAAAGGTTTGGTTAAAATATATTTACTAAGTTCCAAGTCTCAAGGTATGAATTTTTTATTTAAACCTGCCACCAAACGTTACTTTGTATTAAACTACACTACCTTTACCCTCTACTTTCATTATAAATGGTATGCCCTTGTTCAGGAAAAAGGGGCTACACCAGGCAGGGGTGGTCAACCATCCTCCAGGAGCTGGGTATGCAGGCTTTTGCTCCAGCCCTACATAAATACACCCGATTCAACCAAAGTCCCGATAAGCAGCTGATTAGTAGAATCAGGTGTGGTAGATTAGGGCCGCAGGAGGGTGGGCTAGAGGGGTTGATTTGGGAACGGTCCGTTCTCTCTGGTGTGTATGTGTGTGTCTTACTCTTCATGTCGTCCAGGTCGGCGCTAGCCAACATCTCAGCCTCATCGGTGGGCACCTTCCGGTACACGGCTGTTTCCACGGCTGTCATGCTGCCGATACAGACGCGCTCCCGCAGGTCGTAACTGGTCCGCGGTGAAGGGTGGAGAGGATTCCTCCTGAACCAGCCTCGGGTGGGGGAGTCCGCAGAGGGGGGGCACCTGGGGAGGGGAACACAGGGGGGAATCACGGAGAGTGCAGCGGGATGACTTGAGTACGTGTGAAAACCCATCATAGAGATAATATTGTATTTGATTCTTCAAAAATGTGCTTTTGAAGTATGTCAGGTAACTATCTGTTATCCATTGTGTCAACTATCAACTACCAGTATCATCTCAATCTCTTCATTCAAAGACTCAACCATGGACACTCTTACTGACAGTTGTGGCTGCTGTGTGTGATGTATTGTTGTCTCTACCTTCTTGACCTTGGTGCTGTTGTCTGTGCCCAATAATGTTTGTGCCCTGTTTTGTGCTGCTACCATGTTGTGTTGCTGCCATGTTGTGTTGTCATGTGTTGCTGCCATGCATTGTTGTTGTCTTAGGTCTCTCTTTATGTAGTGTTGTGTTGTCTCTCTTGTCATGATGTGTGTTTTGTTCTATATTTTGATTTAATTTATTTTTATTTTTAATCCTAGCCCCCATCCCCGCAGGAGGCCTTTTGCCAGGCATTCATTGTAAATAAGAATTTGTTCTTAACTGACTTGCCTAGTTTAAGAAAGGTTAAATAAAATAAATAAATACAAATCATGAAGGACCATCAYCCATAAACCAGTTCAGAATTTGAGTTTTTCATCCCAGTGTTAGAACTCCAGAATCCACTAAATCCTTCTTTAAAATGAACATGGTATCAAACGTCAACCCAGTCTATACAAACAAACATCTTGACTGGCACACACACACAAACACAGTATGAATAATCTGGGAGGGGTCAGATTGTTGGGTGTAGTGTGGTCCATCATACAACAGAGGGCACCAGAACACAGCACAGCACTGCAACACTGGTTTCCTCACCCGGTGAATCGTTGGCTGCTTTAACTCAGGCAACAATAGCATAACATTACATGACATTGTGACTACGTTCCTTTTTTTGCTGCTGCAATAATAATAAATCAGTGAGATTAACCGCACTGCAGAGAGGGAAACAAGTACCTGGGTTGTATTCATTAGGCTCCAAGCGGAAGAAAACAGAATGAAACAGGGAAGGAATACCTGGAGTTGTCCAATAACAAATGTACATTTTCTGTTTCCGTTGTAAAATATTTTTCCATGTTGAGCCCTAATGAATATGACCCTCGACTCCACACAGTCTCTGACGTCCCAGGATGAATGTATGTATTATTCAATCCATTACCAAATAATTAATATTGTCATAGCTCTGTGTTGATGAGTCAGATAGGTTTGCTCATAAAAATCCTATCTAGGACACGAGACATGATGGTGACAGGTACAAGGTGTCCTTTTAAGCCACATAAATGTTTTGATTGTTTTTAGATGTTCACTTAAAAAACAGATAAATCTACCAGAATCGGGAGAAATGAGCACAGAATTTTTGACGTTTTTAAAATMAAGAGCATTGTAGGAAGAGCTGGGCTATTTGTTTGATGAGCCCTTTAAATATCTTCAAATATTGAGTACCGACCTCTGTCATACAACATAAATATTGTAGGCACTGTACTGTTTTTAGTGCACTCTAGTTCTGTGTTTTCTTAGTTCACAATTCATGAAGCCTATCATCTTTCTAGTTACATCCCAGTATCACCTTGTGTCTTACGGCGAGCTTTGCTAACAAAATAAATGATGATTGCTGGTTGCTGCATATTGAAGTGATCCATACAATTGGTTGATTTGAAAAAACATTGTTTCACCACACAGCCAAGTTACTGTACCTAATCTCCTGCTAGCTACTGTCACATTGCTTTATGCATCCAAACATCTGATTCTGGGCACACCTGTTGGTGGACTCTTCATCACCCTCCTCATCCTCTGGTTGCTCCCGAATGTCCTGTTGCGCCTCTTCCAACTCCCCCTCCACCACCTCTGCCGTGGCCAGTGTGTCCTTCTCCGGCGGCGGATGTTGTTGTTCGCTCTCCATGTGGAAGGAAGTTAATGGGACAGCCGGCTCCAAATTCTCCTCACTCCCCAGGCTAAACTAAGAGGAGAGGGAGTTGGTTACATTGGTCTTAGCACCTCTCTCTCTCTCTCATGTCATGTGTGACAGATATTTCTCTCTGGAGCGTCTTTGAAATGAATACACTGAATGAATATATAACAAATTAATCAACTAAACTTCTACTTGCAACATTCCAAACATTGTATTGGACTCRATAAACAATAAATGATCAATAATAAAAAGAAGTATTCTGATAAGCTGTCAGACATGATCACACATTTCTCTGTTATGTTACCTGCTGTTGGTCGTCGGGCTGCTCGGTGGGCGTGGCTGCCAGGTCCCTCCCCTCTGTCTCAGACTCCTCCTCCTCCTCGTCTACCTCATGGATGGTGGGTGTGACCTCCGAGGGCGCCATGGAGGTCTTTTTGTTCTTGCGCTTCTTCTTGCGCCGGCGTTTGCGGTCCATGCTGAGCACCCGCTTGCGTAGGCGCTGGGGTGGGGGTAGATGGGTGGACAGTGGGTGGTGGGTATGGTGAAWGGTGTGCCGGTGATCTGTGAAAGGAATGGTAGGCGTTTAAGTGAAAATACCGTCCAAGCCTGCCGGCATAATGAATGCAAGACTTGTCATAAGCAGTTACAACTCTTTTATAACGTTTTTGAACTATCTGACAGTAAAAAAAAAACTCAGATCCTGACAAAATACCAGACATTTTAAAGCAATTGAAATGTTGATGAACAGACAGAAATGCCCCTGATATTACAAAGGCTCATATGCTTATAACAAGTTATAAAGAATTATACTGGCAGGCTTAAATTAAAGGCCCAGTGTCAGTCAAAAACGTGATTTTCCTATATTTTAAATAAACTGAACAAAAATATAAATGCAACATGTAAAGTGTAGGTTTTATGAGCTGAAAAAAAAGATCCCAAGATTTTTACATACTCACCAAAAACGTAAAATGTTGAGCACAAATTTGTTTACATCCCTGTTAGTGAGCATTTCTCCTTTGCCAAGATAATCCATCCACCTGACAGGTGTGTCAAAAATGCCTCCAACGTCAATTTAAAGAATTTGGCAGTACATCCAACCGGCCTCACAAACGCAGACCATGTGTAAGGCGTCATGTGGGCGAGCGGTTTGCTGATGTCAACGATGTGAACAGAGTGCCCCATGGTGGCGGTCGGGTTATGGTATGGGCAGGCATAAAATACGGACAATGAACACAATTGCATTTTATTAATGGCAATTTGAATGCACATAGATGCCATGACGAGATCCTGAGGCCCGTTGTCATGACATTCATCTGCCGCCATCACCTCATGTTTCAGCATGATAACTCACAGCCCCATGTCGCAACAGCCTGATCAACTCTATGTGAAGGAGATGTGTCGCACTGCATGAGGCAAATGGTGGTCACACCAGGTACTGACTGGTCTACTGATCCACACCCCTGTAACGTGTAAGCTGGGAGTCGGGAAGCAAGTACTGGGAGTGTATTTAAGAAATAAATGAACATAGACCAAAACAAGAAACACAAGTAGCAGACAGACATGAAACACAAAACAGAGTCAATAAGGTCTTTGGAAAGAGCCAAAGGGAGTGACAGTTATAGGGAAGGTAATCAGGAAGGTACAGGTGAGTCGGATGAGGTGCTGGTGCGCGTAACGATGGTGACAGGTGTGCGTTAAAGTAAGCAGACTGGCGACCTCGAGCGCCGGAAAGGGAGTATATGTGACAGCCCCTACCTTTTTTTATGACCAACAGATGCATATCTGTATTCCCAGTCATGTGAAATCCATAGATTAGGGCTGTTGGATTCCTGTTTGAAATATACTAATTCATGTTTCCATTCTAAAACTTATTGATTACTTTACATGTACAAGGATTGTACGTGTTGGAGTCAGTGGACGGTGGATAATAACTAGGTCTATGGAAAGTTACTGAGTGAGAAAYGAGGAGGTAGAAAGTTTACATTCTGTAAAAAAAAATGTTACCGTTAAATCTGATGGATCCTATGGAGGTCTGGTTTCAGTCACTGATAAGGTAGGACAGTCGTGGATTAGGGAGGAGCAAGGAATTCGGCCCGAGGTCAGGTCAGATGACGTGAGAAGGAACAGTCCACATCCCACACACATATACTTCCATAACCATGAAGGTTCTAGCAGGAGGCGGGGCCATGACTACACCAGTGAGAGGAACCAATTAAGTTCCTGACTTAGCAACAGAGATGTATTGGCTGTCTAGATGTGCAAGGAGTTGACTACGCCTAGTAGGAAGGTATAAATATATGTGCTTGTTTAAACATGTCTTTGTCTTTGCAGCTGTTATTCCAGCTGTGGTGGAATAAACTTGGTTTGAGCTTTTCCTCTGTTTGTTTAGAACCTAACAGGGCCTAATTTATTTATTTCAATTGACTGATTTCCTTATATGAACTGTAACTCAGTAAAATCTTTGAAATTGTTGCATGTTGTGTTTATATTTTTGCTCAGTGTATATTTCCACACTATGAGGTTGGAATAATACTTTGAAATTGTGAAAATGATAATGCCCTATTAGTGTAACAGCTGTTTGAAAAGACTGCCTGAAATTTCAGCCTGTTAAGGCGGGATGGAGTTTTGTCCTCAGCAGGCAGTAAATTAGTTAACAAACCAAAAAGACATAAAGTTTCAAACCTCTATGCCGATAACAGTTAGTTTCCTGTTTTCCCCTCCCCACTCAGACAACTCCCAGACAGTCCTAGMAAAATTCTTGCTTMAGAAATTGCTCTTTGTTAAGAAGCTATTTGTCTTTCTTTTTGACCATTTTAATTGAAAACAATCAAAGTACGGTACTTAATTGCTACCCAGAAATGATTTGATAACACATGCCAAAACACATTCCTGTTGGCAAAAACGGATATTCCAAAAAGTATGGYGAACACCCACAAAAAACTGGCTAAGCAGTAGTGTTGCACGGTATACCGAAACTTTGGTACTTTGTTGATTTAAAAAAATCATAAAACGGTACTAGAATTTTTGTTACGTTCAAATGTTGTCTCACGTGATCGAGAGGATTAAGTCTGTCTCAGAGCGCAGTTCATTTAACCCGTGAAGAGCAAAGAGCTCCACTACCTCATTCATCGCTAGAGCAGTCTGGGCTGCATTAGCTCTCCACTCATTCTGCACAGAAGTTAACACACTTAAATAATGCAACACAGAATGTAGAAATGTGGAACCTGTTCATTGCTGTTCTCAAAACAATGTTCCTACAGGCTAGAACACTTTACAATGCAAGAAGATACCGGTAGCTTCTAGCTTTGTAGGCGAACTTTCCTTGCTAGCTTACAGCTGAATTCCCTACCTTAGTACTTTTGTGTTTGTGATAATATGCTAACCATTAAGCAAAATATACTGATTTTAAAGCTGATTGTCACCAAAAAAGTACTTATTTAACTTTGTCTCCCTAGCCACAAAAAAACTAATTAACTTCTTAATTTCCCTTGCCTATCATCTGGTTTCCACTAGATTCCATAGCCACAAATTCAGATTCCACAGACACTTTCTGCCTAGAAAATGAAGACATTACTTTTTTTAAGAGACAGCGTACACATTTATAAAAGAAGCGATTGCTTATTCTATGCAAATGTTATTGATCACTTCAATAAAATAATATGTTCTAATAGCAGTTGGCGATAAAATAAGTCCTACATTTAAGGGAACATTTGTCATCTGTAGCTCCATGCTATCAGCTAAAACAAGCTGAATAACTCAATGTATACACACTCATACTGAATAATATGCATGCACAAACTCCTATTGAATGATATGGATGCACAAACTCCTATTGAATAATATGCATCACAAACTCCTATTGAATGAATATGGATGCACAAACTCCTATTGAATAATATGCATGCACACACTCCTATTGAATAATATGAATGCGCAAACTCCTTATGAATAATATGCATGCGCAAACTCCTATTGAATAATATGCATGCGCAAACTCCTATTGAATGATATGCATGCACACACTCCTATTGAATGATATGCATGCACAAACTCCTATTGAATAATATGCATGCACCAAACTCCTATTGAATAACATGCATGCACACACTCCTATGAATAATATGCATGAACACACTCCTATTGAATAATATGCATGCACACACTCCTATTGAAATAATATGCATGCACAAACTCCTATTGAATAATATGCATGCACACACTCCTATTGAATTAATTGGCATGCACAAACTCCTATTGAATAATATGCATGCACAAACTCCTATTGAATAATATGCATGCACAAACTCCTATTGAATAATATGCATGCACACACTCCTATTGAATAATATGCATTTACCTGTATTGTGGATAGACCTAGTCTACATCTTGATTTACTCAGTTTATCAATAGAGATTTACCATTCAAATAAACAATTACCATTATGTTATGTACTTAGATTGATGAAAACCAAATCTAAAAAGTCAAATTGATTGGATGATTGTACAGTTGATCAAATTAATGCATACATGGCTGTCTCAACTACAAACAAGTACATAAAATGTTCAGATTAAATTATATTGAACTCACAAGATGCCCAACAATTGAACAGAGTAGGAGCTGAGGTTATCTGTCTTGAGCAAGTGGAATTCTGTGACTTTCACTAATTAGGCTTCTTTCTTGTTGCGGTATTGTTTAGGTATGGAGTATCGTAATGGTCTCGAGTATTGTGATAGTGTACCTGGTATCGGTATTGAAGTAAACATTCTGGTATCTTAACAACACTAGTAAGCAGACATTCATGGAACGTTTACTATGTCTTCTAAAAAAAGCAGAGAAGATAAAGAAGACTGGTGAATGACTTACACTCAAAATCCTTCTCGTTGTAGTTGCGGCCCATTTTTTCTCCGCCGCTGAACGCGGAGTCAGTGATGATGTTCCCGAACCTCTCCACTGATAATGCATTCTCCCAGTCCTCGTCCTCTTCCTCCTCCTGCTCCTCTGTGGAAAAGTCCTCATCCTCCTCCTCTTCTTTCACATTAATCTGTACAGAGAGAGAGAGAGAGAGAGTTCTTTCCACATGGCCGGGGGGTGAGACAGGGATGCAGCTTGAGCGCCACCCTCTTCAACATATACTGTATATCAACGAATTGGCGAGGGCACTAGAACAGTCTGCAGCACCCAGCCTCACACTACTAGAATCTGAAGTCAAATGTCTTCTGATGATCTGGTGCTTCTGTCCCCAACCAAGGAGGGCCTAAAGCAGCACCTAGATCTTCTGCACAGATTCAGTCAGACCTGGACCCTGACAATAAATCTCAGTAAATAATGGTGTTCAAAAAAGGTCCAGTTGCCAGGACCACAAAAACAAATTCCATCTTGACACCGTTGTCCTTTAGCGCACAAACTATACATACCTCAGCCTAAACATCAGCACCACAGGTAAATTCCACAAAGCTGTGGAAGTTATGCCATCAAAAGGAAATAAAATTTGACATATCAATTAGGATCTGGCTAAAAATACTTGAATCAGTTATAGAACCCATCGCCCTTTATGGTTGTGAGGTCTGGGGTCCGCTCACGAACCAAGAGTTCACAAAATGGGACAAACACCAAATTGAGACTCGGCAAAAATGTCCTCTGTGTGGAATGTAAAACACCAAATAATTCATGCAGAGCAGAATTAGGCCGATACCTGCTAATTATCAATATCCAGAAAAGAGACGTTAAATTCTACAACCTCCTACAAGGAAACGATTCCAAAACCTTCCAGAACAAAGCCATCACCTACAGAGAAATGCACCTGGAGAAGAGTCCCCTAAGCAAGCTGGTCCTGGTGCTCTGTTCACAAACACAAACAGATCCCACAGGGCCCCAGGACAGCAAAACAATTAGCCCCAACCAAATCATGAGAAAACAAAAAGATAATTACTTGACACATAGGAAAGAATTAACAAAAAAACTGAGCAAACTACAATGCTATTTGGCCCTAAACAGAGAGTACACAGTGACAGAATACTTGACCACTGTGACTGACTCAAACTTAAGGAAAGCTTTGACTATGTACAGACTCAGTGAGCATAGCCTTGCTATTGAGAAAGGCCGCTTTGGCAATGTAAACATATGTTTCCCATGCCAATAAAGCACCTTATATTGAAATTGAGAGAAATAGAGCGAGAGAGCGAGAGAGAGAGAGAGAGAGCAAGACAGAGAGAGAGATAGAGAGACAGAGAGAGAAAGAGAGAGCGAGCGAGACAGAGAGAAAGAGCGAGAGCGCAAGACAGAGAGAGAGAGCAAGACAGAGCGAGAGAAAGAGAGAGAGAGCGCAAGAGACAGAGAGAGATGAGAGCGAGCGAGCCAGAGAGAGATGGTGTTGGGGGTAAAACATACGACATTATAAAATCCATGTACACAAACAACAAGTGTGCGGTTAAAATTGGCAAAAAACACACACATTTCTTCACACAGGGTCGTGGGGTGAGACAGGGATGCAGCTTAAGCCCCACCCTCTTCAACATATATATCAACGAATTGGCGCGGGCACTAGAACAGTCTGCAGCACCCGGTCTCACCCTACTAGAATCCGAAGTCAAATGTCTACTGTTTGCTGATGATCTGGTGCTTCTGTCACCAACCAAGGAGGGCTACATATGCATAGATTTCTGCCACAGATTCTGTCAGACCTGGCCCTGAAGTAATTCTCAGTAAGACAAAATAATGGTGTTCAAAAAAGGTCCAGTCCACGGACCACAAATTCCATCTAGACACCGTTGCCCTAGAGCACACAAAACTATACTTACCCGCTACAACATCAGCACCACAGGTAACTTCACAAAGCTGTAAAACGATCTGAGAGACAAGGCAAGAGGGCCTTCTTGATCAAAAGGAACATAAAATTTCAACATCCAATTAGGATCTGGCTAAAAATACTTGAATCAGTCATAGAGCCCATTGCCCTTTATGGTTGTGAGTCTGGGGTCCGCTCACCAAACCAAGATTTTACAAAATGGGACAAACACCAAATTGAGACTCTGCATGCAGAATTCTGCAAAAATATCCTCCGTGTACAACGTAGAAACACCAAATAATGCATGCAGAGCAGAATTGGGCCGATACCACTAATTATCAAAATCCAGAAAAAGAGCGTTAAATTCTACAACCACCTAAAAGGAGCGATTCCCAAACCTT
>NC_036839.1:42388603-42398603 GCF_002910315.2 Salvelinus sp. IW2-2015 | reverse complement strand
CCAACCAGAAGCCATGGATTACAAGCAACATCCGCATCGTGCTAAAGGCTAGAGCTGCTGCTTTCAAGGAACGGGACACTAATCCGGATGTTTATAAGAAATCCTGCTATGCCCTCAGACGAACCATCAAATAAGCAAAGCATCAATACAGGATTAAGATTGAATACTAAACCTACTAAACCGGCTCTGACGCTCGTCGGATGTGGCAGGGCTTGAAAACTATTACGGACTACAAAGGGAAACCCAGACGCGAGCTGCCCAGTGACACAAGCCTACCAGACGAGCTAAATGCCGTTTATGCTCGCTTCGAGGAAAGCAACACTGAAGAATTGAGGGCTTTCACCATTTTAAAGTAGTCAACTGGGTGGGGCTTCCTATGGGTTAAGGGAGGATCACATCATTCCTTTCAGGTCATCAGGAGGGATTCTCCAATTAAGTATACATTCCAAAAATGCAGGCGGCAGTAAATCGCCAACCTTGGCTTCATACCACAGGCGGTCGGGAGGACGGGCTCGTGGTAATGGCTGGAGCAGAATCATCGGAATGGTATTAAATGGTTTCCATGTGTTTGACGCCATTCCATTCTCTCCATTCCCAACATTATTATAAGCCATCCTCTCCTCAGCAGCCTCCCTTGCTTCATACCTGTTCAAACAACACACTCCAGGTGGCAGTATGCACCCTTTCAGTTTGTTTACCAACTCATAGAAGTATTTGAATAAGAAAATTGACGACTTCAAGATAGATTTGTCCTCCATTGCGCTGCCCGTGCTCTCACAGTAATGAGACAAATACAAATCATCTACCAAAGTACATAATCATCAGGGGGTTTCTAGAGCTGAGGCGGCCTAACAATTTAGCTCTCATTGGCCTCCAGAGGCTTTGATCTGGGCTTTGAAGTCAAGAAGGAGTCTGTTGTCAGGGTCACAGACTAGAAGAAGTGGGTGGTGTTTGCTAAGGTGGTGAAGGACCAACAGGGGCCTATTCATTTTACTCATTTAGCAGATGCTCTTATGCAGAGTGACTTACAGTATAGAGTATAGATGCACAATATATCGGTGAACATATCGGGAATTGGCCGATATTAGCTAAAAATGGCAACATCGGTATCGGCCCGATGTCAAATTTTAAAAACTGAAAACTTGCATAACTATTCACCCCCCCAAAGTCAATACTTTGTAGAGCCACCTTTTGCAGCAATTACAGCTGCAAGTCTCTTGGCGTATGTCTCTATAAGCTTGGCACATCTAGCCACTGGGATTCTTGCCCATTTTTCAAGGCAAATCTGCTCCAGCTCCTTCATGTTGGATGGGTTCCGCTGGTGTACAGCAATCTTTAAGTCAATCCACAGATTCTCAATTGGATTGAGGTCTGGGCTTTGACTAGGCCATTCCAAGACATTTAAATGTTTTCCCTTAAACCACTCGAGTGTTGCTTTATCAGTATGCTTAGAGTCATTGTCCTGCCGGAAGGTGAACCTCCGTCCCAGTCTCAAATCTCTGGAAGACTGAAACAGGTTTCCCTCAAGAATTTCCCTGTATTTAGCTCAATCCATCATTCCTTCAAATCTGACCAGTTTCCCAGTCCCTGTCGATGGAAAAACATCAATGCTGCCACCACCATGCTTCACTGTGGGGATGATTTTCCTCGGGGTGATGAGAGGTGTTGGGTTTGCGCCAGACATAGCATTTTCCTTGATGGCCAAAAGCTCAAATTTAGTCTCATCTAACCAGAGTACCTTCTTCCATATGTTGGGGAGTCTCCCACATGCCTTTTGGTGAACACCAAATGTGTTTGCTTATTTCTTTTTTTAAGCAATGGCTTTTTTCTGGACACTCTTCCGTAAAGCCCAGCTCTGTGGAGTGTACGGGTTAAAGTGGTCCTATGGACAGATACTCCAATCTCCGCTGTGGTCCTTCAGGGTTATCTTTGGTCTCTTTGTTGCCTCTCTGTTTAATACCCTCCTTGCCTTGTCTGTGAGTTTTGGTGGGCGGCCCTCTCTTGGCAGGTTTATGGTGCCTTATTCTTCCCAATTTGTTTATAATGGATTTAATGGAGCTCTGTGGGATGTTCAAAGTTTCTGATATTTTTTTATAACCCAACCCTGATCTGTACTTCTCCACAACGTTGTCCCTGACCTGTTTGGAGAGCTCCTTGGTCTTCATGGTGCCACTTAAAGATAATTGGTTGCACCAGATCTTATTTAGGGGCTTCATAGCAAATACATATGCACGCACGACTTTTCCATTTTAAAATGTTTTCCTTTCACTTCACCAATTTGGACTATTTTGTGTATGTCCATTACATGAAATTCAAATACAAATTAATTTAAATTACAGGTTGTAATGCAACAAAATAGGAAAAATGCCAATGGGGTGAATACTTTTGCAAGGCACTGTACCTAAATTAACTCGACTAACTGGTGCCCCCACTATTTGTTACTTTTATTTTCAGTTTTTTACTTAAGAAAAATGTGTTAACTTCTTAAAGCATTATTGGTTCAGGGCTTGTAAGTAAGCATTTCACCTGTTGTATTTGGCGCATGTGACAAAAACAATTGATTTGAAGTGTGTGTCTGTGTGTCGGTCAGGGTTTGGTTATTTTTAATCATGACAGTGTCACTACAGTATGACACGCTGGACATCGTCTTTCTCCTTTGAGTTACCCTGACACATAGAACATGACTGGATGCCATCCCTCAAATCTGTACTGATGTCTTTATGCTACAGGCTAATGTCCAAAAAAAACTACTGGAGATGCTCCACTCTACAAGGTCTGAGTAGAATCTCCTGGGATCCAGGAATTTTTTGAAACAAGTAAATGTTTTCACTTCACCAGTTTGGACTATTTTGTGTATGTTTATTACATGAAATCCAAAGGAAAATTCATTTAAAATGTTGTTGTAATGCAACAAAATAGGAAAAAATGCCAAGAGGGATGAAAAGTTGTCACGCCCTGACCATAGAGAAACATTGTTTCTCTAGTAGGTCAGGGCGTGACTAGGGGGTGATTTAGTATATGTATGTCTATGGGGTATTCTAGTTTATTATTTCTATGTGGGGTTCTAGGTTATTATTTCTATGTTGGTGATTTGTATGATTCCCAATTAGAGGCAGCTGGGTATCGTTGTGTCTAATTGGGGATCATATTTAAGTAGCATTTTTTCCACCCGTATTTTATGGGATATTGTTTTGAGTTAGTGCACCTAGCACCTCTGTAGTCACGGTTCGTTGTTTGTTTATTTTTTTTGTTTTGCAAAGTTTCACTTTATTCATTAAATTATGTGGAACTCAACATCCGCTGCGCCTTGGTCCGATATTTATTCTAGCGAACGTGACAATACTTTTGCAAGGCACTGTATCAATACATACACACAACATGTTCCGGGCCTTCCTTTCACACCGATGCATTTCCTAATGAAGCCGGTGACGGAGGTGGTTAGCTCATCGATGATGAAGTTTGCTATTGATGCTATCGTCAAGGTAGTATGTTCATATGAGTAGAATACTGTACTGTCAAGCTCACTATCACAGATGATCTCTCTGTAAAATACAAATAATTCAAATCGTATTGGTCACATACACATGGTTAGCAGATGTTATTGTGAGTGTAGTGAAATGCTTATGCTTCTAGATCTGACAGTGCAGCAGTATCTAACAGGTAATATCTAACAACGCCACAACAAAACCCAATACCTAACAAATTCCACATCAAAACCTAATACACACATTCTAGTAAAGGAATGGGATGAGAATATATAAGTATAAAATATATGGATGAGCAGTGACAGAGCAATTCCCTGTTCTCTTGGGTGTCCACAACTGTAACTACACATATCCTACTTGCTCTGTTTTGGACTCAAGGTGCTGGCACACCGCCATACAAACGACACAAAAAAAGTCAGATTGGTGTGATTCACTTTTCTGTTTTGATTAATGTTTTGTCCAGTTTGACATGTTCAAACAGCATTCATCGGGTTGAGACAATGTGTCTTTACTGTACAGGCACACAAGCATGTGTTCTAAATCTCTGCTTCAACTGAGAAAAGGACACCTGTAAACAAGCAAAAGCACAACTTTGAAGTATATTGCTTTTGATAACAATCTATACTCAACACAAACATGTGGGCCTGAACAGTGTTTGTCTCTCGTCTTTTCGGGCACGCACATTTTATCCGTCCATTGTATGAATGGTAATTGAGTGCAGTAAAAAGGTTATGGATTGCATTTACATTTGTTAAACAAGCGAGACAAAACAAGAATGGATGGCGCTGGGAATTCAGGAGAGGCTTACAGATGTGTTTGTACTCTCTTCAATAGGGCTCTGAGTAAACTGCAGACAGAAGGCAGCAGGCTGTGCCAGATAAGAGGTAGAACGCTGCAT
Source organism: Salvelinus sp. IW2-2015 (assembly GCF_002910315.2). Lineage (NCBI taxonomy): Eukaryota > Metazoa > Chordata > Actinopteri > Salmoniformes > Salmonidae > Salvelinus > Salvelinus sp. IW2-2015. Next base: position 42,394,220 of record NC_036839.1, on the reverse strand, counting down.
GGGCGGCAGCTAGCAGACTTCTCCATTCCCACAGCTGGTCTTCTGGAACCTATATAACATGTTCTTCCATCCAGCACCACCAGTTAACAATGATCCATGTTGGGCACACATTTACCTAATCCAAGTTTGTGGTCACAATGTGCCCTCTCCTCCTGCACATGCTAGTGTGGGTGAACCTGCATTTGTTTACACGGCCCTAATGTCTGCGTTTGATGTTGCCTTGTGTATATGCGTCAGCCTGCCTAGTACATCACCATAGCAAACCCAGTCCCAGCTGGTCCCTGGGGTTAGGGCATGTGGTTCATTTAACCCCCCCCCCCCCCCCTGTTACTATCCCTCACCCATCTGCAAGTTCTGCAGGCTCTAGTTTTGTCTAATCTTATTGTCCAGTTGTGTGGTCCAGTGCTGCAAGGAAAGACCTAGTTAAGCTACAGCTGGCCCAAAACAGAGTGACACGTTTTGCTCTAAATTGTAGTTCCAGTAATTGTAGTTCCAGTAGTTAGCTACATGGTAAAACAGTAGTGTGTAGTTCCAGTAGTTAGCTACACTGCTACATGGTAAAACAGTAGTGTGTAGTTCCAGTAGTTAGCTACACTGCTACATGGTAAAACTGTAATTAACTACTGAAAACATTACCAAGTTTAAATGTAATTTAAATACCACTAAGCTACACCATCGCACGCTAAGGTGGAGCTTCTGTCTCTTTCAGTTAAGCTTGACTGCTCTTTCAACCTTCACCTCAGCTAGGTTGAGGTGGGCTACACTGTAAAAAATGACACACGGGCTTAGTAAATATTGCAAAATAATATTTTTACTTAAAATAATACATTTTTTATTTTATTTACATTTTTGAATATAGTACTTCATTTATTTGTATGTGTTGAAAGACTGGCATTTGCAAATAAAAGTCCAAGGTCATGTGCTGCTAAATTTGAACAAATATTTCTAAGTAACAACTTAAAAATATGATATTCAAATTATTATTGTGTTGGACTGACATGCTAGATCTAGTTATGAACGTCAATTGTGCTTGGAACAGCTCAACGGACATCGTCTGGATCTTTCTCCTCTGGACAGGCCATGCGGCTGGTAAGGACCAAATGATCACTTGGAATGTAGTTTAGATCTCTCTCCACATATTTTAGACGAAATGTCAGAATTGGTGGAAAACGTTAAATAATATTCTTCAAGTACGAAAAGCCTTTAGCTAGCTATATTGCCAGAGTACGTTATATATTTTCACGTTGATAAGCTAGCTAGTTAACGGCCGTGATGTCTGTATAGTTAGCTAGTGGTGGGCATGCTACTAGCTAGTAAGTTAGCAGTGCATTTACTCGCCTCAGCGCTGTTTCTAACTTTTGTCATTTTTGTGTAAGTTTTATATTAACCAAAATAGCTATGTAGCTTACCAAAAAATGCATTGTCAGCAAACATTACAGTAGAACTGAACACGTGTGCCCCTGCAAGGTAATGTTTGCCTGCTAGGCAAGATACCCAGGAAGAGACAGGTAGGAACAATATGTAGCTAGCTAACTACACCTAGCTATCTAACTACACCTGTCCTTGCAGATACCTTCTTGTTGTGCACGTATTCACATGTTCAAGGCAGCACTGCAAACGTTGACCTTGTGCAGTAGTTATCTAGTCTCAATATCTAACAGCCAAACTAGCTAAATGAAATAGATGGGCTGGCTAGTAAGATAGATAACAAGCAGCTCTTCCAAGTCAGCTTGGATTGCGATGTTTCTGTTATTTAGGTAGCTAGCTATCTAAAGCTGAAGTCATTTGAGTTTTATTTTCCTGACATTGTCATAGATTTTAATACAACTCGTCTTCTTTAGGTATAGGTATTCAGACGTTCCTAAGTACTGGACAGACCATACTTTCCAGAATACATTGACAAGGTATGTCAATATATTCAAATGTTTGTGTTTTCATTGTAACTCACATTAGGGCTTGTTGGGCCCCATGATTTCATGGGATCTGCATCGAAGGAGCAGAGGTCCTGGCTGGTATTCCCAGTGTTACAGTCATGTACCTTGCTTTTGGGCCTCATCTATGGCTTAAATCTAAAGTGCCCCAAAGAACTGAAAGATGCCTTTGAGGTGTTCCAAAAAGTATTCTTGGAACTTGATGATCTCAGGACCTCCCCACGGGTCCAAGCTCTAAAGAAGTTACTTGTTTTCAGAGATATTTAAAGATATCTATGAGAACTCTCAAAGGGCCACTCACAAACTGTGGTCTAAACCCTACTTAGAAAGCTGAAAAGCTAGTTGCTAGGTGGTATAGGAGCTACAGTTTACATGATGCTCTTTTTCAGGTGAAGTTATACGAGACATTGTCAATTCCTGAAAGTGTGAAGAAATACATTTATTCTGTTATGCTTAGAAAAGCTTTAAGCCTGCCCCCCCCCCCCCCCCCARCAGCCTGAAAACCCAAAGCTGCTTGAGAGAGAGCAATTGGAGAAATTGAAAATGACAAGTGCTGGTGGACATTTTTTTTTTTACATGTTTGAATCATGTTTCTTTGCTTACAATTATATACTGTTTAAAAGCCAATTCATACTTGATCCGAAAATGTCAGAGGCTCCGTGGTGCAATTGCGGAGCCTCTGGAGGCACGCAGGAGGCCAAATTGAGCTCTGTATCATCGTGCACCTCTGAAATATAGTAACAATGCGGAGGGCTCCGTACATTGACAAGATTGTTTGATGGTGGGAGGTCCTGTATAAAGACAAACTCACTTCCTTGACAAAATCCTTCACAACAACTCTGTTCAACAACTCTGTTCAACAACTCTGTTCAACAACTCTGTTCAACAACTCTGTTCAACAACTCTGTTCAACAACTCTGTTCAACAACTCTGAATGCCCTGACATCTGCAGAGGCCGTATCACTGTAAATGCTGCACGGCAAATGGAGGCGTTGTTGTCACACTCGCCATTGGGGTACCACAAGTGATGGCGCCGGAGGGGAAGGCTGACGTCTTATTGGCTCTTAACCAACCATGCAATCTTAACTTGTTTTGTACATAATGTTGCTGCTACCGTCTCTTGTGACCAAAAAAAGCTTCTGGACATCAGAACTGCGATTGCTCACCTCAAACTGGACGAAGAGTTCTTCTTTAATGAGTTGGACGGGAGGGATCTAATACAGACACCCAACCAGGCCCAGATCCACGTTATTCGCTGGAGAAGGAAACAGATTTTGCGGAAAGAGATCAGGGTGCCTTGTGAGGATCAGGCGACGAGTGGCTAATCTGCCCTTGCTTTCCGTCCTGCTAGCTAACGTTCAATCGCTAGAAAATAAATGGGACGAACTGAAAGCACGTTTATCCAACCAACAGGACAATAAAAACTGTAATATCTTATGTTCCACAGAATCATGGCTGAATGACGACATAAAGAACACACAGCTGGCGGGTTATACACGATCGGCAGTACATAACAACAGCCTCTGGTAAGACACAGGCGGGGACCTATGGATTTATGTAAACAACAGCTGGTGCACGATATCTAAGGAAGTCTCAAGGTGTTGCTCGCCTGAGGTAGAGTATCTCATGATAAGCTGTAAACCACACTATCTACCTAGAGAGTTTTTATCTGTATTTTTCGTAGCTGTCTACATACCACCACAGACCGATGCTGGCAATAAAACCACACTCAATGAGCTGTATACAACCATAAGCAAACAGGAAAACGCTCATCCAGAGGTGGCACTCCTAGTGGCCGGAACTTAAATCAGTTTGACCTAGTTTCTATCAGCATGTTAAATGTGCAACCAGAGGAAAGAAACCTCTAGACCACCTTCACTCCACACACAGAGACAAAAATATCCCTCCATTTGGCAAATCTGACCATAATTCTATCCTCCTGATTCCTGCTTACACGCAAAAATGTAACCAGGAAGCACCAGTGACTCAGTCTATAAAAAAGTGATCAGATCTGTTTTGCTAGCCCAGACTGGAATATGTTCTGGGATTCTCCCAATGGCATTGAGAAGTACACCACATCAGTCACGTGCTTTATCAATAAGTGCATCGAGGATGTCGTCCCCACAGTGACTGTACGTACATACCCCAACCAGAAGCCATGGATTACAGGCAACATTCGCACTGAGCTAAAGGGTAGAGCTGCCGCTTTCAAGGAGCGGGACTCTAACCTGGAAGCTTATAAGAAATCCTGCTATGCCCTCCGACGAACCATCAAACAGGCAAAGCGTCAATACAGAACTAAGACCGAATTCTACTACACCGGCTCCGATGCTCGTCGGATGTAGCAGGGCCTGAAAACTATTACAGACTACAAAGGGAAGCACAGCCGAGAGCTGCCTAATTACACGAGCCTACCAGATGAGCTAAATAACTTCTATGCTCTCATCAAGGCAGCTAACACTGAAGCATGAATGAGAGCATCAGCTGTTGCGGACGACTGTGTGATCACGCTCTCCGTAGCCAATATGAGAAAGACCTTTAAACAGGTCAACATTGACAAGGCAGCAGGGCCAGATGAATTACCAGGATGTGTACTCCAGGCATGCGCTGACCAACTGGCAAGTGTCTTCACTCTCATTTTCAACCTCTCCCTGACTGAGTCTGTAATACCAACATGTTTCAAGAAGACCACCATAGTCCCTGTGCCCAAGAACACTAAGGTAACCTGCCTAAATGACTACTGACCTGTAGCACTCACATCTGTGTCCATAAAAACCTTTGAAAGGCTGGTCATGGCTCACATCAACATCATTATCCCAGAAACCCTAGACCCACTCCAATTTGCATACCTCACCAACAGATCCACAGATGATGCAATCTCTATTGCACTCCACACTGCCCTTTCACACCTGGACAAAAGGAACACCTATGTGAGAATGCTATTCATTGATTACAGCTCAGAGAGAGGAGAGAGAGGGGAGAGGAGGGAGAGGAGAGAGAGAGAGAGAGAGGAGAGAGAGAGGAGAGAGGAGGAGGAGAGAGGAGAGAGGAGAGAGAGGAGAGGGGAGAGAGAGAAGGAGAGAGTTAGAGGAGAAGGAGAGAGGAGAGGAGGAGAGAGGAGAGAGTAGATGAGAGATCGCTGACGGAGAGGAGAGAGGGGAGATGAGGAGAGGAGATGGAGGAGGAGGAGGGAGATTAGAGAGGAGAGAGGAGGAGGAGAGAGAGATGAGAAGAGATGAAGAGGAGAAGAGGAGGTAGAGAGAGAGAGAGAGGAGAGAGAGATAAAGGACAAATTATATTTTTACAATGTTTCTCTCTACGTTGTTTGTAACAATTTAAGGTCATTGTTAATTTATTTTATCAAAATAGGTTAACCCAGGAGGTTTGGCCATTATATCTGTCTTATCTCAATAACCATCTGATATCGTGTATGACTAATTATACGAACAACGACTGTATCCTCTTCTCTCTCTCTCTCTCTCTCTCCTCTCTCTCTCTCTCTCTCTCTCTCTCTCTTTTCTCTCTCTCTCTCTCGTCTCTCTCTCGTCTCTCTCTTCTCTTCTCTCTCTCTCTCTTCTCTCTCTCTCCTCGTCTCTCTCGTCTCTCTCTCTCTCTCTCTCTCTGCTCTCTCCTCTCTCTCTCTCTTCTCTCTCTCTCTCTCTCTCTCTCTCTCTCTCTCTCTCTCT
>NC_036839.1:42334783-42388578 GCF_002910315.2 Salvelinus sp. IW2-2015 | reverse complement strand
AGCAGAATTCAACACCATAAGTTCCCTCAAAGCTCGTCACGAAGCTAAGGACACTGGGACTAAACACCTCCCTCTGCAACTGGATCCTGGACTTCCTGACGGGCGCCCCCAAGTGGTAAGGGTAGGTAACAAACACATCCGCCACGCTGATCCTCACACGGGGGGCGCCGCATCACTGCCTGGTATGGCAACTGCTCGGCCTCCGGCCGCAAGGCACTACAGAGGAAGTGCGTACGCCAGTACATCACCGGGCCAAGCTTCCTGCTATTCAGGACCTCTTACAGGTGTGTCAGAGGAAGGCCCCCTAGTCATAGACTGTTCTCTCTGCTACGCACAGAAAGCGGTACCGGATGCCAAGGCTAGGTCCAGAAGGCTCCTAAATAGCTTCTACTCCCAAGCCATAAGAATTGTGAACAGTTAATCAAATGGCTACCCAGACTATTTGCATTGCCCCCTCTGGGATCGCTGCTGCTACTCTGTATTATCTATGCATAGTCACTTTAATAACTCTACCTACATGTACATTTACCTCAATACCTAGACACGGTGCCCCGCACATTGACTCTGTACAGTACCCCTGTAATAGCCTACGCAATTGTTATTTACTGCTGTTCTGAATTATTGTTCTCTTATCTCTTACCTTTAAATATTTTTTTGTGTTATTTTCTTAAAACTGCACTGTTGGTTAAGGGCTGTAAGTAAGCATTTCACTGTAAGGTCTACACAACTGTTGTATTCGGCGCATGTGACAAATAAAATTTTATTGACTTACCGCTAGCAGAATTTTAGCCAAATGATATAAGGAATGGCAACTCGTTCTCATTCTGAGTAATAAGGTAGGCCACTTGATTTCAACATCTGAACAAAAGTGGACAGGATAACATGCTTTTCAAACTATTGGACTCTCTCTCTATGACATAGTTGTAAACCCCCTTTACTTATTACAAACCAGTCATTAGCCTGTTTTTTCTGTGACTTTGACATTTTGCTGCAGTCACAAAAGATTCATTTAGAAATAGCTTGGGAGCAACTACAGTTGACTGACTAGTCTATGCTCTACTGAATGTCCCTCATACTCAAAGCAGAAATACAGACTTCATTATCTTGTTTACATTCCATCCAAAGGAATTGGAGACATCAGGTCAATCATTGACAGGTCATTTTGTTCTGCTTTCCTTTCATGTAGAAATGTCACAAACGTTGGGAGATTAAAGAACTTGCAAGCTAAAGGAAATCCTTGATACAGTAGCTCACTGTATGCATGGCATTGATGTCTATTTACCACTGGCCTTTCAGGACAAAATCCCATAGAGACATTCAGCAGTGCCAGCATACCTACAGTATATCTATCCGTACACACACACACTTTCTCCTCAGTGAGTAGTCGCAAATGTCATAGTGCATCTCACATGGCTTGGCATGAAAATGCGCTACTGGTGGTTGCTTAGGAGACACCGTAGCAACCCAGTCTAATCAGGGATATTCAAGTCATTCTACTTCACAACCTGAATTCTGTTGCCTTTTTCCAAATGTTTTTCAAATCTCTGCTCCGGGTATGACTTTATGGTAAGCTGGACTTCAGACAAAAAGGCAACAATTGAAATTGTGACTGATGAGTAAGAACTTGTTCAGTACACAACTAGTGCTGTGTTTAGAGGGATATGTCGTGTTGCCAAAAAAGCAACTGGTTTGCATCCCTGCTGGGTGTATGTGCTATTGGATAGCTGACCTGTGAGCTCATCTGCCTGTTTCCCTGTTGAGATTCCAGTTGACTCGTATCTATGTTTCAGGTATTAGGGATGTTTACTCCTTTTATTGAGAGATGCGGAAGAAATTTCCACTTGAAAGAAAATCAACATAATCAATAAATCAATCTTACCTGATGCAGGTTGATCAACACATCCTTGGCAGGGCCATGGCCTCCTGCAGCCATGGGGCCGGGGTCTGGGAGTGGGGAGGCTAGGTGTGGTTGGGGGTGGGGGGCAGAGGGGTGGGTGGACTTGGGAGGACAGTAGCTAGAGCTTGAGGACTGGGGATCAGCCCTTCTCTTTCACAGTGGGGGTTCCAGGAAGCCTGTGGGGTGGCATAACCTGTGTAGGCAAGAGAGAGAAGTGAGAGGTAGGTGGTGAGGGAACCTTGTTTAGCTTGGAACTAGGTCAACTGACACACACACACACTCACACAACCCAACCATAACTCCAGCTGCAACCCTAACCATAACTCTTGATTTGCCTATATTAGCACATATAACTTAATGAATTACAATATTGATTTAGTATCATTTAATATATATTTATTTAAGGGTATACATATTTAGAGGTTTTGATCTTGTGGTGGTCTCTTCTCCCAACAAGGCCTTATATTGGGCTTTATAACCACAGCTCCTGAACATTTGGACCCACCTGTGAACCTTTACAAACACTGCAGAGCACTTTTTGTTGATTCTGGTAGTTTGGACTTTGCTGTGGGACCCCCGCACATACAGTCTTAACAGCCTGTAGAAGTGTTACTAGAAGTTTATCAAACCTATGTGCCCGTGCACCCTGCCCCACTTGTGGGTAAGAGACCTCAGTCCCCTTACCTAACCCTAACTCCAGTTGAAACCCTTAACCCCAGTTGAAACCCTTAACCCCAGTTGAAACCATTAACTCCAGTTGAAACCCTTAACCCCAGTTGAAACCCTTAACCCCAGTTGAAACCCTTAACCCCAGTTGAAACCCTTAACCCCAGTTGAAACCCTTAACCCCAGTTGAAACCCCTTAACCCCAGTTGAAACCTAACCTCCAGTTGGAAACCCTAAACTCCCAGTTGAAACCCTTAACCCCAGTTGAAACCCTTAACCCCAGTTGAAACCCTTTAACCCCAAGTTGAAAACCCTTAACCCCAGTTGAAAAGCCCTTAACCCAGGTGAAACCCTTAACCCCAGTTGAAACCCTTAACCCCAGTTGAAACCCTTTTAAACCCCCCAGTTGAAACCCTTAACCCCAGTTGAAAACCCCTTAACCCCAGTTGAAACCCTTAACCCCAGTTGAAACCCTTAACCCCAGTTGAAACCCTTAACCCCCATTGAAACCCTTAACCCAGTTGAAACCCTTAACCCCAGTTGAAACCCTTAACCCCAGTTGAAACCGCTTAACCCCAGTGTGAAACCCTAACTCCAGTTTGAAACCCTAAACTCCAGTTTGAAACCCTTAACCCCAGTTGAAAACCCTTAACACCCCAGGTTGAAACCCTTAAACCCCTAGTTGAAACCCTTAAACCCCAGTTGAAACCCTAACTCCAGTTGAAACCCTTAACCCCAGTTGAAACCCTTAACCCCAGTTGAAACCTTAAACCCCAGTTGAAAACCCTTAACCCCAGTTGAAACCCTTAACCCCAGTTGAAACCCTTAACCCCAGTTGAAACCCTAAACTCCAGTTGAAACCCTAAACTCCAGTTGAAACCCTAACCCCAGTTGAAACCCTTAACCCCAGTTGAAACCCTTAACCCCAGTTGAAACCCTTAACCCAGTTGAAACCCTTACCCCAGTTGAAACCCTTAACCCCAGTTGAAACCCTTTAACCCCAGTTGAAACCCTTAACCCCAGTTGAAAACCCTAACCCCAGTTTGAAACCCTAACCCAGTTGAAACCCTAACCCCAGTTGAAACCCTAACTCCAGTTGAAACCCCAACCCCAGTTGAAACCCCAACCCCAGTTGAAACCCTTAACCAGTTGAAACCCTTAACCCCAGTTGAAACCCCTAACCCAGTTGAAAACCCTAACCCCAGTTTGAAACCCTTAACCCCAGTTGAAACCCCCTTAACTCCAGTTGAAACCCTTAAACTCAGTTGAAACCCTAACTCCCAGTTGAAACCCTAACCCCAGTTGAAACCCTTAACTCCAGTTGAAACCTCAACCCCAGTTGAAACCTTAAACCCGTTGAAACCCTTAACCCCAGTTGAAACCCTTAACCCCCAGTTGAAACCCTTAACCCCCAGTTGAAACCCTTAACCCCAGTTGAACCTAACCCCAGTTTGAACCTTAACCCCAGTTGAAACCCTTAACCCAGTTGAAACCCTTAACCCAAGTTGAAACCCTAACTCCAGTTGAAACCCTAAACTCCAGTTGAAACCCTTAACCCCAGTTGAAACCCTTAACCCAGTTGAAACCCTTAACCCCAGTTTGAAACCCTAACTCCAGTTGAAACCTAACTCCAGTTGAAACCCTAACCCCAGTTGAAACCTTAACCCAGTTGAAACCCTTAACCCAGTTGAAACCCTTAACCCAGTTGAAAACCCTTAACCCCAGTTGAAACCCTTAACCCCAGTTGAAACCCTAACCCCAGTTGAAACCCTAACTCCAGTTGAAACCCTAACTCCAGTTGAAACCCTTAACCCCAGTTGAAACCCTAACCCCAGTTGAAACCTACCGTTGAACCCTTAACCCCAGTTGAAACCCTTAACCCCAGTTTGAAACCCTTAACCCCAGTTGAAACCCTTAACCCCAGTTTGAAACCCCAACCCCAGTTGAACCCTTAACCCTCAGTTGAAACCCTTAACCCCAGTTGAAACCCTTAACCAGTTGAACCACCCCAGTTGAAACCTAACTCCAGTTGAAACCCTTACTCCAGTTGAAACCCCAACCCCAGTTGAACCCTTAACCCCAAGTTGAAACCGCTTAACCCCAGTTGAATTAACCCTTAACCCCAGTTGAAAACCCTTAACCCAGTTGAACCCTAACTCCAGTTTGAAAACCCTAACTCCAGTTGAAACCCTAACCCCAGTTGAAACCCTAACCCCAGTTGAAACCCTAACCCCAGTTGAAACCCTAACCCCAGTTGAAACCCTAACCCCAGTTGAAACCCTAACCCTAAAGGAGTTGGCACATAATTTGATTTCAGTTAGAGCAACATTGACAGAATGAGCAGAGTAGACAACTTAAACATTGGTGAACTGTATAACTCTTAGAGGATTTGAAAGACACTTTACATCAAAAAAGAGAATAGGAGAGGTAAGTGTGATAGAATTGAGTGAGGGCATGTATGAGGAAATTGAGAGGTGATGCTGACTGGGTTATTATAACACAGTACAACAATGTTGATCTCAGTTAGTGCACCACATTCAAATAGCATACACTTCATACAGCACTTCATACAACACTTCATACAACAACAACAAGACAGGTAACAGCGTGAAATTTAATGACTGTAAAATGCAAGTGCAATAAATATGAAATTACATGAGATGTGAAACCATGACAGACAAGGACAGTAACTCTGTCCCAGTGAGGTCATTGACCCACATGTCACCCTGGTGCCCTGACCCTTCATACAGTAGGCTACATGGGTAATGTTTACTAGGCCATAACATGGAGAATAATAATAAAAAAATGCACAACACAAACAATCATTCTTATTGGACATGTTCTGATTGTACCTCTTCCGTTTCACTCAGCTTTAAAACATTTCTTCCATTTTTTGGCCTACTGACCATGACCCAGGAATTGACCAGCGGGCCAGGGAACCCCTGCCAAATGTTAACCTAAGCTGCTCGGGGCTAGCCAAGGGCAACATTTCCTCAGCCAGTGGAAAATGACAGGGAGAGTATGATGTTGCAGAGGACTGCTGCCTGGCAAAAAAAAACACACACGCACTGAAGAAATAGGTCTTCTCAGGATAGTGGTCAGAATAAACATCTGCCCCTGATCATCCCAATCGAGTCCCCCTACACTCCACCACTCCTGATCATTTCCAGTGGCATCCTACCATCTGTCATTACGTTGGCTTGATGGGGGAGGTTTATGACCCCAATAAATACCTTCCCCCCTGTTTCTCTCTCTCTACTCTATAGAGTTGACTCTTGAAAAAGCCCTTTGTTAATATAGAGATTCTGGTGCAAACAAAAGATGGGAAACGGAACCATATTTCGGTAATCCAACCAGTTGAAAATATGCGTTGGGACTTAATGAATATGATGTCTGTTCAGTTGGCGTCTGAGACATGATTACTGATGATAGGACGACATAAACTGTATCTAGGAAAGTCTACACATTATAGTTATCAGATTTACATGGTATTGTTATGCAATTTAAATGTTTAAATATGAAACTATTTGTGAAAAGATTAAATGAAATGTAGCTTCTTAATGAGAGAACGGTTTGTCATAGAGTAAACTCTGCCAACTCAGTGGCCACGCCCATGTGAACAGACAGTGGTTGTTAACTATGAAACACGGCCCTTTCCCCTCAATCCTATATAAACACCTTGACGAAAATGTAACTTTCTTTTCCGAGGACATAAGGTCGACGGTCCTACGTTAAAAGGGCTCAGATAATAACTGGTTCCAAGGACGTGTGGACTTGTGGTCCCCACGTTGAAAGGACAAAGACCACCTACAGAACTAAGCCAACCTTAGAGAACCTAACGAAATTAGCATCAAATTTCAATGTGAAGGTGACGATCTACATGCCGGAAGGATGAATTTCGACTATACCAGCCAGAATATAGCATGAGCATATAGCATGGCAACTTGGTATGAACATTGAACTCTTATTCACTAATGAATAACCTATAAAGCGTTACATGGGCTTGCTCCTACCTATCTTTCCGAGTTGGTCCTGCCGTACATACCTACCCGTACGCTACGGTCACAAGACGCAAGCCTCCTAATTGTCCCTAGAATTTCTAAGCAAACAGCTGGAGGCAGGGCTTTCTCCTATAGATCTCCATTTTTATGGAATAGTCTGCCTACCCATGTGAGAGACGCAGACTCGGTCTCAACCTTTAAGTCTTTACTGAAGACTTATCTCTTCAGTAGGTCATATGATTGAGTGTAGTCTGGCCCAGGAGTCTGAAGGTGAACGGAAAGGCTCTGGAGCAACGAACCGCCCTTGCTGTCTCTGCTTGTCCGGTTCCCCTCTCTCCACTGGGATTCTCTGCCTCTAACCCTATTACAGGGGCTGAGTCACTGGCTTACTGGTGCTCTTTCATGCCGTCCCTAGGAGGGGTGCGTCACTTGAGTGGGTTGAGTTACTGACGTGATCTTCCTGTCTGGGTTGGCGCCCCCCCCCCCCTTGGTTTGTGCCGTGGTGGAGATCTTTGTGGGCTATACTCGGCCTTGTCTCAGGATGGTAAGTTGGTGGTTGAAGATATTCCTCTAGTGGTGAGTGGGCTGTGCTTTGGCAAAGTGGGTGGGGTTATATCCTGCCTGTTTGGCCCTGTCCGGGGGTATCGTCGGACGGTGCTACAGTGTCTCCCGACCCCTCCTGTCTCAGCCTCCAGTATTTATGCTGCAATAGTTTATGAGTCGGGGGACGAAGGTCAGTCTGTTAAGACTGGAGTATTTCTCCTGTCTTATTCAGTGTCCTATGTGAATTTAAGTATGCTATCTCTAATTCTCTCTCTAGTCGGATCTGAGCCCTAGGACCATGCCTCAGGACTACCTGGCCTGATGACTCCTTGCTGTCCCCAGTCCACCTGGACATGCTGCTGCTCCAGTTTCAACTGTTCTGCCTGCGGCTACGGAACACTGACCTGTTCACCGGACGTGCTACCTTGTCCCAGACCTGCTGTTTTCAACTCTCTAGAGACAGCAGGTGTGATAGAGATACTCTGAATGATTGGCTATGAAAAGCCAACTGACATTTATTCCTGAGGTGCTAACCTGTTGCACCCTACAACCACTGTGATTATTATTATCTGACCCTGCTGGTAATCTGTGAACATTTGAACATCTTGGCCATGTTCTGTTATAAACTCCACCCGACACAGCCAGAAGAGGACTGGCCACCCCTCAGAGCTTGGTTCCTCTCTAGGTTTCTTCCTAGGTTCTGGCCTTTCTAGAGTTTTTCTTAGCCACCATGCTTCTACACCTGCATTGCTTGCTGTTTGGGGTTTTAGGCTGGGTTTCTGAACAGCACTTTGTGACATCAGCTGATGTAAGAAGGGTTATATAAATACATTTGATTGATTGATAATAATGAATACATTTCAAGTTTAAAAGTTTGTTCTTCATGTACACAGGTGTAAAACAGTATAGTGAAATTCTTACCAGGAGAGCTCTTTCCCAACAATGCAATGGTACGAATGATAATACTATACACTGAGTATACAAAAAAAATCTATGGACAGCAGTGTAATGGAGTAATGTATCTGATCAATAATCACTTTAGCAGCAATGTAAGTTGTGTCTGAGTGGGTAGAGACCTGTGGATGGGCATAGAGTCCGTGTGGATAGGCTGTGGGAGAGGGAGAGCATACAGTAGTTGTTAGCCATTTAACAGTCTTATGACCAGGGGATAAGAGTCTGTTTGTCTGAGCCTTGATATTGTTGCACTGGTACCGCCTACTGGACAAGAGCAGGGAGAACAGTCCATGTCTCGGGTGGCTGGAGTCTTTGGCAATTTTTCGGGCCTTTCTCAGACCGCCTGGCATGTACTTCCTGGATGGCTGAATAAGATAATATGGACACTTGAAAAATACTGGACTCACTCTGAGATGCTTTAGGAATACGAGCCCAGGTCCCCCACGTCTATGAAATCTTATACATTATGATCTAAAATACAAAACTATTCCTAGATCAGTTTTCCCACTCTGAAATGCAGGTCCCGGTTAAAAAGTCTAAAAGTTGTCATTACATTGTGATAATGGCCACTGTAAGTAAGTATCCAGGCTAATACAAAGTAAGCCTGACAAAAACGTTGCCAGACCTTCAGCTGAGAATGCTGATCTGTCATTCAATGGGCACTTCAATGGTTGGTCAAGCCGAGAACACTCTGTCATTCAATGGGCACTTCAATGGTAGGCAAGCCGAGAACACAGCTCACTTGAGGCGATATCGTCCCACTCTAGAAAAGCTATTAGCCGTCCTATCTGCTGATGTATGTATCTATGTTTAGAGACTAGTGGGCTGCTGCAGAAACACTAGGATGGTTCACATGATAGAAAAACGGCCTCAGACAGACAGTGTTATGGTGGAGAAGACCTGGATCCGTTTAATTAGGTAGAACATTCCAAAAAAAGCATTTTGGTTCAACTACCTGAGCAGTCTCACAGCCATTTGAAATCATTGACTCTGTTACAGAGATGATGCATGTGATCTAGGCTGTGCAAAAGGCCAGCAAGCCAGGAATTACAAAATGCTGCTTTCCTCAATATATAGGCTTAGCTGGTTGAAACTAAAGACTCTGATACAGACAAATATGTGAGCTTATTGTGACTTATTTAGAATTCAAGACACAGTTAACCAGCATGGCTACCACAGCATTCTGCAGCGATACGCCATCCCAATTGGTTTGCGCTTATTGGGACTATCATTTGTTTTTCAACAGGACAATGACCCAACACACCTCCAGGCTGTGTAAGGGCTATTTGAACAAGAAGGAAAGTAATGGAGTGCTGCATCAGATGACCTGGCCTCCACAATCAACCGACCTCAACCCAATTGAGATGGTTTGGGATGAGTTGAACCGCAGAGTGAAGGAAAAGTAGCCAACAAGTACTCTGCATATGTGGGAACTCCTTCAAGACTGTTGGAAAATCATTCCTCATTAAGCTGGTTGAGAGAATGCCAAGAGTGTGCAAAGCCGTCATCAAGGCAAAGGGTGGCAACTTTGAAGAATCTAAAATATATTTTTGACTTAACACTTTTTTGTTTACTACATGATTCCATATGTGTTATTTCATAGTTTTGATGTCTTCACTATTATTCTACAATGTAGAAAATAGTAAAACTAAAGAAAAACACTTTGAATGAATAGGTGTGTCCAAACTTTTGACTGGTACTGTATCTCTTAGGCTACTGTACAGTAGATGTCCTTATTGCCTAAATACAGTATACTTGTATTTATTTATTTTACCTTTCTTTAACTAGCCAAGTCAGTTAAGAACCATTTTCTTATTTACAATGACAGCCTACCCCGGGCAAACCCTAACGACTCCTATGGGTATAATTGTGATGCTGTTCAACTGCATGTATGTTAATTGATAAACCTACTATATTGAAATTGAAAACTCATAATACCGAGGCCATGTGGTTTTCAACAAAAGAACACTGCTCACCTCCCATTCTGCAGAACCAATAGGCTTGTGGAATGAAGTCATGCACCTGATGTCAATTTTTCCTCCGCTGTCCTACCATCAAGTTCATGGCATGGGCCATAAAACAGAATAGCGAAGGCTGCATGGCTTGAACAGATGGAAATCGGGGGAATAATTCACGCGTTTTGTATTGACTGAAATATTATTAAGAATATTAGTAATACGATTAAACTATTTTCATATCATTTCCGATTTCGCCCAATAATAACGTGATGGGATGCGCTTTCATTCAACAATTCACAGTCCTTTGTTCTATGCAAATGAGCATTCTTATCTGCATGTTGATTTAGTGGCCTAAGTAATTGTCATAACGGTTTACCTTAAAAGGTGGCAGAAAAGCACCATTAAACTAATGACACAAATATAAAGCCGTCAAATGCAGCGCCAAACCGCCTCCGTAGCAACCCTGCATCGATACAGTGAGCATTTTGCGATACACAGCGCTATCATCCGTCTGTAGCCTATGGATAACATGCGTGGACCCTTAGATGTTAATTTACAAGGTTGCATTTGAATGCTGCATGTCATCATCAAGTCCTTTATTTCAGGTTAATATTAACCGTAAATAGGCTACTTTGATGACTGGATAAACGTAGTTCTGGGTGCTTAGGAGAAGCAGCGACTCCTCCTACCAATTTCCTTGAGTCAAGACGATGGCTAGTGGTCTGTATTGTTCTTTCCGAATAGCATAGCAACATTGTATGTATTTTTCATATGGTCTTGGTCTGAACGTTTCGGATTTGAACGCTTACCTGTGCGTTTGGAGAGCTGTCCAGTTGGAAACGGGAGGAAAGGCTTGCAGTCAAATTGCGCAGCAATCGCGATGATGCTTCATATTGAAAACGCTCTGCTAGTATCTAGCCAGCTGCTTAATAGAATGATGCTTTAACCACGTGACCAATGAAGCAACCCTCCCCAGGCATCTGGTCCACAACAGAATAGTTCACTTCTAGTAGTAGTAATAGTAGTAAAATCATTATTTTGTGAATATCGCTAGCTGCAACAGAATACCATTGTGGATACCATTTGTATGGTTCTGTGTCCAGTATGAAATAAGTTAGAAGTAGTTTCACAAGCCAATGCCAACTAGCTCAGTGACTGGACGTTTACAGGAACAGATAGCAGGCGGAACAGATAGCAGGCTAGCTGTTCCTGTTCATCTGACTCTGGGGAAGTAGATAAAGGGCTTCATTGCAAAGTCTCGAACTATCTCTGTAATATGGAGCAGAAACAGTCATTGGAGCTAATTACAGGGGGTTTTCTGTATAGGAAAAGTCTTAGGTGGGCCTTCTAGGTGGCAATTTTTGGGATGAAAAAAACAGTTTATGTCAACTTTAAAAGCATGCAGAAAAGATATTGAACGAAATATATTTTAAATTATACCATATTTGACAACTAATAGTCAAATTAAAGCTAGACAGTCAGGGAGAATCGAAAATCCATAAAATTCATTTCATTTCAGGAAATTTGCTTGATAACTGCAAAAATGTTCTCTCAGCTCCATGCCAAACTGTGTAGAATTGCTGGAAATGTGTGCCACCAAGATAGCTTTCTAGCTAATAGACTATGTTAGAGTTAACACGTTGTCTTCCAATGCAAACATATTGCGTGGCCGGTTTGCCTGGGTGGAGGTCTGGGCAGAGCTGCTCATTTACAGACACTAACAGTACATACCTTCATCTCTTTTTTTCCTTCAGCTTTTCACACATTTTAAAAAGCTAATTGATGAGACTTTCTGATGAAGTGAAGTAATTATATTAATTGGTATAAGGTCTGGTAAGGGCTGTTATGTAGCATGTTGGACTCTAAGATATTGATTTCTACTTTATAATAGCTGCCTGTAATTAGCATGTAAGACTACAGTGTAAAATAGAAAATGCATATTTTTTACACAGAGGTCTGTGTAAAAGTGCATAGGGTTTACGGTTTAGAGGTCGACTTGGGATTGGTAGAGAGGCAGGGCAGGCTGTTTCAGAGTTAGCAATACACACTTTGCTCACTAGGTGGGATACTGATACCAGATATAAAAAGCAGTTCAGTTATTTCACAATTCTGAGGCAAATGCCAAACATTCTATAACATGTTTAACTAGTCACAGAAAATAAAAACTTCAAGAACTTTCTTTCAATACTGAAATAATGTGAAATGAACAACAACCAAACTAGGCAAAAACAAACAGGATAGGGTTCTTTGAGGAGTGTTAGGCCAACAGATGAAGAGACTACATTTTCCCCTATCAATGAACTGTCCATTTAGTTTATTTTCATGTTCTTCCATTTGCAGACAGCAAGTTGTGACCCAGCATCCTGGAATGTCAACGCCTAGATGGAGGCCATGGTGTCGGCCTAATTATAAACAGGGGGGGGGGGACTCCATCACTGTGACGGGTGGAAATCTGGAAGACAGATTGTCTGAAGTTGCTGAAGTGTGTCACTACTACAAACAGAACCAAGATGGAGGAGCAGGCTAGGAGAAAAGTCTCTACCAGGGTCGTGTTCAATAGGGCACAGCATAGAACGCACCGTTACAAAACGTTTTGGGAACAGAAAACTAAAATGAGTGTTTCTTATTGGAAGAGTTCAGGTGCTTTCACTTCAAACCATTTTCTTCCTACTGGACACCAACCACGGCAAGACTGTAAATAAAATGCGTAAAAACCAAGATAGAGTCCACTTTTTTCATCAGTTAATTAAAGGTTAATAAAAGCTCATGTTGAATTTTATTCTTGTTCCCTTGTGGAAAATAAAACGGCAGTGAGTTGGAATCCAGTTCCCGACCGGCCCCTAGAACTGTGGTTTTAAACACAAATCCACAAGACTTCTGGATAAATGTTGACACTCCATTCCCCTGTTTTGCAACGCCAGCTAAGTGAAGCTATGACGAGAGCCATTTTCAAACAAAAAGTTCCTAGCAGTGTCAAACGACGAAGGGGTGGGGGTTGGGGACTAGTTGTGGAAGAATCCTATTGGTATTCACCAAGTGCCTTACATGGGAGATACAATATACAATATAAGATTTCATATCAAGTTTGGAGGAGCCGTTATAGTACAAACATTAAACATACTGTATTGTAGATATATACTGTAGATTACGTATACATTTTTAATTTATGCCTTGGCTTTTAGTTTTACAATGTTCCTCAGCTTTGATAGCCTTAATGCAAACCTTAACCAATGCTAAAGATACACAAAATCAAAATTAAGGTTGAGTTTCATTTTACAGGAAAGTGTAAACAATTTACTCCAGAAGGGATCAGCTTGAACTATTTGTCCAGACCACAGACAGTTTCCCCCCTACATAGTCATTCAGATGGTCTTTCTCAGTAGTCCTGTGGGCTGTAAGTATCCGTTGTCTCCCAGTCTCCTAGATAGTGACATAGGCACTGTGGTTGTGCCCTAGGGGCTAGGCTGTTTCTTCAGTGATTAGAGACCTAGCTCCCATAGGAGAGCACTGCTTAAAGACCACTGGGAAGACTAGTGTAGATAACTGTTAAGAGGAGAGCACTGCTTGAAGACTTAGTTCGTCCTGGCATATTGTCAAATCGAGCAGGATATGTAAACGAGGTATATTTCAGACATGCTTGCACCAAAGAAGACACATTTCACGTTTTTAATGTGACTGATAAAGAATCTGAATCTGACTAGTGACTATATAAATCAAGCCCACAGAAAGTGAAGAGATGACCCTGCGGAGTCTCAGACATGATCACAGAGCGCCTTTGTGCCCTCATGAAATGCATCTATTGTGCAATGAGTATTGCCTCGAACAATTAGCTGAAGCAGTATCTCCAAACACTGAATACCGAGGCTTCAGTGTAAGAATGTGGCAAAGAATCTCTGCTGCTTCCTGAGAGAATTGTGAAAGAACAACATACTGTATGTTCCCGTTTTTGTTTGTCTGTTATGCATGGATCTGCAGCTTTTCTCATTTTAAAATGTACATAGATATTCTTTTAAAATGCCATACAGCAAAAATTCTATGAAAGAAATTATACTAGTGGGCAAAACTCAGATATGTTCAAAATAAAACACTTTTAAAAATAGAATCGTACAAAACATGCTGTCTTTTAATGCAAAGATTGTTGTTGTTTTTTGCGTTTTTCTTCAGAGTATAACGCAGCACATGTCTGCTGGAACAGAACATACAGCGAGGCCAAGGCAGACATTTTGAAAGAAAGTTGGCAGGAGAAAGGCTGCAAATGTGCAGATGATGAAAAACATGGCCCTTGAGATCCCAGTTCACAGGAACTAAATATTTAAAAGAACAGTTCTGGGGCAGAAGATGAATGCATTGTTGAAGCAGTTGAATTGTACATGTACGTATGTTAGCAGTTTGAACAATGATCATTTTCCTATGTATGGTAAGTAACTGAACTTACTTATCACAATATATTAATAGATTGACTTCGTGGAATCAAAAGTTTAAATCCGAATGTGCAAACTTGAAGCCAATCCAAACTTACAAGTACACAAGAGCACACACACAAACGCAGTAGGTGGAGTCAGATTTTAGTTTTGTTTTAGAGAAAGATAGCCATGTGAGGAGAGAGGAACAACCAAGGTTTCCTTCCAAAAAACCCTGTCTGAAAATTGCACAATTATATTATATTTCCAACAGTGCCTTGCACATTTAAGTACAATAATTGAGACCTTATTGACTAAAGAATCCCCCAAAAATATTTATGAAGCTCCATAACAATAGGGAGAGACTTAAACAGACAGAGAAGACGGTTCAACCAGCCACACAAAGCAGGGAGCTGAACAGTAGAGGAACCGCAAACAAGACATCCGACTTTACAAACAACATCTGCACAGCCTCTACACCCACAAAGACCCCAAGGAGTAGATACATTTCAGGAGTCCTAGTAACACTCTGGAACAACAGAATGTACTCTGTTATTTTCTGGCCTAACACTCTGGAACAACAGAATGTACTCTGTTATTTTCTGGCCTAACACTCTGGAACAACAGAATGTACTCTGTTATTTTCTGGCCTGAGCTTCCTACAAGAGAGAAGATTGAAGACTGGTTCTGGTCATTGAATCCTGACAACCATGATAGCAAACTACAAAACAGAAATGGAGCCTGGCACATAGCCAACCTTATGGAAACTGAAAGCAACTTATTTGCACTTGTAATTTATGCAAACCTACTCGGATACTGGATATGTTTTTGATCAAGATTGGAACCCACTGGGCACTGACGTCAGTTCAATGTCTAGTTTTGATTTAAAATTGGTTGCTTTGTCAACCAACATGAATTCAACGTGAAATCAACAAAAACATTTCCTTCATTGGATTTAGGTTAAAGTTGTGTGAAAACAAGATATAATTCCCTCACGTTGATGACTTTTTCAAATCCAATTACTTTTCCACATTGATTTAACGTCATCACATTGAATGTTTTTGGTTGAAATGACGTGGAAACAATGTTGATTCAACCTGTTTTTGTCCAGTGGGAAATAGTCTTGAAGAAGACACAGAAAATAACAAATTATTCACATTGGCTGCAAATACCAAAAGGTGCTACATAATACCAAAACAGAGAGTCAGTTGTTCAAAAAATCAATGGTTTAAAATTACAATTATTGTCGACCTTCTTGTTGGTGGCCCACTCTTTAATAGTTTGTATGTCTTACAGACAGCATAGCTTCACCCACAGGTGGGGACATTTCATGAATATGAACCCCAGCATGACTTTTGATCCACATGGGGGGGGGGGGGTTTGGGACAAAAAGGTGTTTAAAACTTTTTTTTTGTGCCACGTGAGCCATATATCAAGGTGTCAGTCTTATTGTGGCCTGACATATCCCGAGCTCTCTTTAACGAGATGGCAGTATAAGGCCCTGACTGCTGGGTAAACAGATTCCCAGACATGTCTACACAGAGGAAAACTGGGACATGGAGCTAGAAGGACCTGGATAAACACTGGGAAACTGCACTCATTCTAACAGGTATTCTGGCCCATATTCAGTTGGCACCATGAGAAAATAAATAAGAAAATAGAATTGAACGGGGAGGAACTACCTCAAGTTTCAAGTTTAACGTTCTTCAAGTTTCACGTTTGTATTAGTCCGTGTGTATCAGACCACCTCAATAATATATCATGAGGAAATTGATGGATTCTAAATTATTTTCTCAAAGTCGCTATTGGTTTTTTGTGTCTTTACACTACCCGGTACTACTAAATTCTTCATGTTTTGATTGGATTCTGCCAATTATGCTTTTGGTTGAACAGGTCCTTAGAGGCCGTGGTTGGTGAAGGTGAAAAACTGCAAAGTTGCGCAAGACTTGTAAGGAGAACGGAGCAATAACTCCTCTCATTCTCTCGCTCCTCTCTCTTCTCAACAAACCCTCAATTATGTGAGCTAACTTGTAACAACTACAGAAGTACAGTCACATTTAACATGGCAAAGTCATGAGCACGACTAATGTTGCCCCATGATAAAGGGGAGCATGACAGAATAAGTTTGGGAAGCACTAATCTCAACAAAAGTACATTTGAATGGTGTCACCATTAATTTATGTTATATCAGAGTGAAGTAGGAAAAGTCACCAGAGCTCCAAAAAATGCAATGCAACATTCAATTAAATGCAACAGGGCTGTTCAGAATCAACAGTTAATTCTTAGGACTAGGCCCCTTTTTTTTCTCAATTGCCGCCTGAATGACGTGCCCAAAGTAAACTGCCTGTAGCTCAGGCCCTGAGGCCAGGATATGCATATAATTGGTACCATTGAAAAGAAAACGTTTTAAGTTTGTAGAAATGTTAAAATAACGTAGGAGAATCTAACACAATAGATATGGTAGGAGAAAATCCAAAGAAAAACCAACCAGATAATTTTGTTTTGAGAGAGACCATCCTTTTAGAAAGGCAAGTAAAAGGACATATTGACAATTAGCTCCCTGGATGCAATTCCTATGGCTTCCACAGGGTGTCAGCAGTCTATGTTCAAGGTTTCAGGCGTGTAATTTCAAAAACGAATAAGAAATATCAGTTTTAGTATAGGGACACAGTCTTGGAAATTCATGTTTGCGCGCACCTTGAAGACAGTACGCACCTGCTAAAATCGGTTTCCTATTGAACATACTTCTTTCTGTAAGAAATATTATAGTTTGATTACATTTTAGGGTATCTGAGGAGTGAAATGGAAACATATTTTGACTTGTTGAAACAAAGTTTAGGGGTAGATTTTCGGATTCCTTTCTCTGCATGTTGAACGAGTGGATTACTCAAATCGATGACGCCAACTAAACAGATTTTTGGGATATAAAGAAGAATTTTATCTAACAAAACGACACTACATGTTATAGCTGGGATCCTTTAGATGACAAATCAGAGGAAGATTTTCAAAAAGTAAGTGAATATTTAATCATTATTTGTGAATGTATGAAACCTGTGCCAGTGGAAAAATATTTTGATGTGAGGCGCCATCCTCAAACAATCGCATGGCATGTTTCCGCTGTAATAGCTACTATAAATTGAACAGTGCAGTTAGATTAACAAGAATTCAAGTTTCAGCCGATATAAGACACTTACATGTACCTAAATGTTTAATATCCATAATATTTATGATTATTCATTTTAATTGCGCGCCCTCCAGTTTCACCGGAAGTTGTCCCGCTAGCCGGTGTGCCATAATGAACACGGCCCTGGTGTGTGGAGTGTTAAAAATATATTATCTCTGCCGTCCCTCTCTTTTGGTGTTAAATTCCTACTCAAGACACATTTGCAAAAAATCACATGTTCAATATGAGAATAACCTTTCGAATACATACTGTATGATTTCCATTATTGAACAGTCAATTTTATTCCAACGTGTATCGTGCATAGACCAGACAGTTGAGGGCCAAATCTCAAACTTCCCTATGATTTTTAACCCTCTGGTCCCTTTTCCAGCATGTCACACATCTGGAGGATGTTCAGTTATCAAAATGTCTTCAGACTGGACAGAAGATATGATAAAAGCTACTCCCAGCTTTTGTCAGGTAAAGAGGAGTTTCAGCTATTGCTTAGACCAACATCCCTATTTGAGGGAAAATATCAACGTAAACACTGTGAGGGAATTGTTTGAAGTTGGTCCATTGTACTGCATGTACAGTATACCGTTTAGCTAAGCATCTAGAATGCAATTGGTGGTATTAAGTTAGTGTCAAGGTTAAGGCCACATCAGTACCTCTACAAAGAAATGTAATTTCAGTACTACCAAGTTGGGTAGACCTTCACTACGTTCGAGCCCAGTCAGGGGCCAGACCAGGCCAGACCAGGGCCTCTGGTCAATCTGTGGCTCCAGGTAACTACTAGGTCATTAGCCCAGCCTCTCATTCCCAGCCTGATGCGGTGAACAGATCTTCAGAGCTGAGGTCATCGTCCATTCTGTCCTCCATTCATTATGGCTCCAGCATTTTCTGACTTCGAGGGGGTTTTGTTAGTCACTCTCAATCAGATATCATATTAACCTGGCATAAATCATGGCAAAATGTGTAGAATTGCAGTTTTTTTTAATGTCTCCCCACCCCATGGCAAAATGGGTATAATTGCAAGAAATGTTACGTAAAACTGCACAAAAAAAGTTCTGTAAAGCAAATATAAATGTTTACCTTTTGATAATAAAATAAATTTTCTGCTAACAGATCCCTCAGTATGTATTAAAGTATAGTTTTTAATCCCAGTGCTGAGTTAATGAGTAGCAGCTCATTGTATAGCTAATATTGTGAGGAAGGGCCCGTAAGTAAGCATTTCACTGTTAGCCTACACCTGTTGTTTTTCACGAAGCATGTGACGAATATCATTTTGATTTTGATTTAATATTGTGTTTGTAGATGGACTGAGGTGAACGAAGCTGTGATAATGGCTGGGGTCATTTTGCCTTGGAATAGCGGAAACACGCTTATAACACTTCTGTAGTTTGACAAAACTACAAGTTGGTTAGAAGTACTGATTACTGATGCAAAGCAGAATTTTCAGACGAAACATAAAGCAAACTGGAAGACAAGAAAAAGCAGGTGGTGCCAAGCACAGCTAGTTTAGAAGGGGAACAAGGAACACGTGGACCTGCTCAATCGCAAATGATTATTGCTGGCTGTAGGCCTTTGGATTAGATAACACTATTTGGTAGAGGTAGACGGTCTGCCTAAGAAGAGAATGTATGACTGTTTTACAACTCTATAAAGGGCTTTGAGTCTAATCAACGGCTACTCACTGTGCACACACTTTGAGTACTTTGAATAAGTCCAACTGCACAGGTATGGGTGGGATGCGGACTCAAGGGGAAAGGATTGATGGAGCTAAATAAAAGCAAACATCAAATGGATGTCTCTAGGAACAGTCCGTGAGCGCTGTGATTTTTATGATTCTGATTTGGATTCCATGAACAACACCTCAGACCAATGACAAGACACTCACACAGACCTCTGCAGGCTGGCCGTCAGTAACACAGCAAACACATTACCTGTAGCAACCACAGCCCCGGCAGTGTTATATAAATCACGTTGTGCTGAGTTGTCATTACTCACCTACCAGCTCTTTGTAACATAACCTTCCCTGAGGCTCTGCCTTCCCTCTCCATCCATCCATCCATCCATTCATTCATCCGTCAATCAGCTCCACTGCAGCGGCAATCATGCTCAGTTTTAGTACTGGTTTACATACATTGTCTTTGTAGAGGCATGCAGCAGCAGGCCTGTCATGAGGGAGGATACTCTGAAGAAAGAGAGATTTAGTGTTGACTTGGGAGTCAAGGGACGTCAAGGTGATTTTATTGAAACCTTTATTTTATTTATTTAACCTTTATTTAACTAGGCAAGTCATTTAAGAACATATTTTTTATTTACAATGACGACCTACCCCGGCCAAACACTAACCCAGACGACACTGGGCCAATTTTTGCCTCGCCCTATGGACTCCTAATCACTGCCGGTTGTGATACAGCCTGGAATCGAACCAGGGTCTGTAGTGACGCCTCTAGCACTGAGATGCAGTGATGACACAAGGAGATCTGGCGGTTCCAACTACCTTCCTAAAAAACATCTTCTTTTTTTTTTGAAAAAGTACACAGGAGTCCAGCTCAGAATTATATTTTCACTGTTATTTATTTGGTACTTTATTTGCCGTGTAATTGTCACAAAATGTAAGTTAGCCTGTGTTACCAGTAACTTTCCCATGTTCATTACTTTTTCCAAAGGAAATAATAGATGTTGGTTCCTCCTGACTCACAGACCTCAGCATGATAAACCTCACTGGAACATTCCATTATGGATTGTAGGATAGGATACCCCCCCATCCCCCTCACTCACTGGACACATGGGGGTGGCTAAAGCATCTGTGGAAGCATCTGGATTAAACTTACTGGAGCAGCATTTCTTTTTCTTCTTCTCTACTGTGGAAAAAAGGAGCTCACTCACAGGGCCCTTCTATAAAAGTATGACATCAGCTGCATGCACATTTGTTTTATACCTAGTGATGATTGTGGTGTTGTAGAAGAGTGTAAACCTTCTCACCAGGAAATGTAGCTTGTCTTTCATTGCATTTAGGCCAACAACTTTTTTATTTATCAGCATTAAAATTAACCAAAAGTTTTTTTATACATTGTTTCAGAAATGTACAGTAAAAGAGTGTAAACACATCCTTAAAATTGTTTGAGGCTCTACGGTGATGTTGGAGGCTATACAATTAGATTGAGCCTAAGGTGTTGGTTTAGTGAGTAGAGATTCCTCTCCTAGTGAAAGTTCCCAGGAACCATGGAGATTGGATTTGGCCTCATCATAAAATGTAAGGAGAGATGGCTTTATTACCCCAGTTCCGTAAAGCCTTAAGATTGTCTCCTTCCGTTTGCAGAATGCTTCCCCAACTTGTGGTCACTAGGATTTGGAGGAACATGATGTTTGTCTCTATGTCAAAAGAGTCTAATTGCTCCAATTTCGACAGAATGAAAGAGCAGAATGGTGTGTGTATGGGCTGCAATGGAAGCAAACCCCTCTAACTTCTGCCATAATTGAGGCAATAGGGATTGTATTTTTTTGTGTATGTGTTATTCAGTTGTGTAGTGAAGGATATACGCAAGTATATGCCGTATACCCAATTATTTTTCAGATGGCATTTAATCCCCACGGTGCGTATCAAAGTAGTGTTGTGAAGGTATACGCCGCATCATTTAATAAGGCTGTTTGAACAGATCAGCATGTTTCGCTTAAAATGTTAATCAACTATTATTTCTTCAAATTCCACATGCAGTAATGTGCACACGGCAGTAGTCCTACATACAAATGTTCCAAAATGCAATTTACGGGAGAACACTGTTCTAAAATGCGCACTGAGCGGTTTCATGGACAGAGATGGAAATATCTTTGAAAATGTTTTAAAGAGGGGAGATCTAAAGATGCAACAACTATTATGGGTTCCTATTCTGACTAGGATAATGCCTTTTGATGTTCACCACTATGATATACAAACGTACATCAGGAGATCGGTTTCCCAATGACTCCATGATCTAAGTTTAAGTCCAGCTTTAATTCTTTCAAAGAGCGCCAACTCCCAGTATCTCCTATCGTCTACTTCTTCCACTAATGTTAAGTGATGTATGCTACTTCTGAACCGAACCAGGTACATTCTTTGTTCAGCTGTAACACAAAATACCAACATTTTCTTCACTTTTTTAAATACTTAAAGATCTTACCAAGCAATTGAGAAAGAAAATAATAATAATAAGTCAATCGACAATGAATCAATAAATTTGAGACCAGGTAGATTGGTATGATATGTAGGCTTACCATATGAACACCATCTGAAAGCTTATCTCTTGTTAGTGCACTAAGCAGGAGACTGTTACTTTTGCCAAAATAACTTAGCTAAACGTTAATCACATAAGCAGGACTACACGTGTGTGTTTCTGTATGCAAGAGACCAACTTTTTTGTAGGCTTAACACACTTTGAATGTCCTCAAGGCTTACGTTAGAATTGTCAGAGACTGTTTGGGAATTAGCAAGCAATCTATCTGTTTTCAACTGACTTTTGACGAGGGCGCCAATCTTTGAATATTCACTTTTCTCTGAGGCTTCAGTCACTTATCAAACAGAAAAGTAAATCATTTTCTATAGGCCTTCACATGCGACTCGTAATAAGACTAAGCTATTAGCCTATTCAAATGTTTATCTGACTCCATAAAGATACACTACATGACCAGAAGAATGGGGACACCTACTCGTCGAAAATCTTATTCCAAAATCATGGGCATTAATATGGAGTTGGTCCTCCCTTTGCTGCTATAACAGCCTCCTCTATTCTGGGAAGGCTTTCCACTAGATGATTGAACATTGCTGCGGGGACTTGCTTCCATTAAGCGACAAGAGCATTAGTGAGGTCAGGCACTGATGTTGGGAGATGATGCCTGGCTCGCAGTCAACGTTCTAATTCATCCCAAAGGTGTTCGGGGGTGTTGAAGTCAGGGCTCTGTGCAGCCAGTCAAGTTCTTCCACATCGATCTCGACAAACAATTTCTGTTGCCACAAATTTAGAAGCACGGAATCGTACAGAATATCACTGTAGCGTTAAGATTTCCCTTCTCTGCAACTAAGGGGCCTAGACCCAGACCATTATTCCTCCTTCACCAAACTTTACAGTTGGCACTATACACTCGGGGAGGTAGCATTTTCCTGGCATCCGCCAAACCCAGATATGTCTGTCGGACTGCCAGATGGTGAAGCGTGATTCATTGCTCCAGAGAACGCGTTTCCACTGCTCCAGAGTCCAATGGCAGCGAGCTTTCCACCACTCCAGTCGATGCTTGGCATTGTGCATGGTGATCTTAGTCTTGTGTGAGGCTAGTAGGCCATGGAAACTCATTTCATGTTTGGAACTCGATAGTGAGGGATGCAACTGAGGACATACTATTTTTTGGCGCTTCAGCACTCGGCAATCTCGTTCTGTGAGCTTGTGTGGCTTACCACTTTGTGGCTAAACCATTGTTGCTCCTAGACGTTTCCACTTTGCAGCTCTAGCAGGGCAGAAATTTGACAAACTGACTTGTTGGAAAGGTGGCATCCTATGATGGTGCCATGTTGAAAGTCACTGAGCTCTTTAGTAAGGTCATTGTCTGCCAATGTTTGTCTAAGGAGATTTCATGGCTTTGTGCTTGATTTTATACACCTGTCATCGACGGGTGTGGTTGAAGTAGCTGAATCCACCGATTTGAAGGGTTGTCCACATACGTGTGTATACATAGTGTAATTAGCAATATGTTAGAGACTATGGTTGACTTACAGTAATAGGCAATGAAGAAACGTCTGAGAATGGAATTCTAAATACAAGTGTATTTAATTACTTTGGAAATATATGGATTCCCATACAAGGCATGACGCTTAAGTTACAAAGCATTAACAAGCATTGCAATATTCTAAGCATGGTCAGAGAGCGGGAGAGAGAGAGAGAGAGAGAGAGAGAGAGAGAGAGAGAGAGAGAGAGAGAGAGAGAGAGAGAGAGAGAGAGAGAGAGAGAGACAAAGAAACCATGGCTTATGCCATGGCCCATATCTCATGGGGGAGAAAGAAAAAAAGAAAGAAAGAATAAAAGAAAGAGAGAAAGAATGAAAGAGAGAAAGAAAAAAGAAAGAAAGAAAGAAAGAAAGAAATACTGGAAGAAATACTGGAAGAAATACTGGAAGAAAGAAAGAAAATGAAAGAAAATGAAAGTAAGACTGAAAGAAAGAAAGAAAGAAAAAGAAACAAAGACTGAAAGAAAGAAAGTACAAAAAAAAGAAAGAAAGAAAGAAAGAAAAAGACTGAAAGAAATAAATAAAAAGAAAGAAAGACTAAAAGACTGGAAGAAAAAAAGACTGAAAGAAAGAAAGAAAAAGAAAGACAGACTGAAAGAAAGAAAGACGGAAAGAAAAAGACTGAAAGAAGGAAAGAAAGACTGAAAGACATTTTTTTTAAAGAAAGAAAGAAAGAAAGAGTATCTCACCACAGCAGGTCAGGATCAAATAAAAGAAAGAACAATTAATCTAAGACCCTTTTATAAGCATTGGATTCAAAAGTATTACTGTAAAGGTAACATCCAATCAGATATCAGACCTACATGATGTAACCATTGCTTCTCAGAGTGACAATGGGGGTTGGCAAGACCGACACAGAGAAGGCTTCTTTCCTAAGACAACACAGAGGAAATTCATGCATACAGTTTATGTAATCAGAAAATGTAATCTAAAACAGAAATTGAGCAACCTATTAACAATACGTATACGTCTGGAGAATACGTCTAAGGATAAACACACAACATGTGGTGAATTTAGATGCTTCGGAGGCTGAGAAACATTTGTTGGTGTGTGGGACGAGTCTGACTTGAAATGGCAGTTACAGAAAAGTACACAGAATCTACCAAACACCAAACACCCAACATCTATTTAGACCCAATCACCATCTCTTCAAAGTAAGCTAGTACATATGGCCCAGTTTGTATCATTCTCTATGAAATGGGCTTTTAAATCATGTGTGATTCAAAGTATTGAGCTTTGAAATTATGGATGAATGTCCATTTAAAAGTGGTTAAAATTCATGACATTTTGATGTAATTTTAGCCTGTGGTTCTGGCCTAAAGATTAGTAATACCCCTACGTCCCTTGTGGTGAACCTGCCAGACATCTCAGGAAATACTTGGTTGAGTTCCTGAGACTGGAGCGGTAGTCATAATTTCCCAGTCTGTTACTCTGCGCTGTCTCGTCTGTCTCACAAAACATGAGGATACTCCACCAGTCTTACTTTTACCCAGAGAGGTAGACCAGATGCAAATAGTAGGGAAAAAACAACTGTGCTCCTCAATAAAATGTTGGCTGGAGGGACAAAGTCCAACTATCATAATTCTGTCATACATTAAAGACTATGCATAGTTTACTACAATCAAGGTTTCTTTGCAATCCATCAAGTATTTTTTTCTCCAAAAGGTACAGAAATGTCCAGTATCTCTTTTTTTGCATGTAATGCTCCTTGATTTACGCAACTGAGTGATGAGGCCAGAATAGCACAAGACTGGGCTAGAGCTTGAGCTGGAAGGTAATTACGAATGTTTTCCTGCTTATAATATATCCCACATGCTGCAGCATACGGACACTCCTACAGTATGTACATACCTAGCTTTAGCTATAGCTTAGCGCTGACCCTGGTCTCTGAGTCAATGAACCCTGAAGAGTCATGTTCTTCTGCCCTGCATTATGGGTCACCCTCCTGGAGCCTCCCAGGCTACACTGCCTGGAAAGTAAACAAAAGTCCAGCATTCAAAGACTGGGAGGTCCAGCCATCCTCCCTCTTAGACGTCCCTCTACCCCCCCTCTAAGTTAGACATCCTTCTAACCCCCCTTTAAGATAGCTGGGCAGTGAGTCATACTCTGTGGTCCCAACTCCTCTACAGATTTTCCAATAGGTGCAAATCATTTCCCTACCACCATGTAAAACCAATTATACACGTGGTTCTCACGTTAAGCAGGGTAACTCAAAAACCATTGAAAACAAAACAAAAAATGCGCTTTTTTATTAGTCAGATTCAGACATTTTGTGTTGCTCTCAATTACAGCCTTGAATTAAAAGCTTGAGAATCATGATTGGATAGAAGGGATTTTTAAAAAGTTGCACTTTTATAGTGATTTTGGGGAACAATGCCTACTCTTACATGTGTCATTGTCACGCCCTGGCCARAGAGAGGGTTTTAGTCTCTATATTCAGGTTAGGCCAGGGTGTGATTAGGGTGGGCATTCTATGTGTTATATTTCTGTGTGTTTTGGCCAGTGTGGTTCCCAATCAGAGGCAGCTGTCTATCGTTGTCTCTGATTGGGAATCATACTYATGCAGCCTTTTCCCACCTGTGTTTTGTGAGTAGTTGTTTTCTGTTTTGTGTCTGCACCTGACAGAACTGTTTCGTTTTGTTCTCACTTTGTTATTTTGTTTCAGTGTTCAGTTTGAATAAATTATCATGAACACGTAACACGCTGSGCTTTGGTCCTCTTCTTCAGACGAGCGTTACAGTCATTTTAGGAAGAACAAACTATATACAAGAAATATGCATCTACAGTGCCTTCAGAAAGTATTCAAACCCCTTGATTTTTTRCSACATTTTGTTCTGTTACAGCCTTTAGATTTTAAATTTCGATTTTTTTTTTCATACTGGCCTACAAACAAAATTCTAAATGTTGACCAATTAATAAAAAATGAAAAGTCTTGAGTCAGTAAGTATTCAACCCCTTTGTTATGGCCTTTTGGGCAGAGTTGCAAAGAAAAAGCCATATCGCAGACTGGCCAATAAAAATAAAAAAGAACAAAAAAAGAACACAGACACCGGACAGAGGAACTCTGCCTAGAAGGCCTGCATCCCGGAGTCGCCTCTTCACTGTTGTCGTTGAGATTGGTGTACTATTGCGGGTACTATTTAATGAAGCTGCCAGTTGAGGACTTGTGAAGCGCCTGTTTCTTAATGTAGACACTCTAATGGACTTGTCCTCTTGCTCAGTTGTGCACTGGGGCCTCCCACTCCTCTTTCTATTCTGGTTAGCGCCAGTTTGCACTGTTCTGTGAAGGGAGRAATACACAGCGTTGTACGAGATCTTCAGTTTCATGGCAATTTCGCRCATGGAATAGCCTTCATTTCTCAGAACAAGAATAGACTGACGAGTTTCAGAAGAAAGTTCTTTGTTTCTGGCTATTTTGAGCCTGTAATCGAACTCACAAATGCTGATGCTCCAGATACTCAACTAGTCTAAAGAAGGCCAGTTTTATTGCTTCTTTAATCAGAACGACAGTTTTCAGCTGTGCTAACATAATTGCAAAAGGGTTTTCTAATGATCAATTGGCATTTTAAAATGATAAAGTTGGATTAGCTAACACAACGTGCCATTGGAACACAYGAGTGATGGTTGCTGATAATGGGCCTCTGTACACCTATGTAGATATTCCATAAAAAAATCTGCCATTTCCAGCTACAATAGTTATTTACAACATTAACCATGTCTACACTGTATTTCTGATCAACTTGATGTTATTATAATTGACAAAAAATGTGCTTTTCTTTCAGGTGACCCCAAACTTTTGAACGGTAATGTATGTAAATTAGATATGTCTGTATTTACGTTTTTATACATTTGCTAACATTTCTAAAAACATCTTTTCACTTTGGTATTATAGGGTATTTTGTGAATTTAATACATTTTGAATTCAGGCTGTAACACAACACAATGTAGAATAAGTCAAGGGGTGTGAATACTTTCTGAATGCACAGTATGTGTGTGTAACTATCTTGAGTGTAGAGTTCAACATATTTTACTGTACACAGCTAAGACATACACTGACCGATGAACATGGGATGCAATTAACTAACATGTTGCCAGTGCTTTCCATGATCCCACAGGTAAGGAAATCCCTAGCCTAGGTTCCCTTTCTCTCCCTGTATGAGCTTGGCTGAGAAAGTGACAGATGACTGTTGTGTTTTCACTTTATTCTTTATTTCCTCATCTGTCACTGCATACAGCCTCAGTGGCCGGTCAGTTTTGAGAAATCCTGTTGGAACGTGCTCCAAGGGCTCCAACAGTACCTTGAAAATCTGTTCAGGGTTGTTACTCACCGTTAAGGAGGAGTTATTGAGTCGGTGTGAGCGAGTAGGAGGAAAGAAGGAGAAACAGACCTCAGGTCAGAGGAAACTCACCTGGACTACATACGTAGTATACAGAAAGTCCATGAACTTAATTGCAATTTAAAGATGCACTATGCAGAAATCTCTCCGCCTGTTCCTGGTTGCTAAAATTCAAATAGTTTGCCTAATTTCAGTTTAAGTTACACAACCACAAAGTGTAGTGTAGAATATCATTGTACCATCTAAACCGCTGTGAAATATATTTTCCATAACCAAAAATACTGTTTTGTTAGCTGTTTGAAGCTGATTGATGTACAAAACTGAAAGTAAAAGATGCAAAAACAAAACTTAAACACGGTACGCATAGAAATAGCGCACATAGAACAGAACTACCGCTTCTTAGACTTGCGTTCAGTGAGAATGACAGATGTATAACTCACATTTCTATGTTAGTTTTGTTGGAACCCCAAAACGTTACATATTGTAGCTTTAAGATATACTTCCAAGGGAAACTCTTTAAGGGGCTGAGAAATACACTGACCGCTAACCTACTCACTGTAAAAAAAGAAAATCTATTAAATGTAATTTAAGGAAAGATAATATCGACAGTAGCAAATTAATACATTTTTTGGTCCACAAATAAGTGGCAAGTAGTGGCAAGACCAGTTTGATGACTCTTGAATTGCTGAAAATTCCTTGGTTCACTCAGGATGTTGCACCTCTTGTCAAAAGTTCAACAGGAAAGCTCCGGAGGATGTAATTCATTTCTCATCGGGGGATTGGAAGTCAATGCTGGGTTCCCTGCAGCAGGAGGTGTTCATACTGTATGTGGGCACTGAAGGGCCCTGTATACGTTGGGGGCTTCCTTAACACATGCCTGACAGAAACATGCCTACCAGGGGCTAAAAACAACATAACCCTCTTGAGTCCAGATGGGTTTCAAATCACATGATCAAAGCATGGTAATGCCATGATAATTCATCTTCATCAATTACCATGGAAAGCGCAGGTCATGGTTTCACGTTTCCAGTAATGTTGGTTGATTATGGTGCATAGACGGACCTACTTTAATTTTATGAAAATATAGTGTGAAACATGACATGAACAAAGATGTGCCAATGTTATGTACTTTCACCCTTAGGGCCCCCAGAGTTATGAGGATGTTAGAAAAGATAAGAACATACAAGTACAACTAATGTATGGGAGACATAAAAAAATGGTGTGGTGTATGTTTACTTACATTAGATACAAACCAAACCTTGAACGTACATTGCTCTCCTCCTATAAAACGACACTGCCTTGTTCAAGGTACTGTATCTCCTGTTTTTTTCCTCTCGTTTATTGGCCACACATGTCCTCTGGTTCAAGGAGGTAGATGTCTTTTGCAGATGAACAAGACCCTTGAAACTTCAAGTTGGAAGAGGGAAAGTGATTAGGATCTTGACAGGGCAGCTTGGTCATATGTAGAACTACTTATTTGATCCTGGGGTTGTTGTGGAGGGAGATGTTAAAGGTAGGAGATACTGTAGCATGAGGGAGGTTTCCTCCGTAGGAAGTCTGCTCACAGCTTACATTACCATGGAGAATTACCAGGGAGAGGCTTCTGCCAATACTACAATCCTTGCTGCAAGGATATTTAGTTTTCCCTGACACAGAAAGAGAACTGCTCTAATCCAAACAATAATGTGACGCCATGACACCTTTTAGGAAGGATACGGTGCGTATTCTGCAAAGACCATTTGACAATGCTGCAGTAAAAAGTTGGTTATGGGTATATATTTCCATACATATTTCTTCCATCCTCTTTGTATACAAAGGAGCAAACAGGAGTCAAAAGAAACTTTGTAGAAAAGTGGTTTGAAAAATCATATGTGGAAACAAAAGCTGTTTTTTTGTTTCAAAAGTGGGGGAGTAATTCACTTCATGATGGTGTGTGAGCTCTGGCTGGATAAATTGTTTATAGCAATATTTGGCAGGCGTTCCCTTGGAGACGTTGCTAATTATTTCCATTCTCCATTTGAGTCCACTAGCTGAGTCTGAGGTTGTTTAGCCTCTATCAAATAAACCCACTATATAATCCCCTTACATTTGATCTACGAGTCGACCATTTCTTAGAAGGAAGTAGGGAATGTATGTTCCTAGGATTGAAGAAAAGCTCAAGGGTTTTGTGTCTCTTTAAATGTAGTTAGCTACAGTCAGGAAACACAGTCTGAAGCTTAACATTTTAGGACATCTTTCTAGAATAAGAAAAACACTTTTGGAAGGAATCGTCTTTCTCCCAGAAAATATGTTTAGGATGGTTAATTAACAGATGTAGCCACAGAGGTTAAAGGTGGTGAATATTCCTCCATCTTGGAACGTACTTACAGTAAGGGGAGGTGCTAGATTGTAGAACAACCAATTAAATTAAATGGGGTTTCTCCCGCTATTGCCATTAGTATTCCACTTTTAGGGGCGGCTGTCATGGGAGGAGTCAGAACAAAGATGGATGCAAGTTGAGCTCTGTCAGAGTTCTAAAATGCTTCCTTATTCTACTCATCTGTAAAGACTGGATGGGTGAAGCTAGCATGGCAAAGCTCTTCATTACACACCACATTGTTTTGAACAACAGGCCCCTTAGTATTATTAGTACACCACAGGAGGCTAGTGGCTCCTTAATTGGGGAGGATGGGCTCGTGGAAATGGCTGGAGCGGAATTAGTGGAATGGTATCAAATGCATCAAACACATGGCATCCATGTGCCATTCCATTTGCTCTGTTCCAGCCAATATGAGCCATCCTCCCCCCAGCACCCTCCACTGTACATCTATTGTTTCAGCGTAGAGTATTATTTTAACATAAGTTCTTTCAAAATCAATGGTGGAAAGTGAATTTGGGTAAGTAACATTATACTCTTGTAAGGAAAGGACATAATCTAGGCATTTTTTTACAAAAATATTAAAGGAGAAAGCGAAGGAGCATTTTAATTATTTCTTAAGACTGCTATCTGGGTTTAAATAACCCTAGATCCTTCCGCTCTTTCTTATATTACTGTAAGTGATGACAGCATAATGATGGTACTCAGCAGTCACTCTCCTTATGAAATTCAAACCATGGGTTGTAGATTGATCCACTGTTTATCAACCAAGGTAGTGAATTATCTATATGCATCAGAACCAGATGTATTATAGTAGCTAGATGTGGATATACTAGATCAGGGTTGATAGCTAGATGTGCATATACTAGATCAGGGTTGATAGCTAGATGTGCATATACTAGATCAGAGTTGATAGCTAGTACACTGTCGATCAAGAGTGTTAGAGTTGAAAATTACCACTCTCACAAACCCAGAACATAAGCATACTCTCCTACATACCACATTTAGCCTCTCCTTTGTAGCGGGCGGTGGTTCCACTCCTTCCCTTCCTTGCTGTCCAATCAACACCTCTTCTACAACACCTTGAGGGAAATCTAAAGAGCCATCTTCCCAATGTCCTGGTCTTTGTTTATATGACTGCCTTGATAACGATAGAAAAGTCAGTGAGCTAGTCAGTACTTGATCGTACCTGGCTACAGTCCAGGCGAGGCATTCCTTGGGATAAATCATTCATTGTATTTCAGTGGAAGGTGCAATTCAGAGTTCAACATTTGTCACCATCCCCAACTACTGGTTGGTATTTACCCACAATATGATCTCTCTCACAACTCCTTTCATCACATGTATAGTACAGTGGAGTGCTTTGCACAAGCTGTCAGGCTCCATGGAAATACTAGGCCTTGCATTCTTGCTGGACATTGTTTCAACAGGTTTTCTTTCTATATTGACATACATTTTTTGCTCGTGTTGGACGACTTTAGGGGCTATTTACATACAGCTTCCAAATAGCTGTACAATGAATGATCAAGACATCCAGCAACAGAGATGTTCGGACGGACGGACGGACGGACGGACGGACGGACGGACGGACGGACGGACGGACGGACGGACGGACGGACGGACGGACGGACGGACTGACAGACAGACAGACAGACAGACAGACAGACAGACAGACAGACAGACAGACAGACAGACAGACAGACAGGGACAGACAGACAGACAGACAGACAGACAGACAGACAGACAGACAGACAGACAGACAGACAGACAGACAGACAGACAGACAGACATTTTTGTATCCTTGACTTTTTTCCATCAAAAGAGAAATATAATGCATTACTTTCAGCAATCCATTGCCAGATAGTCAGGCAATAGTTAAACAAGAAGAGGAGACAGGCCATGATTCATCCTAATGCATGCTCCCTGTGCAGCTATACCCTCCCTCTGGCTACCTTCTCTGATGATCCCATCCTTGGCAGGCATGCTAACCAGCATCACAAAGGCTTGCCATTTCCCTTTTCTCAAGTGAAAAGAAAACTGATGCTATTTGCAGAGGGGGGTTGAATTGGCTGAGGGTCCCTCCATGTACGGGCAGGGCTACAGCTGGAACAGCTGCCTTTCTCCTCCATCTCCGCCACAGTCCCAATGGCTCCCAACACATCCAGCCAGTCCTGATGGCAAGTAAATCACCTGATGGTTTCTGCACCTTGAGAACACAGTACACAGCTGTTTCCTCCCATTAACTAGCCAAGACTTACAACACGGTCCACAGACTGAACTGTGACTGTGGCAGAGGAACTGTTACACATATGTGTCCCGTTTCAAGTGCTAAGCTGATATACCTCAACATCCTGGCCCTGTTCAGTTGGGCACAATGTAGGAAAAACAATTGCGAAAGAAAATGAAAATAAAGTAAAACATTATCTTAAATATAAACCTTCAACTTAGTGAATACCATTGGTGTTTAATATAAGGGTTTAAACATGAAATATCCTTAATTTCTTTTTACACTTTTTATTTTACTATGTCAATATGTCTTTGTTGTCAATGTTTTGGGGCCAAAATGGTGGCAGTTGTGAAGAAAAAAACAATGTTGGAAGAGTTGCCAAGTTAGTTGAAAATAATGCAAATTTTGATAAGATGGTTTTTTATTAATTAGGCTATTTTATCTTGAACCATATGGTCTATCTACTAGAAACTCATGAACAATACGGACCCAGATATAAGACCTTTATTTTACAGTTATTCAAGTATAAATGACCAAAGTTACCATAGATTACAGAATAATTACCAAAATTACAGAATATTCTGGTAACTTTGGTAAATTACCAGTAGCTTTGCAACCCTAATTGAGATACATACAACACAGGTAATGGACATAACCGTTGAACTTCAGAACAAAGTATGTCTGGCTGACGGCATATTCCACAACCTCACTCCTCTCTCAACTCTAAACACTTCATCAGTACCTACCTAGTGTTAGAAAGCTCATTCACATGGCAAATCAAATCAAATCAAATGATATTTGTCACTTGCTTTGTAAACAACAGGTGTAGCAGGTGTATCAGTGAAATGCTTACTTACGGGCCCTTTCCCAACAATGCAGAGTTAAAGATAAAGATAAAAATGAGGAATAAATACACAGTGAATAACGAATAACAAGTTTTAAAAAACATGGTTACCGATATACAGGGAGTGCTTGTTCAGCTCCTTAAAGTCACAGTAGACATTTTACAGTAAATGTAATTTGTCACGGAGCGTGAATCAACAAAAATCTTTCAATTTGCAACTTTAAATTAACAACCTCCATGGGGACAACATTTTCCCCTAAATTGATGGGTCCCATGAAAACTTCCTCTGAGTTTGAAAATGAATACGTTTAGGGAAAACCTGTCTAGGTATCAGCATAACTCGTCTCAATGTATATTTCTGGTAAAGGTTATCTTAGTATTGTCTTCTAGCAAATAGAGGTGTTACTGTGCTCCCATAAAGTGAATTCGGAAAGTATTCAGACCCCTTGACTTTTTCCACATTTTGTTAAGTTACAGCCTTATTTTAAAATGGATTGAATTACTTATAGTTTGTCATCAATCTAAACACAGTACCCCTTATAACAAAAAGTGAAAACAGTTTTTTTTTTTTTTTTGCAAACGTATTAAAAATAAAAAACAGAAATACCTTATTTACATAAGTATTCAATTCCTTTGCAATGAGACTCAAAATAGAGCTCCGGTGCATCCTGTTTCCATTGATCATCCTTGAGATGTTTCTTCAACTTGATTGAAGTCCACCTGTGGTAAATTAAATTGATTGGACATGATTTGGAAAGGCACACACCTGTCTATATAAGGTCCCATAGTAAACAGTGCATGTCAGAGAAAAAAACAAGCAACGAGGTTAAAGGAATTCTCTGTCGAGCACCGAGACAGGATTGTATCGAGGCACAGATCTGGGGAAGGGTACCAAAACATTTCTGCAGCATTGAAGGTCACCAAGAACACAGTGGCCTCCATCATTCTTAAATGGAAGAAGTTTGGAACCACCAAGACTCTTCCTAGAGCTGGCCGCCAAGGCCAAACAGAGCAATGGAGGGAGAAGGGACTTGGTCAAGGAGGTGACCAAGAACCCGATAGTCACTCTGACAGAGCTCCAGAGTTCCTCTGTGAAGGTGGGAGAACCTTCCAGAAGGACAACTATCCCTGCAGCCCTCCACCAATCAGGCCTTTGTGGTAGAGTGGCCAGACAGAAGACACTCCTCAGTAAAAGACACCTGACAGCCTGCTTGGAGTTTGCCAAAAGGCACCTAAAGACTCTCAGACCATGAGAAGCCATGAATGCCAAGCATCACGTTTGGAGGAAACCTGGCACCATTCCTACGATTAAGCATGGTGGTGGCAGCATCATGCTGTGCGGATGTTTTTCAGCGGCAGGGCCTGGGAGACTAGTCAAGATCGACGGAAAGATGAAAGGAGCAAAGTACAGACAGATCCTTGATGAAAACCTGCTCCAGAGCGAAGAATGGGAGACACTCCCCAAATACAGGTGTGCCGAGCTTGTAGCATTATACCCAAGAAGAGTCAAGGCTGTAATTGCTGCCAAAGGTACTTTAACAAAGTACAAAGTAAATGGTCTGAATACTTATGTAAATGCGCTGTATATTTATAGATATTTTAACCTTTATTTAACTAGGTAGGTCAGCTAAGAACAAAATCTTGATTTTAATGACGGTCCAACCCAGCCAAACCCGGACCAATTGTGCACCACCCTATAGGACTCCTCATCACATCCGGATGTGATGCAGCCTGGATTTGTACCAGGGACTGCAGTTAAGCCTCTTGTACTGAGATGCAGTGCCTTAGACCGCTGCACCACTAAGGAGCCAATGTAAAGAACAGAAATATAAACGTAACATGTAGAGTGTTGAGCTGTGTTCGACTACAAATACTGAGACAGTGTATACTATTTACTTAATGAGTATATACAACATACTATATACAGTTGAAGTCAGAAGTTTACATACACCTTAGCCAAATTCATTTAAACTCAGTTTTTCACGATTCCTGACATTTAATCCTAGTAAAAGTCCCTGTCTTAGGTCAGTTTGGATCACCACTTTATTTTAAGAATGTGAAATGTCAGAATAATAGTAGAGACAATGATTTATTTCAGCTTTTATTTCTTTCCTCACATTCCCAGTGGGTCAGAAGTTTACATACACTCAATTAGTATTTGGTAGCGTTGCCTTTAAATCATTTCATTTGGGTCAAACGTTTCAGGTAGCCTTCCACAAGCTTCCCACAATAAGTTGGGTGAATTTTGGTCCATTCCTCCAGACAGAGCTGGTGTAACTGAGTCAGGTTTATAGGCCTCCTTGCTCGCACATGGTTTTTCAGTTCTGCCCACAAATTATCTATAGGATTGAGGTCAGGGCGTTATGATGGCCACTCCAACACCTTGACTTTGTTGTCCTTAAGCCATTTTGCCACAACTTTGGAAGTATGCTTGGGGTCATTGTCCATTTGGAAGACCCATTTGTGACCAAGCTGTAACTTCCTGACTGATGTCTTGAGATGTTGCTTCAATATATCCACATAATTGTCCTGCCTCATGATGCCATCTATTTTGTGAAGTGCACCAGTCCCTCCTGCAGCAAAGCACACCCACAACATGATGCTGCCACTCCCGTGCTTCAGGTTTGGGATGATGTTCTTCGGCTTGCAAGCCGATATAGGACTCGTTTTACTGTGGAAATAGATACTTTTGTATCTGTTTCCTCCAGCATCTTCACAGGGTCCTTTGCTGTTGTTCTGGGATTGATTTGCACTTTTTGCACCAAAGTACGCTCCTCTCTAGGAGACAGAACGCGTCTCCTTCCTGAGCGGTATGACTGCTGCGTGGTCCCATGGTGTTTATACTTGTGTACTATTGTTTGTACAGATGAACGTTGTACCTTCAGGCATTTGGAAATTGCTCCCAAAGATGAACCAGACTTGTGGAGGTCTATAATTTTTTCTCCAAGGTCTTGGCTGATTTATTTAGATTTTCCCATGATGTCAAGCAAAGAAGCACTGAGTTTGAAGGTAGGCCTTGAAATACATCCACAGGTACACCTCCAATTGACTCAAATGATGTCAATTAGCCTATCAGAAGCTTCTAAAGCCTGACATAATTTTTGGGAATTTTCCAAGGTGTTTAAAGTTAGTCAACTTAGTGTATGTAAACTTCTGACCCACTGATACAGTGAATTAGAAGTGAAATAATCTGTCTGTAAACAGTTGTTGGAAAAATGAATTGTCATGCACAAAGTAGATGTCCTAACCGACTTGCCAAAACTATAGTTTGTTAACAAGAAATTTGTGGAGTGGTTGAAAAACTAGTTTTAATGACTTCTGACTTCAACTGTACTATTAGTTCATTTTAGTATACTGTAAACAAATGGGATCCTTTCAGTTGAGCTACTAGATCTTCGCCTGTCTACTGGAAGTTGATCCTGTTTCTAGGCAACCTCTTGCTAGCTAGTTAGCATAACAATTTACTAGTTAGACATTTTACGACTTTGGGTGTGTTATTAAATTCAATCTGGAGTGCCAGAGTGCGTTCCTAAATTCAGAGCATTTTCAGATTGTCCATTTGTAAATTCAGAGTGTTTCGCTCTCAGAGCGCACACTGGACGCTCGGGCTGAGGAGTGGGGATGATTTGAGCATTCTGACCTTACAACGGTGTCACGTTCCTGACCTGTTTTCTGTTGTTTTGTATGTGTGTGATGGTCAGGGCGTGAGTTTTGGGTGGGCAGTCTATGTTTGCTGTTTCTATGTTGGTTTTGGGTTGCCTGGTATGGCTCTTAATTAGAGGCAGGTGTTTTGCGTTTTCCTCTAATTGAGAGTCATATTAAGGTAGGTTGTTCTCACTGTTTGTTTGTGGGTGATTGTCTCCTGTGTCAGTATGTTACGCCACACGGGACTGTTCCGMTTTTTGTTAGTTCGTTCGTTTTATGTAGTCTGTTTTCCTGGTTCATGCGTTCTTCACGTTGTATGTAAGTTCGTGTCCAGGTCTGTCTACATTCGTTTATTTGTTTTGTAATTATTCAAGTGTTTGTCGTGTTTTTCCGTTTTGTCTATTAAATCAATATGTATTCACAACCCGCTGCATTTTGGTCAAATCCCTGCTACTCCTCTTCGGATGAGGAGAAGGAGGAAGCCCGTTACAAACGGCAGTCAAGCACCCAAGCTAATATTGGCTAGCTACTTCCAGACACAAATGAGACCACTCTGACCGTTTACTCGCCCTAGCAGAGCTGATAAGGTAGTTTTTGTGTTATTCAGTGCATTGGTGACTGTAACTGTGCTGCTGGTAACAATTTAAGTACGCTTTTTGCAAACGTTTACTGACACTGGCCATATTCAACGGGTGTTGAGCGCTTGTAAATTAATTATTCTGCGCTCTGGTACACTCAGACGAGAGTGCTCTGAAATCGGAGTAGATAGCCAGAGCGAATTTAAGAACGCACCCGAATGTCCATTGGGAACACCCAACAACTATACCATTTTGCTAAGCTAAGAATGACGGGAATAATAATAAATAAATGTTGGGTAGTTAGTTAGACAGCCTATAGTTAATATACTGGAAGGTTTGATGTATAAGTAGCCAACTAACATTAGATAGCTAGCTAACATACTGGTACATACTGTTGTAATGATTTTCAATGTGGTTCGTAAAAACAGAGTAGCTAACAAATTGTCAACTAACATAACGTGTAAGGTAACTTATTTGAAAAGTAACTACTTTATTACATTGATCAACATTTTCTTAACATTTGTTTTATTTAACCTTTATTTAACTAGGCAAGTCAGTTAAGAACAAATTCTTATTCTCAATGAAGGCCTAGGAACAGTGGGTTAACTGCCTTGTTCAGGGGCAGAACAACAGATTTTTACCTTGCCAGCTCAGGGATTCGTTCTTGCATCCTTTTAGTCACTAGTCCAATGCTCTAACCACTAGGCTACTTGCCGCCCCAATGAATTTGTATCCGCTCTCGTTGTACTTTGGTTGCATATTTTTTTGCCATTGTCTTGAAAAAGATGTGAAGCCACGCCCATTTCCTGAAGAATTGCATTATAGGCCCTAAAGTACGGAAATAGTGTCCTCTGTGTGTATACTTCATATTTTGGCGAATTTAGTACAACATCCGGGAACTTTTGGCATACTAACTATATCCATAGTATGACCAATAAGCATACTATATACTCAATTCACATCACAAATAGTATGGTTAGTGCGGTTAGTATGAGTATTCGAACACATCTTTGGTCCCATGTTTCAGGAGCTATAACAGAAGATCCCAGAAATGTTCCACATGCACAAAAAGCTTATTTATCACAAATTGTGTGCACAAATTTGTTTACATCCCTGTTAGTGAGTATTTCTCATTCGCCAAGATAATCAATCCACCTGACAGGTGTGGCATATCATGAAGCTGATTAAACAGCATGATCATTAAAAGGTGCACCTTGATCAGGCGGACTGGGACATGTTCTGGTTAGCCTCAGAGAAACTATTGAGGTATACGCTGATTCGGTGAGAGAGTTCATAAGGAAGTGTATTGGAGATGTTGTACCTACTGAGACTATTGAAACCTACCCTAATCAGAAACCGTGGATAGATGGCGGCATTCGCGTAAAACTGAAAGCGCAAACCATCGCATTTAACCATGGAAAAGTGACTGGGAAAATGGCTGAATAGAAACAGTGTAGTTATTCCCTCTGCAAG
Organism: Salvelinus sp. IW2-2015; assembly: GCF_002910315.2. Classification (NCBI taxonomy): domain Eukaryota; kingdom Metazoa; phylum Chordata; class Actinopteri; order Salmoniformes; family Salmonidae; genus Salvelinus; species Salvelinus sp. IW2-2015. Next base: position 42,349,776 of record NC_036839.1, on the reverse strand, counting down.
GCAATCAAACAAGCAAAATTTCAGTATAGACTATAGACAATCACGGACTACAAAAGGAAAACCAGCCACGACACGGACACCGACGTCTTGCTTCCAGAAAAACGAAACAATTTCTTTGCCCGCTTTGAGTATAATACAGCCCACTACCAAGGACTATGGGCTCTGCTTCTCCGTGGCAAAAGTGAGTAAGACATTTAAACGTGTTAACCCTCATAAGGCTGCCGGCCCAGACGACATCCCTAGCCGCGTCCTCAGAGCATGTGCAGACCAGCTAGCTGGTGTGTTTACGGACATGTTCAATCACTTCCTACCCCAGTCTGCTGTCCCCACATGCTTCAAGATTGCCACCATTGTTCCTGTTCCCAAGAAGGCAAAAGTAACTGAAATAAATGACTATCGACCTGTAGCACTCACTTCTGTCATCATGAAGTGCTTTGAGAGGCTAATCAAGGATCATATCACCTCCACCTTACCTGTCACCCTAGACCCACTTCAATTTGCTTACCGCCCCAACAGGTCCACAGACAATGAAATCGCCATAACACATTGCACATTGCCCTATCCCATCTGGACTAGAGAAATACCTATGTAAGAATGCTGTTCATTGACTTTAGCTCAGCATTTAACACCATAGTACCCTCCAAGCTCATCATTAAGCTTGAGGCCCTTGGTCTCTGCCCCTCCCTGTGCAATTGGGCCCTGAACTTCCTGACGGGCCACCCCCAGGTGGTGAGGTAGGAAACAACACCTCCACTTTGCTGATCCTCATGACTTGGGCCCCACAAGGGTGCATGCTCAGCACCTTCCTGTACTCCCTGTTCACCCATGACTGTGTGGCCATGCACGCCTCCAACTCAATCATCAAGTTTGCAGACGACACAGCAGTAGTGGGCTTGCCAACAATGACGAGACAGCCTACAGGGAGGAGGTGAGGGCACTAGGAATGTGGTGTCAGGAAACAATCTCTCACTCAGCGTCAACAAAACAAAAGAGATGATCGTGGACTTCAGGAAACAGCAGAGGGAGCACCCCCCTATCCACATCGACGGGACAGTAGTGGAGAAGGTGGAAAGTTTTAAGTTCCTCGGCATACACATCATGGACAAACTGAAATGGTCCACCCACACAGACAGTGAGGTGAAGAAGGCTCAAATGCGCCTCTTCAACCTCAGGAGGCTGAAGAAATTTGGCCTGTCACCACAACCGCAAGGCTCTCCAGAGGGTGGTGCGGTCTGCACAACCCATCACCAGGGACAAACTACCTGCCCTCCAGGACATCTAAAGCACCCGATGTCACAGGAAGGCCAGAAAGATCATAAAGGACAACAACCACTCGAGCCACTGCCTGTTCACCCCGCTACCATCCAGAAGGAGAAGTCAGTACAGCTGCTTCAAAGCTGGGACCGAGAGACTGAAAAACAGCTTCTATCTCAAGGCCATCAGACTGTTAAACAGCCATCACTAACACAGAGAGGCGGCTGCCTACATACAGACTTGAAATCATTGGCTACTTTAATAAATGGATCACTAGTCGCTTTAATAATGTTTACGTATCTTGCATCACTTATCTCATATGTATATATTGTATTTTATACCATCTATTGCATCTTGCCTATGCCACTCTGTCATTGCTCATCCATATATTGATGTATATATTCTTAATCCATTCCTTTACTTAGATATGTGTGTATTAGGTAGTTGTTGTGGAATTGTCAGATTACATGTTAGATATTGCTGCACTGTCGGAACTCGAAGCACAAGCATTTCGCTACACTCACAATAACATCTGATAACCATGTGCATGTGACCAATAACATCTGATTTGTGCTTGGGACAATAAAAGGTCACTCTAAAATGTGCAGTTTTGTCACACAGCACAATGCCACAGATGTCTCAAGTTTTGAGGGAGCGTGCAATTGGGATGCTGACTGCAGGAATGTCCACCAGAGCTGTTGCCATAGAATTTAATGTTCATTTCACGCCCAAATGGCCTCACAACCGCAGACCACATGTAACCACGCAAGCCCAAGACCACCACATCTGGCTTCTTCACCTGCGGGATTGTCTGAAACCAGCCACCTGGACAGATAATGAATATGTGGGTTTGCATAACTAAAGAATTTCTGCACAAACTGTCAGAAACCGTCTCAGGGAAGCTCATCTGCGTGCTCGTTGCCCTCACCAGAGTATTGACCTGACTGCAGTTTGGCGTCGTATCTGACTTCAGCGGGCACCTTTGCTGACCACTGGCATGCTAGAGAAGTGTGCTCTTTACGGATGATTACCGGTTTCAACTGTACCGGTCAGTATGGTGTTGTTCGGGTGCCCCATGGTGGTGGTGGGGTAATGGTATGGGCAGGCATAAGCTACGGACAAGGAACACAACTGCATTTAATCAATGGCCATTTGAATGCACAGCGACACTGTGATGAGATCCTGTGGCCCATTGTCGTGCCATTCATCTACTGCCTTCACCTCCTGTTTCAGCATGGTAATGCTCGGATCTATGTCTCAAGATACTGACTGGTTTTCTGATCCACGCCCACAACTTTTTTTTTAAGGTATCTGTGACCAACAGATGCAAATCTGTATTCCCAGTCATGTGAAATTTATAGGGCCTAATGAATTTCCTTATATGAACTGTAACTCAGTAAAATAGTTTGAATTGTTGCATTTATATTTTTTGTTCAGTGTATAATACTGTAACATATGCGACTTACTGTCATGCATGTATGTTTTAAGTATGGATGGGTGGTGATGGGGATTTGTACCCACTATCCTGGCAATGCAAGAGCCATGCTCTACCAACTGAGATGAGAAGGACCTCTTCTCAGCTGATTTCTGGCCTGGTCCAGAAATGAAGTAGTCCCTCCCTCCTAATCTCAGCACCCAGGACAGCTGAGGCTGTCTCAAGAGACTATTCCCTCCAGATAAAGTCCCTCCCTTCCTTCTTGATGTTTGCATATATGAAGGAGTCAGATGGGTGTAAGCAATATGACAAATGTTCTTCAGAGCATTGAAATGATTCTCATGCTTCCCCTGTTTCTATCCCCTCTAATTAGCTGGGGCTTCTGCGTTCCTGATTGGATACAGTTGCTGTGCTACTCTACGTTCATATACTGTATTGTGTTTGGCTGTACATTCCTCTGGCAGGCCAGTGGCATCCTCTAGCATTGTCTTATGAAAGGAGAATCTAACGGGAATTCCTTTCATATCTGAGGACCTTTCAATCAAAGACAATGGTAACCTGCCTAAGAGCATTTCAGCAACTTTCTTACATTTGGAAATACATCCTAGTAACCAGTCCAGTAACCTACTGAACCATGATATTTTCATGGTGGTTTGGGTTGACCCGTGGCTTAATACTGTCTACTATTCTCATTCAACATCTCCTTCATGAGTTGTAGAGATAGATACTGTACATCCATATTTTGTAGAGCAAGAGCAGCCCACTCACACAAAGCCTAACTATCCGCTTGATCTCCCTCCCTCATAAATATTTCTGTTTTCTGGTCAACGTGACCATCTGTTGAACATGTGAGAGGCGATCTCAAAACACCTTTGACCAAATCAACCCAATAGTAAAAAAAAAATAACATGTAATTTGGGGTTTCATCATTTAGCTATGAGTTTATGCCTGTGAGTTAACTCTACATCAGTCTTTCTGATGGAACTTACACCTATATGCAGTACAGACTGGACAGGTACTTTAACCATGGTTAAAGTAACTGTCCAGTGTTTCCAGATTTCTATGAGATATGACCTATAATTAATTACAATATACATGACATACTTTTCCTTCCAAAGTCTTTTACTTAAGTATGTCAAGAAAGCAGCTTTTCTGTGTTGGAATGGTGTGGGCGTACCCCAAAAACAGAATGTTGTGAGGCAGGATGACATCATTCTCTAAGAGGAAATAGCAAGCATTTTTTAAACGATTTGTTAAGATTTTGAGGTGGGTTTTTCCCCCCAAATGTATGCTTTGACCACAAATACAAGTATAAGATGAGTCAACAAATTTTTGGGAGGTATGAGTTAACAGAATACGAATGTTTACAAGTGAGATTTTCACTGGATGGTTACTTTAACGATGGGTCCTGGCTAACATTTCAACCTGGTTGCTCTTACCAACATGGCAACCGTTATCAACCCATACTCCCAATGATGCTTTGTCTCTCCAGTGTAATACTTCCCAATGTTGTTGTTGTTGTACATCAGAGTATGTTCGCAATCATCATGATAAAGAACAAATATGGAAATAATTTATAAATAAATACAAAACTAATAATTTATAAATAATACATTGATTTATCACTTATAAATCTGCCTCCCCCCAAAAAAAATCTAGAAGTCTCACTCCCAACTACAACCACACCAGCAGTTGAGGTTCCCCATCACCTTTCCAAAGAGACTATGGGCCATAAAATGTATTCTTATTCTTCTAATAAAAAAGTTGCCTTTCAACCCATAAAACAGTACTTCAACAGACCTGCTTAGCAACCACTCCAGGGAGGGGGTGGGGTAAATGAAATCAGTGACAAACAAAGCTTTTCTTATCTGTTTCTTCCTATCTTTGCTCTAATTCTGATCTCAATGGTTTTAGACTGAGAACAAAAAGAAACACACACGAATCAGTAGAATGATGGGAACTTATAAACAAGGGTGTAGTTTTCACAAAATCACAAATGCCTGTGAGTGGATGGTTATGAGAGAGGGCTGACAAGAGGGGGAGGAAAATTAGGGTTGCCAGCGTTCTTCTCATTTAAAGCTTTAACTCTTCCCCACAAAAAAAGCACTGGTGCAGTCTGGGTTGGGTCTTTATTGCGCGCTGCTTACTGGTAGTGTTCTCTGTGTACATGGTACAGTGATACCCTGTACATTTTCACCCCACTTTGCGCACAAGGAGAGCCCATGTCTTTCCTATAGACATGATGAGCTTTGTGTATTCAAGGATTTGCCTTTTTCTGGTTGTCTCTGTGACTCAGGTTTTTATTGTGAAATGCCAGGACGGAAACAGTGGTAAGTACCTCAATGCTTGTTTATATTAATGCTTAATTAATTAAAGTTGATTGGTATAGGGTTGATAGTGTGGGTGCTGGTTGCACGCTGAGTTGAACTTTTAACATGAGCTTGTTGGACTAGGACTTCTCTGCTGTTGAATTTTTACATTTATCTATGAAGAGCTTAATTTGTTTCAAGTTGTTGGATATATTTAGTTATGGTAGTTCTGAAGTGTTCTGCTAATGAGAAAAAGAGTGTTGGACGTACAGATAACAATTTGTTTCTTTATTAAGATGGATTTGTTTTTGCCAAAGTAAATAGCAAGGCAATATGAAGTGCACCGTTACCTTGTTTGAGGTTTTTCTTTTTATTGCATTCTAATGGCTAGCAGCTGAGGACAGAGTGACGGCATGGAACACACAAGATAGATTTCTGTAAAGGATGTTTGGGACAGACCTTAGCCGGGAGGCTCTCTGTGATTCGTTCCAACTTTGGAAAGGTTGAAAAGAGATGAGAGTAACTTTATAGTGTGGATTATCCTAAATGGGAAAATAAACTCTCAGTAAGATTCTGTAGTGTCCTGTATGAACATAATGTTAGTGATTGCCAATGATGTTACATGTTTCTCTAAGGTGTCAGAAGAAAGCTCTGTGAGAGAAAAGGACTGCCTCAGGACTAACTTTATTCCTCACCTCTCTTGTTCACCAACAAGCAGATTTTTTTCCTCTGTATTCTACATCTGCCGAGACTATTTCAACACCACACGTCTTGGAGGGAACACAGCTTGCATTCTAATGCAGGGCAGATGTGAGGAGAGGAGACAGATAAGGGGCAAATGGTGTTAGATTCACTGAGTCATTAGAGCTCTCTACGCTCTTCGAAAAAAGGGTTCAAAAGGGTTCTTCGGCTGTCCCCAAGTAGAACCCTTTTTTGGTTCCAGGTAGAACTATTTTGGGTTCCATGTTGAATCCTCTGTGCAAATGGTTCTACATGGAACTCAAAAGGGAACCAAAAGGGTTCTACCGGGAACCAATAGGGTTATACAAAGGGTTCTCCTATGGGGACAGCCAATGAACACTTTTAGGTTCTAGATAGCACCTTTTTTTCTAAAAGTGTATAGGTAGCCTATACAGACTAGGTGGCCAACACTTAAAACCCAGAGCTGAAACACTTGAGTGTTATTGTTTTAGTGATGTCGTGTCTTCTTTCAGTGATAATTTGTTTATGTTATGATGTCATGGAATGTTATTTTATGTATGATGTCATGAGGGCAAAATACATAAAGCAGGCTACTGAAAGTACCTTTGTGGCCCTTGAGTGGCCCCTGATTTTAGTGTGCTGTCAAGTCAATCTTTTTGACTTCTAGCTAAAGGCTCGATTGGAGTTTGTTTCCCCCTTGTGGTGGAATGAACAAGTACTTTAAAAAGCCTCTCACATCTGAGCATGTATGAAGCGTAATGATGTTCAACATGTCTGCACATTTTATGTTGAGTTAATTACCATTATGACAATACTGTTACAATAGAGGCATATCTTCCAGTAAAACATGGGACTACTTTAGGTATTATAAGAAAATATATGTTCATCTACAAAGCCTGACAAGAGGAGGACCTAAACCTAATATTCTCGACAGACGACATATTTTATGTAGGGCCCCTGATCTAATGCCTCTTCAAAATGGACGACTGGTGACCACTCCTCCTCAGAGGAAAGTTTTGTTCCTTACATTCTATTGGATTTCAGAGTACTAGTCCCACTAGTCGTTTCCCTGTCTGGTCTCTGCTCAGGGTAGAGGCCAAGGTTACCACATTTGTCCACATGAAACGAGGCACAGAGAACTTGAACTCATGTTCCCACAGAACATTAATGATGCCAACCCAGGGACAAGAACATTCTAATTCAATCCTGTCAAAGCAGCGGAAAAGTTCTCAAATTCTCGCAACTAAGTGAAAAACGAGTCAACTCTGCTTTTGAGGAATGTTTTAGGGTATGACTATCATTGGATGGTTACGTTGAGTTAAGTATGGGGTACAGTTGAGGTTTTAGCCACTTTATGTCATTGTGAGTAGAAAGGCCATCCTATTTTTCCAAAGCGTTTATTAGTCCTTAGAATAGCAGCAACAAATCCCTGGATTTAGAACTTTGTCATTTCAAGAACACATCAAACTTGGTTGAATCAGAACGAGACTTTCGATTTGCAATTAGATTGAAATGTTATGAAAAGTGAAGTATGTAATGTGGTGACAGAGACCAGCTGCTGAATAGGCTGATGTGCTGCTGAGTAAAACTCTAGAGACATCCAATGATTCAATATGTTATTTTGCACAATTGAAAAACCTATTTTTGAAAAGTGTAAATGCATTGTAGAATTATATTCCAAGATTTTGTTTTCAGCATAGTAATCATATATCGCCCTCTATGCCCTCATCTATAATAAGCAGTGTAACTGGGTTTAATTGAGATTTTTATATGGAAAATGGCGACTTAAAATGGAGTGTGGTTGAATGTTGATTAAAGTGAGGAATTGCATACAGACATTCTGTCTCAGAGAAGTTGGAACACAACAGTAATATTTATCTGTTCTAGAAAATAGAGACTGTAACCATGAAGAAGAAAAGATTGTGGAGGGTATTAAAGATATTTTTTCAGAACTGGCTAGTTTTCTGAGAGGGAGAGTTCAAGATGAACCCTTGAAGACTGGAAACATGTTTAGAGCAAATGTTTGAAATCCTTTTTTTAACAGTTTTAGATGAATGTCATATGTGTACGCACATGTGTTGGAAGTTTGTTTGCTCAATGGTCTCAAATACTTGACAGACTTGCGAATGACAAACGAGAGGTCTAAGCTTGGCACACACACATACAAAAACAAAACACAATCATTCTTCTGACATAGGTAGGTCTTCACTGCATAATAAAAGTATGTAGTGTGCAAGTTGTAACAAGCAAGTTTGTGAACATAGGCAAAATTGCCATGGGGGATGGGGGGATATGATGTCATTTCAGAGGATTTGTTTCTGGACGGAAGCTGTAGAGATCAGTAAGAAATGGCAGTTCTGTAGCCAAAGTTTTTGCTCAAAGTCGACCTTTAAAGTAATTGTCCAATGTTTCCAGATTTCCATGAAAAATGACCAATAATTAATTATAATCTGAATTAAATAGTTTTCCTTCCCCCCCCAAAAAATGTGAATTAAGTATGGTAAAAAGCAATCTTTTCAGTGTTGGAATGGTGTGGGCGTACCGCAACAACAGAATGTGTGGGCGTATACTGGTCATTAAAAATATTAATGTGAGTAGACCGCTGATTGGCCAGCTCATTCTCCTCAGGACATCATCCTCTATGAGGAAACAGCACGCAAAAGCATTTTATGCTTTGGACACAAATATGAGTATAGGGTGAGTCAATTATTTGGGTATTCATTATCGGAATATTAACTATTGAAAGTTTTCACTGGACAGTTACTGTAGAACTGTAACATTTTCTCTCAGCATTTTCTCTCATGGCAAAATGTGTAGAGTAGCAGGAAATTAGCTTTTAAACTGCAGCATTTTCTCTTATCCTCATGGCATAATGTGATGAAATGCAGGAAGTTAGGAGTTCCACCCCGCCCCACAAAAACCCCCTAAATAATAAAAAATATTATATTTGTAAGTGGAAGATTGGCGGCCCTTTCATTTATCCTTCCACTTATACTGTGTTTTGAAAATATCCTTCCATGCACCCCCCATAATAGACTTCCATGTTCCCCTCCAAATAACCTTCCATGTATAATTCATAATACCCTTCCATGTATAATTCATAATACCCTTCCATGTATAATTCATAATACCCCTCCATATACCCCTCATAATACCCCTCCAAATACCCCTCATATTACCCCTCCTAAAACCCCTCATAATACCCCTCCATATACCNTACCCCTCCTAAAACCCCTCATAATACCCCTCCATATACCCCTCAAAATACCCCTCCATATACCCCTCATAATCATAATACCTCTCCATATACCCTTCATAATAAACTTCATAATACCCCTCATAATACCCCTCATAATACCCCTCCATATACCCCTCATAATACCCTTCATAATACCCCTCCATATACCCCGTCATAATACCCCTCCATATACCCCTCATAATTACCCCCTCCATAATACCCCTCATAATACCCCTCCCATAATACCCCTCCATATACCCCTCATAATACCGCTCATAATACCCCTCCATATTACCCCTCATAATACCCCTCATAATACCCCTCCATATACCCCTCATAATACCCCTCATAACACCCCTCCATATACCCCTCATAATACCGCTCATAATACCCTTCATATACCCCTCATAATACCCCTCATAATACCCCTCATAATACCCCTCCATATACCCCTCCAAATACCGCTCATGTTACCCTCCATGTACCCCTCATAATACCCCTCCATATACCCCTAATATTACCCCTCCATGTACCCCTCATAATACCCCTCCATGTACCCCTCATAATACCCCTCCATATACCCCTAATAACCCCTCCATAACCCCTAATATTACCCCTCCATATACCCTAATATACCCCTCCATGTACCCCTAATAATACCCCTCCATGTACCCCTCATAATACCCCTCCATATACCCCAATATTACCCCTCCATATACCCCTAATATTACCCCTCCATGTACCCCTAATAATACCCTTCCATGTACCCCTCATAATACCCCTCCATATACCCTCATAATACCCCTCCATATACCCCTAATATTACCCCTCCATGTACCCCTCATAATACCCTCCATGTACCCCAATAAAACCCTTCCATGTACCCCTAATAATACCCTTCCATGTACCCCTCATAATACCCCTCCATATACCCTAATATTACCCCTCCATATACCCCTAATATTACCCCTCCATGTACCCCTAATAATACCCTTCCATGTACCCCTCATAATACCCCTCCATATACCCCTCATAATACCCCTCCATTAACCCCTAATATTACCCCTCCATGTACCCCTCATAATACCCCTCCATGTACCCCTAATAAAACCCTTCCATGTACCCCTAATAATACCTTCCATGTACCCCTCATAATACCCCTCCATGTACCCCTAATAATACCCTTCCATGTACCCCTCATAATACCCCTCCATATACCCCTCATAATAACCCCTCCATATACCCCTAATATTACCCCTCCATGTACCCCTCATAATACCCCTCCATATACCCCTCATAATACCCCTCCATATACCCCTAATATTACCCCTCCATGTACCCCTCATAATACCCCTCATATATACCCCTAATATTACCCTCCATGTACCCCTAATAATACCCCTCCATGTACCCCTCATAATACCCCTCCATGTACCCCTAATAAAACCCTTCCATGTACCCCTAATAATACCCTTCCATGTACCTCAACAATACCCCTCCAAATACCGGTCATATACCCTCCATATACCCCTCATATTACATATCTTATACCCCTCATAAAACCCTTCCATGTACCCCTCATAATACCCTCCATATACCCCTCATAATACCCCTCATATTACCCCTCCATATAACCCCTCATAATACCCCTCATATTACCCCTCCATATACCCCTCATAGTACCCCCCAAATACCCCTTATTATACCCTTCGACGTACCCCTCATGATACTCCTCCATATGCCCCTCATTATACCCCTCCAAAACCCCCAAGAGAGCTAAATAAGTGACGTCAAACGTGTTAGAAATGCGTTATAAAAATGGCAAAAACATTTCTCAGGGAGGCCACTCAGGACCTCCCGTCGACTGTTCGTTCCCCTAATATTCTAAACCATAATTTCGCCTTGAACATGAAGATTAATCTGCAATGGATCACTGTCCCAAGTAACTAAAAGCAGTCGTTCGTGCCCAGCAGTGGACCAATGAGAAACCATGCCAAAAACATGTTAGTGTGTGAACACTCCCCCTCCCAACGGGCAGACTGACACGCCTGTAAAACATCTTCAAAGATGGCCACAAACACTGTACATCAAAGGAACTAGACCATTTCATCTTTGGTGGAGCCATGTGTTCTTTTCTACTTACTTATACATGTGTTTATATAGATTTAGTGTTAGGGTATTTTTAATAAACGTTTTGTATTTATTTAAGACAAATGCCAGACTGATATCTTTCACTTTTTTTTCTCTCTCTCTCTTCTCTCTCTCCTCTCTCTCTCTCTCTCTCTCTCCTCCTCTCTCTCTCCTCTTCTCTCTCTCTCTCTCTCTCCTCTCTCTCTTCTCTCTCTCTCTCTCTCTCTCTCGTCTCTCTCTCCTCTCTCTCTCTCTCTCTCTCTCTCCTCTCAATTCAATTCAATCAATTCAAGGGGCTTTATTGGCATGGGAAACATGTGTTAACATTGCCCAAGCAAGTGAGGTAGAAATACACAAAAATGAAATAAACAATAACAAATTAACAGGAAAACATTACACATACAGAAGTTTCAAAACAAGGAAGACATTACAAATGTCATATTATATATACAGTGTTGTAACAATGCGTACAAATGGTTTAAAGCACACAAGTTAAAATAAAATAAGCATAAATATGGGTTGTATTACAATGGTGTTTGTTCTTCACTGGTTGCCCTTTTCTTGTGGCAAACAGTCACAAATCTTGCTGCGTGTGATGGCCACACTTGTGGAATTTCACCCAGTAGATATGGGAGTTTATCAAAATTGGATTTGTTTTCCAAATTCTTTGTGGATCTTGTAATCTGAGGGAAATATGTCTCTCTAAATGGTCATACATTTGGCAGGAGTAGGAAGTGCAGCTCAGTTTCCACCTCATTTTGTGGGGCAGAGCACCAAGCCTGTCTTCTCTTGAGAGCCATGTCTGCCTACGCGGCCTTCTCAATAGCAAGGCTATGCTCACTGAGTCTGTACATAGTCAAAGCTTTCCTTAAGTTTGGGTCAGTCACAGTGGTCAGGTATTCTGCCACTGTGTACTCTCTGTTTAGGGCCAAATAGCATTCTAGTTTGCTCTGTTTTTTTGTTAATTTCTTTCCAATGTGTCAAGTAAATATCTTTTTTTTTCTCCATGATTTTTGTTGGGTCTAATTGTGCTGTGTGTCCTGGGCTCTGTGTGGTGTTTTTGTGTTTGTGAACAAGAGCCCTAGGACCAGCTTGCTTAGGGACTCTTCTCCAGGTTCATCTCTCTGTAGGTGATGGCTTTGTTATGGAAGGTTTGGGAATCGCTTCCTTTAGGTGGTTGTAGAATTTAACGGCTCTTTTCTGATTTTGATAATTATGGGTATCGGCCTAATTCTGCTCTGCATGCATTATTTGGTGTTCTACGTTGTACACGGAGGATATTTTTGCAGAATTCTGCATGCAGAGTCTCAATTTGGTGTTTGTCCCATTTTGTGAAATCTTGGTTGGTGAGCGGACCCCAGACCTCACAACCATAAAGGGCAATGGGCTCTATGACTGATTCAAGTATTTTTAGCCAGATCCTAATTGGTATGTTGGTATCTCTCTCTCTCTCTCTCTCTCTCTCTCTCTCTGTGTGGGTAATGTGCAAGAAGCAAACAAAGCTGGTATTCTGAATCAACAAACCTACATATATGAGGTCACTTTGTTCGCAAATTGGTTCCAGTTGTTGCTGCCACATCAGTTACTTACATCACAAGAAATGGGCTGTTTTCTCCCCAAAAGCTAATGTCCAAACACATGAAGTCCACCAGACGCGGGACTGATTGGAGCCATGTGCTGCAGTTTTGCGCTATGACTTGATTACGGACCAAAAGAAATCCAGATTGTGCTTTGTGTCGGATTACACCTAAACCAGAGTACCAGACATCCGTGTTTTATCAACTGCCCGGCGTGATAGCCCATGGCTTTGAACCTGCAGGATAGCCCATGGCTTTGAACCTGCAGGATAGCCCATGGCTTTGAACCTGCAGGACTCAGTGGCCCCACAGACGATGGAAATGATCGATTTTTAATGCAGCTCTTGCCCATGAGGCCGCTCCATGGGAACTACCAAATGACAGCATCAGCAAACAGGGGAGTGGATGGGGGATGATTTCCAGATGTTAAAATAGTTGCTTTGGCAGTATTTGGAAAATATTAAAACAAGTCTTAACCGAAAGGAGGGAGGGAGGGAGGCTGGGGGGTGAAGTTATAGAGCTGTAAGATGCGGTATGTCAGGGTACGGCATACGTCCCACAGGCTGTGGGACGCCTGAGGGATGGAGCCCCCTCTCCTCTTTCCACCCTCAAGCCTCCATGGTTTGGAGGTAAAAATGATCCTTTTTGAAAGCATGCAATTCAGCCTCTCTCACATGTTGCGTCAGCTCTGAGGGGCACTTCCTTCTCAGTCAGCTCTGAGGGGCACTTCCTTCTCAGTCAGCTCTGAGGGGCACTTCCTTCTCAGTCAGCTCGAGTGGCACTTCCTTCTCAGTCAGCTCTGAGTGGCACTTCCTTTCTCATCAGCCTTGAGGGGCACTTCCCTTCCAGTCAGCTCTGAGTTGGCACGTTCCTTCTCAGTCAGCTCTGAGTGCACTTCCTTCTCAGTCAGCTTGAGTGGCGCACTTCCTTTCTCAGTCAGCTCTGAGGGGCACTTCCTTTAGCACTCAGGACTTCCTTCTCAGTAGCTGAGGCATTTTCTCACTAGCCGAGGGGCACTTCCTTCTCAGTCAGCTCTGAGCGGGCATTCCTTCTCGTCGCTCAGACTTCTCCAGTCAGCTCTGAGGGGCACTTCCTTCTCAGTCAGCTCTGAGGGGCACTTCCTTCTCAGTCAGCTCTGAGGGGCACTTCCTTCTCAGTCAGCTCTGAGGGGCACTTCCTTCTCAGTCAGCTCTGTGACCCACTCAAGAACCTATCCAGTTTTAGGAAATATAGATGATGACGAGATGGTCTGTAAGCGTGTGCCTTGTTCAAGAACACAAACGCAGACTTGCTGGCGAACGGTGTGTGTCTGTTGTTTTGAGTTGCCTTTGCAGGTTTTGAATGTTTATACAGCTGGTTGTATTTTGTCGGAGGAGATCATGAAGGACGTCTGCCCTCTGGAGTTGATCCGCTGGAGGTTGGCAGTCTTAAATATACTGTTCTCTTCCTCCGAGCGTGTTCTCTATCTGTCCCCTGGTGACCATTTCAAAGACTGGTGTAATTGGTTAGATCCTCCAATTTCATGACATGCTATGTCACATCAGGATAGGTTCTCCCATGCGGGTTCAATGCGTTCAAGACAAATCGGAAACTCTGAACCTTCAAGTAAAAATGTGCGTATGCTTTTTGCATAGAACTTCCTAGTGGTGATTCTGATAGTTTCCAAGTGGGAAACTCAGACCTCATCTTTCTACAACCAAGTCGGAAATTTGAGAGTTTCGAGTTCCGAGTTGTCTTGAACGTGAGTCAGCAACACATACCTGGGTTCATTTAGTATTTGTTTCCTTTCAAATACATTAGTTGTACTTGGTTGTGCTTGCCTGGCGTAATGGAGCGAACGGAATAGTCCCAAAAGTGCAAACCCTGCTCAGAAGTCAAATATTTTACACACTATTTGAACCCAGGTCTGCAACACAACTAAACAGATACTTTCCTGAATTGATAAACGCAATTATGAAACCTTGTTGATATTAAAATATACTTGTTGGATACTGAGTGTACAGCATGATGTCAGAAGTGGTATCCTATAGCTGCTTGTCTGTACTGTGCCATCTGTGGGCCATGTGCTGCCTGCTGTTTGACTACAAGCATCCTTCGCAAACCTAAATTCTAGGCTTTATTCTGTGGTTAAGGTCTATGGTTGCTGCCTGCAATGACTAGTGGGTGGCAATGGTCATGGTGGTCATGTTTAGGTTCCATGCTCCTGTCGTGTAGGAAACCTGATTGACAGCTAACATGGGTTAGAGGTTGATTCCTTGACAATAGCTGGTTCTTCTCTAGTGTGTCTCCTCTACTGGTTCTTCTCTAGTGTGTCTCCTCTCCTGGTTCTTCTCTAGTGTGTCTCCTCT